>NC_140372.1:3920000-3987500 GCF_054491055.1 Hypomesus nipponensis
GTAGCTGTAGTGTGTGCGTGTGTGTGGTTCCCTCCAGACCGTAGCTGGATTTAGCAGCACCGACGTCCGTCTAATCAGCTCGGTCTGCGTGGTATCTTCACCACACACACGTGAAAGAGGGAGGAGGAGGAGGAGGAGAGGAGGGTGTGAGGGAGGGAGGAGGAGGAGGAGGGTGTGAGGGAGGAGGAGGGTCTGAGGGAGGAGGAGGAGGGTGTGAGGGAGGAGGAGGAGAGGAGGGTGTGAGGGAGGAGGAGGAGGGTGTGAGGGAGGAGGAGAGGAGGGTGTGAGGGAGGAGGAGAGGAGGGTGTGAGGGAGGAGGAGAGGAGGGTGTGAGGGAGGAGGAGGAGGAGGGTGTGAGGGAGGAGGAGGAGGAGGAGGGTGTGAGGGAGGAGGAGGGTCTGAGGGAGGAGGAGGAGGGTGTGAGGGAGGAGGAGGAGAGGAGGGTGTGAGGGAGGAGGAGGAGGGTGTGAGGGAGGAGGAGAGGAGGGTGTGAGGGAGGAGGAGAGGAGGGTGTGAGGGAGGAGGAGAGGAGGGTGTGAGGGAGGAGGAGAGGAGGGTGTGAGGGAGGAGGAGGAGAGGAGGGTGTGAGGGAGGAGGAGGAGAGGAGGGTGTGAGGGAGGAGGAGGGTGTGAGGGAGGAGGAGGAGAGGAGGGTGTGAGGGAGGAGGAGGAGAGGAGGGAGGAGGAGGAGAGGAGGGAGGAGGAGGAGAGGAGGGAGGAGGAGGAGAGGAGGGAGGAGGAGGACAGGAGGGTGTGAGGGAGGAGGAGGAAGTGAGGCGAGGGAGGACAGGGGAATGTTATACTGACATACTGCTGAATATAATAAAAGAGTGAATAACAAGCAGAGAAGAGGCACAAACCCCAGCCTCATTTAATAGAAACAAACCTTTCTGCAGTAATCCTTGTGAGTGTGTGTGTGTGTGTGTGTGTGTGTGTAGCATGTCTTTAGGCTGTTTGAGTGGCACAGTGCCCTTCTGTTGATGTCTTGCAGGCTGTCTGACTGCAAAAACATCTACAACTGTGTGTGTATTGGAGCCATGACCCAGTCCTAGAGGATGTCCTGCTCATTCAAGAACTCAGCTTACTCACGGATGAGTAAGCGCACACACACACACACACACAATATAGTGTATCCATAAGACAGCTGTGTTCTGTTCAAGCTACATGTAGCCTAAAGCAAAGACACATGAAAACGCACACACACTCGGCTTGATCAATGTCAGACCCTGGGAGAGATGTCAAATGTTTCTGTATCTTCTGGTCTCTGTAACTACCAGGAGGGGGACCTGTTAAGACCTCTAGAACCTGTGTTTGTCTACGTGTGTATTATGTTCTAATAACCTCGTATTCTGCAAACATCCTCCCTTCTCTTCCTTTCCTCTCGCCCCCCTCTCTCCTCTCCTCCTTCCCCCTACCCTACCGTCTCCTCCTCCCCCTCTCTCCTCTCCTCCTCCCCCTACCCTACCCTCTCCTCCTCCCCCTTTCTCCTCCCCCTCTCTCCTCCTCCTCCTACCCCTCTCTCATCCTCCTCCTCTCCCTCTCTCCTCCTCCCCCTCTCATCATCCTCCTCCTCCTCTCTCCTCCTCCCCCTCTCTCATCCTCCTCCTCCTCCTCTCTCCTCCTCGCCCTCTCTCATCCTCCTCCCCCTCTCCCCTCCCCCTTTCCCCTCCCCCTCTCCCTCTCCCCTCCCCCTTTCCCCTCCTCCTCCCCCCTCTCCTCCTCATCCTCCTCCTCCAACCTCTCTCCTCCCCCTCTACCCTCCTCCTCCTCCTCCTCTCCTCCCCCTCTCCCCTCCCCCTTCCTCCTCTCCTCCTCTTTCTCCCCCTCTCCACTCCACTCCAATGGATGAGGATCTGCTGACAGGACAAGTCTGCCAGTGGGAAGATTAGATCAATAAAACCAACCACACACACACAAACATGAACCATAAGGCATCATGCACAGATGGTTCATTAAATGGGTAACTATTGCTCCAGAAGTCCTGTGTGTGTGTGTGTGTGTGTGTGGGGGGGGGGGGTGAGAGTGAGTTAAGAGTTTCTCTCTGCTTCCACGTTATTGATTAAGAACTGGAAATTAACACATTCTCCCCATCAGTGGTTCTCACTGGAAACTGCTTTGACAAAAATAGGATGGTGCGCACACACACACATGCTCTGATGATGGAAATGTTTATTCCAGATTAGAGGTTGGATACACAGACATAGCACCATCTAAACCCCAATCCATACTGCTGCTATCTCTCAACATGCAGGATAGTAGCCCTCTCCTATGCATAAATAATACACACACACACACCAGTGTGGTTGGATTATCTACATGAACTTCCTGCTGGCTCCTTTCTTATTTGACAGACACATCACCATGGTAACACTAACGCTAGACCAATGGTTGGAAAGATCTGTACATCACAGAAGTGTGACCTTACAGACAGAGAGAGAGAGAGAACGAAGAGAGAGAACGAAGAGAGGAGAGAGAGGAGGAGGAGAGGGAGAGGAGAGAGATGGAGTTCATGAGTGTTGGGTTGCCGTGGTGATGGGAGGACGGAGGCAGAGATATTGGCCACTCAGGATGACAAATTGTTTGACGCCACAGAAAACTGCGGACGTGTGCAGATTCTACAAAGACCGCACTGGGGCAGGAGTGTTGTGTTGTGTGTGTGTGCCTTACCTTTTTAAGGTGTGTGTTTTGTGTAATTGCTGAAAGACTATTTGCATGCATGTGCAAACCAAGAGACATAATTGAGAGAGAAAAGAAAAGAAAGTATGAGAAACTGAGAGAGAATGGATGACATTGAAGAGAAGAGAGAAAACTAGTTTTGGAAGGGTGATTGACCCTCTTGTCTAACAAGGACAGGAGATAAGGTGAGAAGAGGTGGAACCAGAGGAACCAGAGGAGGAACCATAGGAGGAACCAGAGGAGGAACCAGAGGAGGAACCATAGGAGGAACCAGAGGAGGAACCAGAGGAGGAACCAGAGGAGGAACCAGAGGAGGAACCAAAGAGAAGAAAGCAGGAGAGTGGATGAGAGGCAGAGACGATAGGAGGAGATGAGGAGAGGAAACAAGGAGAGGAAGTGGGGGAGGAGACAAGGAGAGGAAGCCCCCCTCACACCTGCCCTCCTCCTAACCTTGGAGGGTAGTGCCACAGTAGAAAGTCCAGCACAAATCTGTCTCAGCTCCCCCCCCCCCCCCTCCGGGCCTGGGGAGTGTGGTGGATTCTCTGACAAACACATACTTCATCTTTTCTCCGTAATATCTCCCGGAGCTCTCTCTAGGGGCTCTGGGACATGCAGAGAACAGAGCAGAAGATGAGAGAGAAAGAGAGAGAGCTAGAGAGAAAGAGAGATAGAGAGAAAGAGAGATAGAGAGAAAGAGAGATAGAGAAAGAGAGAGAGAGGATTCAAGAGAGAGAAAGAACGAGAGAGAAAGAGAGAGGATGAAAGAGAGGATGAAAGAGAGAGGGAATGAAAGAGAGAGAGAGGATGAAAGAGAGAGAGAGCACATTTCCTCTTCTACCCTCCTCTGTATGTCCCAGCAGCTAACCCCAGCTGTTCCAAAGCTGCTAGTCTTTATGAATGGCCGGACGTAGAGTAGCCTTGACAAGGAGAGTAACCATGGACACTGTTCATCTGGTTATCCCCCTGGAGATCATCTGGAGAAGTTTCCAGAAAAGAGATGCAGACCAAGTTCTAGAACATCTCCAGAAGGTTCTCTGTGAGCTTGGATCTAGATCATCTCTTGAGTGCTTTCCAGGTTTTATATACACAGAACACATCAAGAACACTGTCTCCTGTTCAGAGAAAACTTAAGCACTGCGGGTCTGATTCACCAGTGTGAGTGTGTGTGTTTGTGTGTGTGTTTGTGTGTGTGTGTTGGAAAAGCCCATTAAAGTCTCCAGTTCCTCTCCCAGGGATTCATTCCAGCAGTAAAACTGAGTTGCTTTTGGCTAAGGTGTATCTCACCTGTGATCTCCATCACAAACCTCCAGGTCAACACAGGGTGTGTGTGTGTGTGTGTGTGAGGGGTAGTGATGCACAAACACAGGGTTCCACAAGCCTGTAAGGACACTAAAGATGATGATGATGATGAAAGGCTTGAGCACAAATCTTAGTGTTACTCATATTAGTGAGTGAGTGAGTGTCTGTGTGTGTGTGTGTGTGTGTGTGTGTGTGTGTGGGAGAGAGACAGCGAGAGACAACAAGAGAGGGAGTTAGAGAGACAGAGAGGATAATGTCAGTGTCTTAAGGCTTGTTTAAATTGAATGTATGTTATCATTGACTCAGCCAGTTGTGTGTTGAGTGACGCTGATTTCAGCTTCGAACAGGATGTGTGTGTGTGTGTGTGTGTACATGTTTAAGAACAGAATTTCTATGTACAGCACTATGTCAAGGCTTCTCCTGTGATTCTGGTACACACCTCCACAGTGCTGTGCCGTCCAAACATTTCAGCACATAACAATCCACCCATACGTGTAGACTGATATTAATCCCTGATCACTCCCCCCTCCTGATCAGCTGTGTGATGTTGATCACCTGGAATCAGGATCCTGGAGAACGAGGATAAACGAAGAGAAAATGCTACAAATAGGGAGCGAGCGCCTGATTCATTCCTCAACATGCAGAGATAAACAACGTTGTTGTGTTTGCGGTGGTTAATCTTGTTGATATTAGCTGTGTTTTTAATTAGCTACAGGGAGAGTGTATGAGAGGTGAATGAGATGATTCAATTAATACCAACCTCTGGAGAGAACGAGAGAACAAGAGAGAGTGAGAGGGGGGTGGAGAGGGAGAGGTAGAGAGGGGGAGAGAGAGAGGGATAAGGTGGGAGGGGAAGGGAGGAGTATAGAGAAAGAAAGGGAGAGGAATGAGCTAAATTCAGGATAGAGGTGCTGGAGAGAATGAACAAGTGAAGGAGAGAGAAGGAGAGAGAAGGAGAGAGAGAGAGAGAGAGAGAGAGAGAGAGAGAGAGAGAGAGAGAGAGAGAGAGAGAGAGAGAGAGAGAGAGAGAGAGAGAGAGAGAGAGAGAGAGAGAGAGAGAGAGAGAGAGAGAGAGAGAGAGAGAGAGAGAGAGAGAGAGAGAGAGAGAGAGAGAGAGAGAGAGAGAGAGAGAGAGAGAGAGAGAGAGAAATTAAGTTCTGTTGGCCTGCATCGGTTTGTCATTAGGTTACTCACTTAATAGCTATAGATACACTTGCAACACACACACACACACTCACTGAGCCCCAATAAGCTCATTAGCACCGCTGATCACCCGTTGGTCGTTAAGAAGAGGAAATTCAGCATGAACGACCATACAAGGCAAACCGCAGGGAGGGTGCCGTGGCAACACTGGCGTGATTCAAGCCGCCTCTGGAGAACGCATCAAACATGACCAGAACGTGACCACACATCAACCAGGACCAGAACGTGACCACACATCAACCAGGACCAGAACGTGACCACACATCAACCAGGACCAGAACGTGACCACACATCAACCAGGACCAGAACGTGACCACACATCAACCAGGACCAGAACGTGACCACACATCAACCAGGACCAGAACGTGACCACACATCAACCAGGACCAGAACGTGACCACACATCAACCAGGACCAGAACGTGACCACACATCAACCTGTAAACCTCAGACTCACATCGCTGTCTCACAACCAATATAACGCTCTTTCTCTCTATACATCACGTAGTATCTGTCACTGTGTGTGTGTGTGTGTGTGTGTGTGTGTGTGTGTGTGTGTATACTGTATATGCATGTGTGTGTATGTGTGTTCTTGTTATGCTGCTACCTGTCTTAATGGGTTTTTCCATGACGGGGGGGGGGGGGGTTGGTTTAACATAATCTGGTGAACAGTTTGCTTTCAGCCTGGTTATTTGTAATTTACATCCCTCATTGCATACCCCTCCCCTCTCCCCTCAGCCCATCCCTCTACCCTCTCCTCTCCCTCCTTCCCTCCCACTCCATCCTCCTCTCCTCCTCCTTCCCCTGTACCCCATCGCTCTCTCTACCCTCTCCCCCTCTCCCCTCAGCTCCTCACTCTCTTCTCCCCCTTCCTCCTCTCAAACCCTCCCTCTCTCCTCGCTAGCTGTGACCACAAAAGGACAGCAATTACTGGAACAGTTTGAAAGAGAAGGGAGGAGGGGAGGGAGAGGGGGAAGAACAGAGGAGGAGAGGGGGAGAGTGAGATGAGGAGGGGGAGCACAAGTTAAGAGGAGTTGGGTTGTCACAGCTGGAGCACATTTCTATCCACACACACACACACACACACACACCACACAAACTCAAAAACTGATTCTGAAAGGAAGAAAAAAAACACATTAGTGAAAAACAAAGGCAGCAGTGAGGATAGCAGGATGTTTTCTCCGATCTTCTATCCTCCTCTCCTCTCTTCTTCCACCCAATTCCACACAGACAGACAGCTAAGTCAATTAAACAAATGGTTTCTTCTATCTGTTTATTAAAGGGGCCATGTCCCTTCCTCCACGAGGGCCTCCCAGACATTACACTAAGCTGTCGCTAAGCTAATTAGCATGGTGCCCAGGACCCTGCTAGGGTTACATGTGTGGTGAGGAACACATGCTACTGTGATAACACAGACTCACACACACACAAAACACACACACTGAAGGATTAAGCTCCTGCTCCAGCTGATAGACTCTAAATACAACAGCAAATTCTTCATTTGTTTATTTCTATGACAGACAACAGTACGGTGCTGCACCTTGATCTCTCTCTCTCTCTCTCTGTGTCTCTCTCTGTGTCTCTCTCTCTGTGTCTCTCTCTGTGTCTCTCTCTGTGTCTCTCTCTCTGTCTCTCTCTCTGTTTCTCTCTGTGTCTCTCTCTGTGTCTCTCTCTCTGTCTCTCTCATACATCCTCTGTATTGCGTCTTTCCCTTTTCTCTCTGTCTTCTCTTCTCTTACACATACCCTCTGGTCAAAACACAAACACACACAGCTATCCTCAGTCTGGACACACATCTAGTTATGCCCTGGTCAGAACACTACACACACACCTCAAGAATTGAAGTCCGGCAGGGTTTATGGCATGGGTATAAATGAAAGCAGTAACATTATTAGCAGCATGTGTGTGACTGTGTGTGGGCACACTGTAAACCCCCTTCATTCAGTTAGATATATGCCCTTAGGAGTCCCTGGGCTCCCACTACGCTCTAACCGCGTGTGTGTGTGTGTGTGTTTGTGCGCGTGCATGGGGACGAAGCCGCTGTTAAATCACCTTTGGAATCAGGCTCTGCCTCCCCCGAGTCCAACACCCCCATACACACAGACGCACGACAGAAATACTGACACACACACACACACACACTCTGATGTTAGGCTGCACACAATGATGTCAACATTTCTTCCTCTCCACGACTCTCTCTCCTTCCTTATTATTTATTTTTTTCCTCTTCTAGTCTCTCCGTTTCTGCCTTCTGGACAGAGAGAAAGAGAGACAGACAGAGAAAGAGAGAGAGACAGACAGAGAGAGAGACAGAGAGAGAGAGAGACAGACAGAGAGAGAGACAGAGAGAGAGAGAGACAGACAGAGAGAGAGAGAGAGACAGACAGAGAGAGAGACAGACAGAGAGAGAGACAGACAGAGAGAGAGAGAGAGACAGACAGAGAGAGAGACAGAGAGAGAGAGAGTTGAGCACAAAAGGAGAGTCAGACAGACAGAGAAAAAGTGAAGTAGCACAAAAGAACAAGACAGCTGGAGTGAGAGAGGATAGAGAGAAATAAACCAGGGTGAGAGAGTGAAAGACGGAGAGAGAGACACAGACCAACAGACAGACAGAGCGAGAGAGAGTGTGCGTGAGAGAGAGACAGACAGAGCTGGCAGGAGATAGGAGAGCAGGGCCGGCGTAATGCTGGTTACTATGCGGTCGGTGCACGATTGAGAAATGGTTCCCCCTCCACTGATAGGTGATGCAGCACAACAATAGGTTCTGCTGAGGGGAAGTTCATGGGGGAAGCAATAAAACGTCGCGCGCGGCCAGATATAATCTGTCACTGCTTGCTGCACCACTGCAGCGAACTGCAGCACACTGGCCTGGAACGAGCGCACACACACACACACACAGTGTGCAGTGCTCAGGAGCACCCTTGAGTACATGAAGGTACAGTGATGATAATGTGTCTGTATTATTATGTGGTTGCAGAGTTAGAGGAGGGGGAGAGGCAGAGATGTTATTAATACCAGCAGGCATGTTTTACAAACCCACTCTGTCCTTCTGGAGTAGAACTGGACCACACACAGTCTAACGCACACACACACACACAACCAAATATGGCTTTCTACAACAGCGTGTGGAATCTTGATGAGACAGTCAGACAAAGATCCTTCCCTCTCTCTCCCTTTCTCTCGCTCTTTCCCTCCCTTTCTCTTGCTCTCTCTCTCTCCCACTAACACACAGCTTGACTAGATATGCTTTTAAAAAGTATGAAATATATACAGGGTATTTTAAACACAGGAAACAATCACCTCAGCATATCACTCATTCACTTCAGCCATTAGAGAGAGAGAGAGAGAGGGAGAGAGAGAGAAAGAGAGAGAAAGAGAGAGAGAGAGAGATAGAGGGAGAAAGAGAGAGAGAGAGAGAGAGAGAGAGAGAGAGAGAGAGAGAGAGATAGAGGGAGAGCGAGAGAGAGAGAGAGAGAGCGAGAGAGAGAGAGAGAGATAGAGGGAGAGCGAGAGAGAGAGAGAGAGAGAGAGAGAGAGAGAGAGAGAGAGAGAGAGAGATAGAGGGAGAGCGAGAGAGCGAGAGAGCGAGAGAGCGAGAGAGCGAGAGAGAGAGAGAGAGAGAGAGAGAGAGAGAGAGAGAGAGAGAGAGAGAGAGAGAGGGAGGGAGGTTAAGGGCTGCAGTCCAAACACACACGAGGCCACAGTGCCCCCTGTTGGTGTCCTGTAGAACAGTCTGCCCCCTCAACCTCCCACACGCGCACGCGTGTGTCAGAGCGCGCGCGCGTGTGTGTGTGTGTCAGAGCACGCGCTCGTGTGTGTGTGTGTGTCAGAGCGCGCGCGCTCGTGTGTCAGAGCGCGCGCGCGCTCGCGTGTGTGTGTGTGTGTCAGAGCGCGCGCGCTCGTGTGTCAGAGCGCGCGCTCGCGTGTGTGTGTGTGTCAGAGCGCGTGCGTGTGTGTGTGTATTGTTGCAAGGTTGCTGAAGGTTAAACTTTGTTCTCAGCCCCTGACCCACTGTACTGGCACTGTGACATTCTCATGACTACAGGCTGGTGGTGATTATGGGATGTTCATGATCTCATCCTTCACTTCATCACTGGAATTCATCCTCCATGACATCATTCAAAGGACCAGCCAGTCAGTCAAGCACAACCATGCAGTAGGTAGAACGTGTGTGTGTGTGTGGGGGGGGGGGTGTGTGGGGGTGTGTGTTAGAGTGGAGGTGCTAAGAGTTTCTTCAACAGCTTTGGTAGCTAATGACAGCATGTACCTCTGTGGTGTGTTGTCCCTATTATGTTATCAGACGTGTCTGTGTGTGTGTGTACGTGTGTGTGTGTGTGTGTACATGACTGTCTAGGACAATGCTTGGATTACCATCTCTCCCCCCTTTCTCCTCCCCCTCTCTCCTCCTCCCTCTCTCCTCCCCCTCTCTCCTCCCCCTATCTCCTCCCCCTCTCTTTCTCTCTGAGTAATATCCCACTCCAAACCAGCAACTTTAATTAAACAAGTTGATACTCCTTCTGTCTCTCCTTCCTAACCATAACTCCCATCGGAATCTTCCCAGATTAATCAGGATTTCCCCGATTTTCCATTTCTGCATCACTCACTCACACACACACACACACATCTCAGTGCAGAACACGTACATATAGTAAGCATGCACACACACACACACACTGCTGTGCCATCTTAATTGGAAATTCCACCTCCACACTAGGCGATGTTGAGGATTCTCCTGAATTAATAAGGAATAAATAAATACATTTGTGAAGCAGAACCACCCTCCATTCTCCCAGGGGAGAGACGAGAAGTCCAGGCTGGGCTGATGAGGGAGTGCTGGTTCAGGGGAAAGTCTTGGCTCAGCACCCTCACCAGCCCCTTACTCATTTGCGATGGAGATTCAATGAAGTCGTGTCCAAGCTAATCATGCCCTAATAGTATTTGTGTGAGTGTGTACTAAATCAGGGTAAATAACTTTTTTGAACCCCCTCCCCCTCCCCCTCCCCTCTCTCTCTCTCAACTTGTGGAGAGCTTGCTGTTGTTGTGAAGGCTTTCTGCTTGTTTCCTGAGAAGCAGTGATGATGTAAAGCAGGTGTGTGTTTGCACAGCACTGCAGCCTCTCTGTCTCACAGCCACAGACACACTGATTAATATACTGTACATGAGAGTGTGTGTGTGTGTGTGTGTGTGTAACTCACTCGGGCCAGCAGGCTGAGAGGGTCCAGGCCTGGTGGGAGAGGAGATGTCACTTCCTGTGAGAGGGCCGGCACTTCCTGTTGGAGGTAGAGCTGAAGCATGGAGGCCAGCTGAGTCAGTCCCTCCCTCTTCTCCTCACTCATCACGCCGAGGTCTGCAGAATACACACACACACACACAGTGTTCTAAATGATTACATTAATAAGAACAGACGGCGAATAGGAGTCTAACAGCACGGCATGCGCACGCACACATTCTAATACACACACACTCTAGTACACACACACATTGACACACATTCACTGTAATATACACACACACACTCACACTGTTTCTGTAACACACACACACACACACAGGTAGGTAAGGAAACAGCCCCACGTGTTTCATGTTCCTCTAATGAATACAGCTCCTCTGAGGACCCAGGAGACGGGTCCAGCTACACAGGAGACACAACCACAGGAGAAGAGAGTTAACACTGCGACGAGGACAGCCATCAGGACATGCGGTGCGTTCCGGAGCCTTCCGCACCAGCCTGAAGATGATCCTGGCAGCCAGCCGGACAGAATCAGACGGCATTCTGGGAAGGAGGGAGCGGAGGGATCTGCATTCTGGCTTGTGCTCCGGCCAGGCTTGTCTCTGAGAGGGGCAGGAACCAGACAAGCCATGAAGAACCATATCAAACTATAATATTGAATAAAACACAAGGTCAAAAGTGCCATGAGAATTCGAGGGGTTGTAGTGTGTGTGAGTGATGTGGAAAGCAAGTGTGTATACACACACATGCAGACACGCACGCACACACACACACACAGGGTTCTGTGGACGTACCTGGCAGGTGGTATGACAGTAGCGTGCAGACCGACACTGAGAGCACCTGAGGAGAGCCCCACACCTGCAGGACAGAGACCAGGATCAGCACAGTCACAGGACGGCTGTGTGTCTGAGACCAGGATCAGCACAGTCACAGGACGGCTGTGTGTCTGAGACCAGGATCAGCACAGTCACAGGATGGCTGTGTGTCTGTGTCTGAAACCAGGATCAGCACAGTCACAGGACGGCTGTGTGTCTGAGACCAGGATCAGCACAGTCACAGGACGGCTGTGTGTCTGTCTGAGACCAGGATCAGCACAGTCACAGGATGGCTGTGTGTCTGTGTCTGAAACCAGGATCAGCACAGTCACAGGACGGCTGTGTGTCTGTGTCTGAGACCAGGATCAGCACAGTCACAGGACGGCTGTGTGTCTGTCTGAGACCAGGATCAGCACAGTCACAGGACGGCTGTGTGTCTGTCTGTGTCTGTGTTTATGTCTGGGAACTTGGAGCCCATTTCCTATAATCTTTATGTTTTCCAGAACTCCTGTTTCCAGTTTTGTGTGTGTAGTATGTGTGTAGTATGTGTGTGTTTGTGTAGTATGTGTCATATTGAGAGGCATAGCAGATCTCTGAATGTCTTGGTCAGATATTTATGGTTCACATCCTCATGTCAGACTAATACACTGCCCAGTGTTCCTGTTTTATCTACGACCCCCCAGAGACGGAAAGTGTGTGTGCGTGTGTGTGTGCATTGACATGGGATCCTTGGCGAGGGTGTTAAGTGTGTTATGATTCAAGCTGAATGGAGACAGAGTGCAAGGGCCATACTAGGCTCTCATGAAGCCTGAGGAAGACTAAGTGGAGTTCTCACTGTGTGTGTCTGTGTCTGTGTGTGAGAGAGAACTTTGTCACAAGCATTGAGACATTGCATCTTACTGAGGTATATACTTAAAGATTAGAAAATATTGATTTATTATTTAACACACACACACACACTTGCTTCTTCTCAACCTGATAACATAGAGCATGTGACTGTTGGTCAAATCTCTCTCGATTTGTCTCAGAGTCTGAATCTCACAGCTGTTTTTGGCTCAACACCTCCTCCCCCTACCACACAAAGAAACACACAGCATTGTGTGAAGATAAGTGAAGTAACTACCGATGGAACTTGTCAAATGTCTGCAGTTTGGAGAGGCAAACCACTAGACCAGACACACACACATTTCCAGACAGTCTAATCCAAACCAAGCTGTTTATCTGAAGCCTTTCCAGATCTGAGAGTCAGTGACATCACTCTCAGGGCCTCCTAATGGCCAATCACGATAAGAGGCTGTCTGATTGGCCCTCCAGATAGACATGAAGCAGCTAAGTGGAGCGTTCTATCAACAAGGAAAACAAACAGGGTGTAGAGGGTGTAAGTACAGGCAAACACACACACACACACACACACACACACACACTTGGGACATGGGAAGTATGCCAGTCAGTGTGGGAAGGTTAGAAATTAGGGCTTCTAGAATATGCGAAAACAGAGCTGGGACATTCTAGAACACGTTGAAGCAGATGGGACATTCTAGAACACGTTGAAGCAGATGGGACGTTCTGGAACACACGGGAACAGCGATAGGACATTCTAGAACACGCTGAAAGACATTCCAAGTCATCAGATCTACCAGTCCTATGAGGCTGCCAACAAGGTGTTAATGTGGTTGGGCGATTTCTACTGTGCCAGCATGTGAACTTACACAGTTATGAATATGTAATATGTTATTCATGTTATTAATAAGACTGATGTTTAGAGGACCTGTACAGATGGCTGGATAAACCATTTGATAAGTAATAGAAGCTGTTCATTGGTTAAATCGTCTATATGTCAGTTAAGACGTGAGAGATGGAGACATTTACACATCATCAAGTTAAATATACTAGTCTCATTGACGACTCGAACACTGGGATGGAACAGAAAAAAGTCCACCATGTATTAATATGGGATGGATTAGTTAATGACTCTTACAGCTTGATAGCCGCTCCTAATATCAACACTGATTCACCGTGTGTCCAAAGAGATAAGCTACATGAGCTGACATTCACAGGAAGTTTCCTCTGCTATCGTTCCAGTATGAAACGGCTTCGTCACGGACTTTCATCTTGGGGCGATTAGAACGGCGGACAGAGAAGGATTGTATCTGGGCGGCGGGTCACTTCCTGTTCAGATAGAAACAATCTAGAAGTCAGATGGGACCTGTGGAAGAGCGCGTTGGGGGTGTCAGACTTCGCCACATGTTCCCTGTTTATAGCCTGCTGGCCTGGAACCACAACCATGAGCATGGTGTTTATTGATTGGGTGTGTGTGTGTGTGTGTGTGTGTGTGTTTACTAACCCTGCTAGTGTTGATGTTCTGCTTTGGAGAGTACTTTTGGAGGTGTGGTGCCAGGAGGGGTGCTCATGAATACATCACACACACGCACACATCTCAGGAATATATTTAGAGGAGGATTATTCAGAACCCCAGTCAGTGACACTGAATTAAAATTGCAGCTCCCTCTCCGCCTCTATTGAACATTTTCATATCAATTACCTCTGCAGGCTTACAAAGAACCAGGACAGTGTGTGCGTGTGTGTATGTGTGTGTGTGTAACGGAGAGAGACGTGTGTGTAGGTTTGGGTTGGTTAACCAGTCTCTATACTCTGTGTAGTAATTAATGACCTGAGCTTGTGTGCTCATGCTTGTGTGTGTTTAGGTAATTAATTTCCGCAGCCTGATGTGTGTGTGTGTGTGTGTGTAATTAGAGGGGTCCTCTTCTCTGAGCTGTCCTGTTGTGCCTGACTGCTTTTCTCATTTCCGACCGTGGCGTATAGCTCACTTTAATATGACATGCCTGTGTGTGTATATGTGTACAGTTTTGCGCTGCATGTTTGATTGAACCAAGCCCCGGTTTAACCCTTGACCCTGAGTCAGCCATCTTGGAGACAGAACGGGGGTGGGGGGGGTGGGATCAGTAACTTGAGCCACTCCAATCACTCCAGACCAGGAAGTGACATCAGATCCTGTCAGTTTGAGTCTGCCTTAACTTTGTACACGAGCTCAGCTGTGTCTTTGAAGGAGCATTGTGAGCTCACACTAGTGAAGCGCACACACACGCACACACACACACACACACACGCACACAATGCTATTTGCAAACAGCAATAAATTTAAGTGAGGCATTGTCTCTGAATGTGTGTGTGTGCGTATTTGTGTGAGGCAGTTTGTGTGTGTCTGCATATTTACTCAAGGACAGATGTTTAGAATGTTACTGCTGCAGCAGAGAGAAGAAACAATGATGGGAGGGAGGGAGAGAGGGAGAGAGGGAGGGAGGGAGGGAGGGAGGGAGGGAGGGAGGGAGGGAGGGAGGGAGGGAGGGAGGGAGGGAGGGAGGGAGGGAGGGAGGGAGGGAGGGAGGGAGGGAGGGAGGGAGGGAGGGAGGGAGGGAGGGAGGGAGGGAGGGAGGGAGGGAGGGAGGGAGGGAGGGAGGGAGGGAGGGAGGGAGGGAGGGAGGGAGGGAGGGAGGGAGGGAGGGAGGGAGGGAGGGAGGGAGGGAGGGAGGGAGGGAGGGAGGGAGGGAGGGAGGGAAGAGAGAGAAAACAGAGGAATAGAAAGAAAGGTAGGAGGGAGAAAGACAGAGAGGGAGAGAGACAGAGAGCAAGGTAGAAGAAGGAAGTGTGG
This sequence comes from Hypomesus nipponensis, assembly GCF_054491055.1. NCBI lineage: Eukaryota > Metazoa > Chordata > Actinopteri > Osmeriformes > Osmeridae > Hypomesus > Hypomesus nipponensis. Next base: position 3,934,892 of record NC_140372.1, read on the forward strand.
GGAATGCTGACTAGTCTTTGAACTAATTCCCTGCTCTCATCTGTCTCTCTGCTATGAAGCTCTCCTGTGAACACTGCATGTTTCCAGTCTTATCTAAAGTAGGTATTTGTATGCTTCACGACTGACTGGTTCCGGAATTTTCATCCCATCTCATATATATATGTGTGTGTGTAATTGAAAGGGGGGGAGCTGTGTTGAGGTTTAGCATGCTGAGAGGAACTAAGCAAATACAGTGAGCTTTCTAAGATGGGTAACTAAATGCCAGTCAAACACTGTCTGTCTGGTTCTACTCTCCTCTATCTCCCTTCCTCCACTGTCATTTATCTACCCATGCATCCCCCTTCTCTGAGTATGACTATACAGCTGATAATCACTTAATTGTGTACCTATGGCTAGTAGTGTCTATTTACCAGTCTGAGAGAGTGTGTATGTATCTGCTTGTGTACATTCAGGTTTTCTAAACCCGGAGATCTCATTAAGAACAAACAAGCCAGTCAGGCACTGGGCCAGACTAACCCACCCTCCAGCTATCCAACACTCTCCATCACACACACACACACACACACTCCCCACAAGAGGGGACACTTTCCATCCTGTGTGTGTGTGTGCGTGTAGCCCTAAGTCTTACAGCTGTTTTACCAACACTAACATCGGTGTGAGGGGTGCAGCATGTTAAATCAATAACATAGCTGATCCTCACCCTGGTCTCTTTGCTTCATGGAAATAAGGACCCAGACTCCAGGCTTATACCACACCATCACACCCACACACACACACACACACACACACACACACACACACACACACCCTGATTCCTTATTGATTCCTCACATCACCGTCTTAGCAAGAGCAGTGCCTGTCTGAGGTCAATCTGAGGGGAGTTGAATATGTTTTTGAAGTATTGAATAAACGTCAAGCTATGTCTGTGATCCTGGCGTGTGTGTGTGTGTGTGTGTGTGTGTGTGTGTCCAAGTGTTCCATTGACAGGGACAGTGCATGGAGGGCCACAGGCTCTTGGACCACAGTGGTGTCAGTTGTGTCCTAATCTCTCTGAACCACCTCCGTCCAACACCACCAGAACACAGCAGTACCATGGTGGAGGATCACGGTCAGGAGGACCTGCACCACGACCGCAATCTAGCGTTTATCCTGACTAAAACCTACAGTGGTGCCACAGACCCCATCCTGCAGCAACCTGCAGTGAGACACCTGGGTGCATTAGATTCGTGTCACCCGTCACTCCCGCTGTAATAAGGCCTATGGCGACAGAAGAGGCTGAGGGAAGCAGCACGGAGCACAATGAACACATCCATCAGCCTGCTTTGGACCAGCACTTTCATCTGATGCCCCCACACCCACACACACAGAAGAGACCAATATAGCACAGTAGCTTGAGGCCAAACTTGTCTAACTTGTCTAAATCTAATGTAGGACCTGCCAACATGAAATGGGAGGTCTCTTATTAAAAAGCCCAGACTTGTCACTAATATGAAGGGTTGTGGGAGAGGGGGAAGATTTGTGAAGCGTTTCCACAGCCTTTCAGCCAGCCAGGGCACAGACAGGAGCAGCACAGTGCCGTATATCTGCTCAACACACGACGGAGCTGTAAATTTGGATTCAGGCCTGAAAAACCAGACCGCGCCCATATAATCTCTTCTCGTTCTCTCTCCATCCCCTCTTCTCCATCTCTCATTCTCTCTCTTCCCCTCACCTTTTTTGCCCATGGCCTCAATTATTCCTTTTTCCTTCCCACCCACTTGCTTTTTGTCCTCCTCAAACTCACTCACTGTCACTCTCTGTGTCACACACACACACACACACACACACACAAGATGATGTCATGTTGAGCGGATCAGCTAGGAGTTTCGACTAAGCTTTTTTTGTTTCGGTTGTCAAACACTTCCGCTCCATGATCCATCCTGTGTGTGTGTGTGTGTGTGTGTGTGTGCGTGTGTGTGTGTGTGTGTGTATAAAACCACTTTACTGTCGGGTCAGTGGACTCACAGTTCCGGATGTGTACACACACTTACTGGTTCAGCGACTAAAAACATATCGCAGGCTTGAGTGTGTGTGCGTGTGTGTGTGTGCGCATGCGGTGGGGCTCAGGGTTTGAGGTCTGATTGCCCTCTGTAACAACATTATTTCCCCTAAAACAACTGTGGAGAGTACATAGGCCCTCAGCATGCGCGAACACACACACACACACACTAAGCCCATTCAGAGGGGTGAGCAGACATGCCATTCATGAAAAAAATAATCATCGACAACAATACCGACCATAAAACATAACAAGAACTGAGCAGAGCCCAGGGGCTGGAACCAGACACCCACGGTGACTCACTCAGGCCCAGGATCCTCACAGTAATAACTCCCAAGAGACTGGGACATGAACAACCTTCTCCAGGCCTGGCTTCATGGACCGCTCCGCTTCCTACTGTACCAATTACACTCCACTAACCGCACAATCGCAGCCCCGTAGGGAGATGTTGTGAGACAAGAAGGACTGATGTGGACTATATATGGGTCATATGGACTGTTCTACCCAGACTGTTTCTCTGCGCTGCTGAGAAAGGGTGTTTGGCAGAAGGAAAGGGCATCACAGGAAAGGATGGAATGTGTAGACGATGGGCAGGTCAGGGGTGGAAGCCTTTGAATATGGATCGAGAGGTTTCAAGTTCAAATACACTCCTGTATGTTGCGTTGGATGAAAGCATCTGAACGTGTTAATGAATGCCCCGGCACTGTTGTCATGGAAATAATGGAGTGGAAAATCCACTTATTTTCTTCATGGGCACACAGCGCACCAACATCTCAATCATGAATAATTAATCAAAGTAATTAGGAGATTTAGTTTGATTTGCAATAAATTTGACGATTAAGTATGCACGATGCTTCAGTCACCGCCCACAGAAGTGTAAGAACCTTCAGAGAGGATCGGGGTGACGGGACCATGATGGTTTGCGGATGGATCAGCACTGCCGCCAAGCGGCCTGATTACGGTATTGCAGTAACACAACGGCATGGTCTGGCAAAAAATAAGGGATCATAAAGTGTTAAATTGCTATGACTTGTTTTCAATCCCAGTGCTTTTGATTTCGCATGAACGCACTGCTCTTGATTATAAAATACACGCACTAAATCTATTACCGTTCAAAAGTGATACTCATTTTGAGACTAGTCTAGAGACTAACATCTTATGTCCGTTTTGAGAAATGCTAACGAATGCCAGGCTGAATGTTTAGTTTGACCGTGGTTTAATGTTGTATCCTTACCTTGAAAAGCAGTTGTGGCATATCTTTCTAGCGGACTTATTTGACACACAAGATGCAAGCGGCTGAGCCGAGCAGATAAGCTCTCCTGCAAGAATCTTCTGTGTTGCCCGGATACCGTTCCCTTTCCCTGGACTAACAAATCGTTCTATTTTGGGATTCATGATCGACCTCCTTCTACCAGCAAAAGACTGATAGCAGCAACGTTAAGGCTCAAGAAAACGCTTGACACACGTGAAACCGCGAAAACAGTTTACATCCGTAGTCAACGTCATGTGTCGTCATTACGTCAGGCGTACGCTACGACAAGAAACTTCGTTCCGTTCATTTTTGACCGACATGATCCGACACATAGGGAGGAATAATAGCCTAATTCTACATTAATAAGATTAACTACTTTTAATTAACTAACTAAAGATTAACTACTGTAGGTAGGATGACCTCATCCAATAACTATAAAAAGAAGACAATTCAAATGAAGACCAAAATCAAAATGTCATTTTTTTCAGCAGTTTTTAACTCTGGTTACAGCTATTTGAACGAGATACTGGTATATAAACTCATTATTTAACAATAACCCGTCGGTCTTTAGTTTCCAACAACGACATTTGCCCACAAGTCAACAGAAAGAAACATACAGCTGTGTCAAGTCATCAAGACCAGTCTGGTTGCCAGGTTACAAGTCAACCTCGACTTCGATATTACAAACATTATGTAGTCCTCTTCCTCATCACATATATAACCTAAAAGCTACGTAAATAACTCGGTGTCTTGTGGAATTTTCTACACCTAAAAGTTGTGCTGAATAAAACGTCACCTTATTCAAGGCATCATTTTTTAAGTACAACTGATTTACAAAACCATCTGCGTTACCCACATCAATAGAAAACAAGAACATAAAAGGTACATGCACAATAATCTTTTGATCTGTTAATTTTTTTACTTAGCGGGCAAAACAGATATTACATTAAAATCAGAGGGAAAAAAAGCAACATTAAGACAAAAGAGTGCCTGAGCCAGCCAGAGCACTCGTGCAAATACAAATTAAGAAGGAAGGATAGCCTATGTCTCAATAGTGCATAGTGGTTTCTTCCTCTCTCCTTCTTCTTGCCTCCTACTTAATATTTCACCCATAATGAACAACAAGGACTACAAAGATGGACTCCATCAGTAACAGTTGTTGAGAAAGCGTCTGGAAATGAACCATTGAAAACAGGATGAGTTCTGAGACCAGTGCAACAAGGAATGGGCACGGAAGGAGGAGATGAAGGGAACCACGTTAGACTATTGAGATGCACCCCTGGAGCCTACTCTGGTCACCTCTGAGAGCGACACAAAGAGTGACAGTGCTCCAGATTTTCAGATAACGATCAGTTATGTTGTCTTCTGAATTGGTATGCGTCAGGACTATGGAGAACAAAAAAAGCCTACAGTAACAAAAATGAAACACAAAAAATATGATATAAAATTAACACATTTTTTTAATGAAGACAGAACTAATCAATGATGATGATCAATCAGTGGTCGTAAGAGGTAATGCAGAGACTGAGTTTAAGATATGAACCATCGTCACTCAAGAAAGGGTACCCTCGAGTTCAGATCCAAACATACTGAAGGAAACACAATTCTCAGACAAATCAGCGTTATTCAAGTACCAGACATGCTTTAGAAAGCTACCATCATCATCATCCTCACCGCCACCACCATCCTTGTCATAGTCCTCATTATTATAACCGCCATCCTCTTCATCATCATGGTCAAAATAAGAATCGAGAAAAATAGTTGGAAGCTACTAGAATTACCATCATCCTCACCTTCCCCTTCCACCCCCTGCATAAGGTGCCAGTGGTGCTGAGAAGCTGCAAGGAGACCTGGGGCTCGTACCGTACGCATCCACAGGTAGCAACGCTGACCTGGAACCAGCGCATCTACGTCTGTGCCTTCCCTGCCCACTGGTGAGTGGCAGACCTCCCGACACAAACATTCCACATCCCGACACAAACATTCCACATCCAGACACAAACATTCCACATCCCGACACAAACATTCCACATCCAGACACAAACATTCCACATCCAGACACAAACATTCCACATCCAGACACAAACATTCCACATCCAGACACAAACATTCCACATCCAGACACAAACATTCCACATCCAGACACAAACATTCCACATCCAGACACAAACATTCCACATCCAGACACAAACATTCCACATCCCGACACAAACATTCCACATCCAGACACAAACATTCCACATCCAGACACAAACATTCCACATCCAGACACAAACATTCCACATCCCGACACAAACATTCCACATCCAGACACAAACATTCCACATCCAGACACAAACATTCCACATCCAGACACAAACATTCCACATCCAGACACAAACATTCCACATCCAGACACAAACATTCCACATCCCGACACAAACATTCCACATCCCGACACAAACATTCAACACATGCATATTGCTCTCTGTCCTGGGGCCTGTGCAGAATAAGCCAAGCTTTCTGTCAGGGAAAGTAATTGACATAAACCTGTATTATTCTGTAAACTCGCTTCAGGGAACAGGCGTCTGGTCTCGTTTCGTTGCATAAGCTCTGTGGGGTTCATCCCAGTGGATGACACCAGGATGGATCACCACATTCCAGAATGGATGATGTCAGGGTGGATGACAACAGGGTGAATGCTACACCAAGGACCCTGAACTTCCCAGGACACCTGGTGGTCACACATAGCAATGCGTTTTGTTTTCTTGTACATTTTGCTTCCTCAGCAAGGTGCCACGTTGGCGTAGAAACGCTCTGCACCCCAAAACAAACGGTGGATCCTTTGTTGCCTGGCGACGGTTCATGATTAATGACACCTGCAAGCGTCTGTGTGCAGTGGGACCACTAATGCCTAACACCTCACTGATCCTCACTGAGGACTAACACAGAATCAAATATTTTGTTTAAAACAAAGTATCATCCATAAACGGTTTAAGACATGATTTATATTACTATAACCACAGATAGTTGCTTGATATTCGAGGTTCAAAAGGTTAAAGTGTTTTTAAAAAGGTGGCTTTAAAAATAGTAACGTCTTCAAAATGTCTTGAGTGGATCAGCCTGAAAGAGGAGACGTGTCACTTCCTGTTGCATCATTCTGATCCAGAGTCCCAGTGAAGGATATGAGCCCAGTCTAGTGGGCTGACCCAGGGTCAGTAGAGTGTAGTCAGCCTGTTGGGGTCCAGCTCGGGAAGTGACCCAGGGTCAGTTCCAGCTGACAGCCTACGTCAGTGGAGTGTTTCATAGTGTGGCTCAAGCCTCATACGGAGAACAAACACACACACACACACACTTCCAATGCCAGCCAGGGACTCTAGAAGTAGTGTGACAGAGGGAAAGTCACAGAACGGAACGAGAGGAAGTTCAATCGCGAGACCTCTTCCTCAAATGTCCTCACCCCTCCCCCCTCCCCCTCCCTTCCTCCTCTATGACCCCAGGGCCAGCCAGTGTCGGATCTGCTCCATCCCACGATGCATCTGGTCCAGGTAGAAGTCGGCGTTGCGGGAGAAGTCCCTGCAGAGGGGGGAGTGGGCATCGCCCAGCGCGCAGTAGAGGGCAGTGCCTCCCACGCTGATCACCACGGTAACCAGACACAGCAAGAAGAGCAGCAGGCAGGAATCCCCACCTGTCATGTCTGAGAGAGAGGGGGAGAGAGAGAGAGAGAGAGAGAGAGAGAGAGGGGGGGGGAAAGGGAGGGAGAGAGAGAGAGAGAGAGAGAGAGAGAGAGAAAGAGGGAGGGAGGGAGGGAGCAAAAGGTTCTATTAAATGACGTAATTTCACTGTCACATAAAATACAAATGCGTTTGGATAGTGTTTTAAAACGAATCTACACACACATACACACACACACTTACCCTGGTCATAGCCATCATCAGGCACCTTGAAGCGGACCCTTCGCTTGGCAGGGGATTTGTGAGTGGGAGGGGCAGAGCTGGAGGCCACAGACACATCCTCCACACACGCACTCCTCCTCTTCAGGATGGACACCAGGCCTGGGGCAGGTGCACTCTGTGAAGACACACACACACACACAACTGATTAGACAGAACCTAGCTTGGTTCACAGAAAGGCCCACATGCAGTGGCAGAACCTGGCCAGCAGGGGCCACTGTGTCTACAACTGGATGGTGACTAAGCCGGCCATCAGGGAAACCAGAGAAGGACAGTAGATAAAGTGCAGGATGGAGTGATGGGGGGATGGAGGAAACGATAAAGAGCTTTTTAATTATCCATCCAGCCTCCAGGAAGGACTCATGACATCAAGGAAGAGGGAAGAAGAGACTTACAAAAAGAAAGAGGGAGAGGAGAGGGAGAGAAAAAGAGAGGGAGAAATAGCAAGAGAGAGGGAGAGTGAGAAAGAGCAAGTGAGAGGGAACGAGAAAGCAAGCGAGAGGGCGAGAGAGAAAGAGAGAATGAGAGAGAGAGAAAGCAGGTGCACCTAGTTCCTGTCTCCATGGCCTCCTGGCTCGTCTCCAGGGCAGGAAGTATTTCCATATTTGGTAACAAGGCCCTAACGAGGGCCAAGTCTGCCTCACTAATTAGACACTGACTCTCCTCCTCTCCGCTCATCCCCTCGCTCTGCCCTCTCCTCCTCTCCAGTAATACCTTCTTTCTCTCTGCCCCCACTACTCTCTCTTCCTCTCCTCTTCCTCCTACTTTCTCTTTCCTTCAGTTTTTTCTTTCCTCTCTCCCCATTTTTAAAGGTTCTCTTTCAACCAGTAGTCTTCCCTGGACCAGATTCAGGGAGAGGGAGAGAATTAAACTCAAGCTTGTGCTGAGTATTGATTTGGCAGTGAGGGTCGGGATAAGGTGACGTTTAGAGAGGTCACGAATGTGTATGTGGTTGTGTGTGTGTGTGTGTCTGTTTATGCTACGTGATACAGAATAAGCATGACTATGAACAGCCTGTCCAGTTCTTGAACCCACTTATAACCGTCTCAAATCTCATCAAAACACACAAACACGCACGAACACGCGCACATACTGACCTCTTCGACAGTGATGCATTTGGCAAGATGATCTAGAGAAGCTGCTCCTACAGTGGTCGTCATCCTCTCCACCCCCATCAAGCCATCCTGCAGATGCCCTCCCTGCTCCGTACACTGGGCCCCCTCGCGGAGCTGGGCCTCCTGGTGCAGGTGGGCCTCCTGGTGGAGGTGGGACTCCTGGTGGAGGTGGGCCTCCGGGTGCACAACCATGTCTTCCTGTGGGTGAGCCTTTAAAAGCACAGACGAATCAGTCTCCTCCTGCTCCTCCTCCTCGTTAAATTCCAAGGCCTCCTCGGCTTCCTCGGCTTCCTCGGCCTCCTCCACCTCCTCAGGCCGGCTCATTTCCTTGTCCTCTGGGGGATTTGGTCTGCCCCCCTCCGCAGTGGTTTGTTCCATCTCTGATCTGCGTTCTTCAGGACACTCGGCAGGGGGCCTGTCAATCAACTTATCTCCATGAAAACCACTGGTGGCCTCTAAGTGATGGCAAGTCTTTGTCCCGCCCCCAACCGAATAGTCATTGGAGCAGAGGGTGTCTGCCAAGGCTGTAGACGATATTATTGGCCGAGCGTCCTGAGAGTCCCTTTGCACTTCCTCCATCCTCTGTAGACTCTCAGCCAGCCAGTCTGGAAGCAGACAGACTCAAAGAAGTTAAGTCAAATAAAGAACATAGATCTGATAAGAACACTAATTCAATTACAGACAAGAAGACCAGCTAGTTTGTGCGTGTGTGTGCGTGGTGTATATCTGGCCTTTGAAAGTGAAACCAGGATATGCAATGCCCTGTTTGTGTTTTCAGAGGTAACACATACCCGTGGGTCCTTGTGTGTGTGTGTGTGTGTGTGTGTGTGTGTTCTGGTAACTCACACCTTTAGTTCTCCTGAGCTCCCCTTAGGTTCATCAATAACTAAAAACATCTAGGCCTAGAGACCTCCCCAACACACACAGACACACACTCAAACACACTCACACACACACACACACACACTCACCTGAGCTACATGTAGACAGGCTGGAATCCGCAGTCTCCTCTTCACACCTTGGGGTCTTCAACAGAGACCCTCGAGTTGCATGCTACGCACACACACATACGCAAAACAACTGAATTATTATAAACGCTGTGTACAAACATGCACAAACACAAATGTGTATTCTCTGACACACACAAATACCAGGGCACCATACCTTTCCTGCTTCTGTGCTGGGTCTGTGATTCGAAAGAGAGAGAAGGGAAAGAGAGAAAGATAGAAGTAAAGATAGAGATACAGGAAAAGAGAGAGCGAGAGAGTCAAGGCAGGTCAGAGAGAGAAGAAAGAGAGAGAGAGTCAGTCCCAGCAGGTATCTCCTTGGTGACTGGAGTTCTGAGAGTTGAGGTGTCCTTACTCATCTCAAGGAGGCTAAATTTAGCAACATGCCACGTCTTTCTCGCCAATTATGTGTGTATGAGTGTGTGCGTACTTGTGTGTGTGTGAGTGTGTGTGTTGATGAAACCATAGCAGTTCACCAGCTCAAATGACATAAAGTGCAACAGCAGCAAATGGCCATATGTTTAAACCATCACCAGTTACACAAAGGTTGCCACGCACTAAATATGAGAGTTTACGTTGGGGTGTGAAATTAGTTTATCAGGAAATGCACACACACCAAAACCATTATGACACACACACACACCCACACACACACACTGACCGCTGGTGTGTGCTGCAGATGTGAGCTAGTCTCCCCAGCTGTCTGGTCTCCAGGTCTGTGTTGCAGCTCTTCCTGCCTTGTCTCTCTGAAACAGGAAAGGTCAAAGGTCAAACAGGGAGCATGTCACTTTCAGCCAATGTTTACATTTTCTTTACTGTATTAACTCAAACAAAAAGCACACAGGTGTATATATGCCTGTATGTGTGTGAGTGCATGTGTGTGAGAGTGTGTGTGTGTAAGAGTGTGTGTGTAAAAGTGTGTGTAACGCCATAGCACCGTGTGTGTGGGGGGGTGTTATTGCATGGGTGAGTGTTAATACATGTATGTGCGTGACTGCAGTTGTACGAGTGTGTGTGTGCGTGTGTGTGCGTGTGTGTGTGTGTTACCCCACTGCTCCTGCAGAGTAGAAAGGTTGACCAGTAGTCTCTGATGGTACAGTCTCTCCAGCTGTACACACCACACCGCCCTCTCAACTGGCACCCCAGGGGTAAAGGCCAACTCAGAACACATACGTACACACACACACACACACTCGGAGGATGGGATGAGGGGGTAGGAGACAAGTTGGTGGAGGAGAGAGAGAGGATTAAAATAGAGGGAGAGTAAGACAGAGAGAGGCAGAGAAATAGATCAGAGAGAGAGAGAGAGATCCGCACGCAGCGTGGCTCATGTTTATGCATGTCAGGAGACAATCCCTCCATAGACTCTCTCTCTCTCTCTCTCTCCTTCCCCTCCTCTCTCCCTCCCCTCCTTTCTGAAAGCAGCTGCACAAGCATGCTGGGAGTCAGGAGCAGGGTGTTAACCAGCCCAGGGCCATTTCAGCTTCACCTCAGCCATGGTGTCAACCTGCATGGTCATGACCACACACGCACACATCCACATTCAGACACATACCCCCATACTGGTGTACACATAGCCACATACACACAGGCAAAGAGAGGGATTGATAAGGATACAGTCTTCTTGAAGGACGAAGGCCTCAGCTATCTGCAGGGAAGGAGAGGAGAAGGGATCAAAAAGCATAAATAAGTAACCAAACCAAAACAACAGGTGTTCCCACGACAAGCAGCTGTGAGGCAGAGGAGAGTCCAGACACCACAGCTAGCCTACTGTAAAACAGGAATGATTGACAGGGCTCAGGACAACATCTGACAGGTTAAAGTTCTCCTAGCTAGCACAGCAAACACCACAGAGAAGGGGAGATAGTGTGTGAAAGAGAAGAGAGACAGTAAGAGAGATAGTGTGAGAGAGAGAGAGAGAGAGAGAGAGAGAGAGAGAGAGAGAGAGAGAGAGAAAGAGAGAGACAGAGAGAGAGAGAGAGAGAGACAAAGAAAGAGACAGAGAGAGAGAGAGAGAGAGAGAGAGAGAGAGAGAGAGAGACAGACAGACAGAGAGAGAGACAGAGAGAGAGACAGTAAGGGAAAGAGAGATCTGCTGACGGTGACAAGTTCTCCAAGTTTCCCCACACACCCACCTGTAGAGTGGAGCAGTACACCCCCTGACACATACACAGACAGGTAAACAGACAGACAGACAGACAGACAGACAGAGGGAGAGTGAGACAGAGACAGAAAGGCATGCCGACAGAGAGACAGGCTACCTCTCCAGTGACTTGTCTTCCCAAGTTAACGTAATAGAAAGAGAGAGAGACAGACAGACAGACAGACAGAGAGAGAGAGAGAAAGAGAGAGAGAGAACAGGGACGTGTGCCCACCGTGAGTGAGAGAGAAAGTGAGGAACAGCAAGTGAGTCAGAGAGAGGGACAGAGAGAGGGGGGACTGCTCGCTCTGATGAAGTAAGAAGGCGGTACCAACCCACTATCCTTTCTCTCCCTCTTTCTCACTCACTCTCTTTCTCCCTCCCTCTCTGCCATAAATCTACATAAATGTGAATTGTGGCTCAATTCACAACACAGTTCTGCACTGTGTGGTTGGGAGAGTGAAAGCGTAGAGAGAGAGTGAAAGAGAGAGAGGAGAAGGGTGGTGGGAGGAGAGCGTCAGGAAAAAGAAAAGAGGCTTTAACAGTTCTGCCTCAGTGTGTATAAGCTGCCTTTAATCACTATAAACTCTGTATAAAGTTCCCCCACATAACAACCAGTCACCAACCACCTACAACTAGCTCATTCTTTATCACACTCTCTCTCTGTCTCTCTCTCTGTCTCTCTCTGTCTCTCTCTGTCTCTCTCTGTCTCTCTCTGTCTCTCTCTGTCTCTCTCTGTCTCTCTCTGTCTCTCTCTCTCCACCCCTCCCCTCCCTTCTCCTTAAGTATGTGTGTGTCTCTCTCTTACATGTTTGGTTAACAGATGACCTTGAAATGTGTGGGGGTGTGTGTGTGTGTGTGTGTGTCTGTGTGTGTTTGTGTCAGTTCCAGGTATGTTAGTTCCTCAGCAGTTAGCCCATCTGTCTTGCAGACATTCTAATCGAGATGACAGACTTTCTGTCACACCTTGTCACATGTCCTGTCATGCAACAGTGTGTGCGTGTCATCTCAGACACAAACACACACACACAGACAAAATATGTGGTAGATGCTGTGGATCACCTGGTGCAGGTACTGGGGCAGGTGTGTGTCATCTCCACGTTCCCCAAGATCCTGCAGACAAGCCAGGAGGGCAGGAGTAGGAATGGGTTCTGTGGTGCAGCTGGTCCCCACAGTGGAGATGATGGGTCCTTTGGCGCGGCTGCTCCCCACAGTAGAGGTGACGAGTCCTGTGATGGTGCTGAATGGTCCTACGGTGCAGCTCGGTTCCACAATGGAAGTTATGGGTCCCACGGTGGAGGTGATGGGTCCCACGGTGGAGGTGATGGGTCCTGTGGTGCAGCTCGGCTCCACAATGGAAGTTATGGGTCCCACGGCAGAGGTGACGGGTCCCACGGCGGAGGTGACGGGTCCCACGGTGGAGGTGATGGGTCCCACAGTGGAGGTGATGGGTCCAGCAGTGCAGGCGGGTTCTAAGGTGCGTATTCCAGATCCAGCAGAGCAGGTGAGGAGTCTTGGGTGTGAGGCGTCACTTTGTAGGAGCTCCTCTCGAGTTGTGGTGAGGGGGCTGATGGGATCTGTAGTTTCTGGAGACACAGAGGCGTGGAACTCTACCAGACTGCCTACAGTTTGAACAAGCGAGACAAAGAAAAAGAGAATTAGACAACATTAACAAGTACAAAAATCTTTATGAAGAAAAGAAAGTTACGGCATGTGCTGCCGGCAAAACCCACGGCACTGTGATGTGTGTGTGTCCCACAGAAGCAGAAGGAGTCAGGCCACACCCGCCCAGCCAACAGATCCTTTATTGTGTTTCCCGAAAAAATTTCATTTGTGGCCACTGCTGGTGGTGACGCAGCACAGTAATGAGCCACAACACTCCACTCGGCTCAGAGAGTCAAGTAGCTCAAACACACACACACTCACACACACACACACGCCACCTCTCCGCTACATTAGCTTTTAGCTAGGAGGCTAACCAGAGACGCTGTGACAGACAGACGACAACACGGCTAGCGGCGGTGAGCTAACAGACTCTAAGTGGATGCTGTCAGAATGACTCAGCTAACACGCTAACACGCTAACAGACCATCCAGCCTCCAGGCTCCTCAGCAGAGGCTGGAGAAGGTGGAACGACAGCGTGGGGTCACTCACAGGGTCACTGTCGCTGCTCACGCCTCCTCCTCCTCCTCCTCCTCAGCCTCAGCCTCCTCCTCCTCCTCAGCCTCCTCAGCCTCCTCAGCCTCCTGCCTGTCACTTTCTCTCCTCCTTTAGCCACCACACACTTTTTCTCTTCTTCCACTCCCCTTCCTCTGTCTCCCTCTCATTGGTCATAGATCACGTGGTCACTCTGACATCATTCAGTCTAATCTGGTCCACTAACCGTTTAACACACAGACACACACACACACAGGGTAATTCCAGACAGTTGGGTAACCTAAGGTAATACAGTTACAAGCAAAGATTAGCCAGGTTGACCCTGGTCTGGCATTAGCTACTTAATGCCAATGTCCCTCCCGCTTTGCTTGAGCAATGACATTGTGTGTGTGTGTGCGTGCGTGCATGCGCGTGTGTTTTCACCTGTGTCTGAGAATGAGGAGTCTGTCATCGGAGTGTCAGGTGACTGGCCGCGAGTCACACTGCTACTCTCTGACTCCTCCCCCTCTTCTTCCTCCTCCAACATCACATGATCCACGTCCTCATCCTCGTTGTTGTTGAGGGAGTCCTGCTGAAACAACTCTCCTCCACCCCCTCCTCCCCTCCTCCTTCTGCTGCTCTCCTCCTCTTCTGACGGGCTCTGGTCAGGTCCATTTGGGTCATGTGACAGATTGTTCTGGAGGTCGACCCGCGGAAGACCCCCTGACACCAGAGGCCCCTCCCTCTCACACTGACCTGACACACACACAAAATAAGATTGCACAACATTTGTACCCATGGTGACAGATTTACAAGCTAACAAAACAACTCCATTTCGGCCACAGCTATAAAGTACTGTCTTAGGCTACTGCATTTTAGTGGTCACGGAGTCGCGGAATAGTCTGTATTTACAAGCCACATAGCAAAGTATCTCAAACATGAACAAAAATACTAAACCATCCTAGGCCCTAAAGTAGACTTCTATCATAGACCTTAATGCTCATCAACAGTCATCAATAAAAAGTCAGATAAATGATAAACAAACTAATTCATGATACCAACCATCATCCATGAGTCTCCAACTCTGCAATCTGTACGCATGAAGATTGGCTCCTCCCCAACTTCTACTAGCCACGCCCCTTCAGAGCCCTGCTGCAGGGAAAATGAGAGAGAGCTATCAAGCAAGAACGAGCCAGAGAGAGAGAGAGACAGAGAGAGAGAGACAGAGAGAGAGAGAGAGAGAGAGAGAGAGAGAGAGAGAGAGAGAGAGAGAGAGAGAGACAGAGAGAGAGAGAGAGAGAGAGAGAGAGAGAGAGAGAGAGAGAGAGAGAGAGAGAGAGAGAGAGAGAGAGAGAGCGTGAGAGCGAGAAAGTGACAAAACAAGTCTGGTGTCATTCCTGTGCAACCTTTTATGCAACATGAAAAAGTTCAATTCAGCAGAAGGCCCAACCTAACAACACATACACACACACACAATGAATATCTGCTGTCAAACATCTTAAACGTTAGATCAACACAAAGGCACACGCAAGGTAGCGGTCACACGTGTTGGACCAGATAACCGTTCTGTGTACGACACAGATTAGAGGCTTGAAGCAGTCAATCAGTTAGCACTGCACACACTATGATGTCCAGCATGATAACACATACTTTACTCCACACTTTACTACACACTAGTACTTTACTACTCACAAAGGAAAGCAGCCTTCTGTATACACACACACACGCGCACACACACACGCACATACACACACGCACATTTATCTGGCGCAATTCCGCCTACTAATGTAGGGTTTTATCACTTGGGCCTTACGGTGATACACAATTCCTCCAGGACTCTATCCCACATAGAGAAGGAAAAGAGAGGGATAGAGACTGAGAGAGAAAAGACAGAGAGAGAGCAGCTGTGGCTTATGCAACCTTGCTTTCTAAATTACAGGTGTTATTGGGACTTCATTTCCCGAGAGTGTGTGCGTATACATGGTGTGTATGTGTGGTGTGTGTTCATGTGTGAGTGTGTAACCAGGCGTGGTGGAGGCAGATGAGCTTAGTTGTGTTATGCCTAACCTCTCTGACCCACCGTGTGTGTGTGTGTGACAGAGTGTGAGGGACACAGAGGGAGGCAGAGAGAGGCAGGGAGAGAGACAGAGAGAGAGAGACAGAGACAGAGACAGAGACAGAGACAGAGAGACAGACAGAGAGAGAGAGAGAGAGAGAGAGAGAGAGAGAGAGAGAGAGAGAGAGAGAGAGAGAGAGAGAGAGACAGAAAGAGAGACATAGGGAGAAAGAGTTAATCCAACATCTTGGAACTGGATGGCACAGGGCTGGACAATGTCCCTCTCTACCTCCTACAACCTCCATTTTCTGGCCTCTTTCGCCAACTCTCCCCTTCCTCCTTCATCCCTCACCCACCCTCTTTGTCTCTGCCTATCTTCTACAAGGGGGTCCATGAATAATGAAAGACAAGAACACACACACACACACATCTTGGAAGATACAAGAGTTGGAAGTCTGCAACACACACACCTAAGTATTGGATCTTTAAAAACCGAGCCAGAGTAGATTTGGCAAAACTCACACACATCTGAAACAAGTGACAGTAAATCCAGCTATACAAGATTAATAATATACAACTGGCTGTCCTGGGGAAATAGACTACATCGGGTCAGGAATCGGTGTCTCCTGTATGTAATATAATGTGCCAGACGAATAAAGTGCGGCTCTCAAGTCATGACTGGTTTGTCAAGAAAATAAAGGTCCTATTTTAGAATAAGTCTGCTTTAGCTCTACCTTTGTCATTCTAAAAGTACTCCACCTTGCTTAGTACAAGCCTCCTCAATCGTGTTTGCCTGATCTTTACGGTCTATTCAAAGCTAACATGCTAGCTAGATAACGTATACGGGGAACTTAACAGATCAGATGCACTCTATTGAGACCCATATATGTGATGGCTTTCTTGCAATCGCAGCATACAGTTAAAGGTATATATTTGCTGTTAGTCAGCTAGCTACTAGTGCTGATGTTTTTAACCTACAAGCTCATTTACATTCACTAAATGCGCGTTAGCTAGCTTACTGGCTATCCAACACATCTGGATGCCAGTCTTAAGCTAGCAGGCATTGTGAATGTTGGTTAATGCCATAGTTATATGTCATTGACTAAGCCAAATGAGTAACAATTATTTGTAGTTACTCACCAGTAATAGTAAACCAGTTCGTAGGTTATGCTCGAATGGCCGAGTCGCAGAGATGCACTGCTGGGTACAGACCACAGCTAGCTGCCTGGCTACCTATAGAAAAATGTTTTGCAGGTCAGTCTTTTTTGCACATACCTTGTCTTTCTGATCCAAATGAAGATATGTTGTCGCCATCATGCGGCAACAAATGTAAGTACACAACACAAGCATACAATTTACTGTAATTTACAGCATGATGAACGAAGTACAGAGGTTGGCAAATATGCTTTATTCATTTCATACTTTTAGATGTGTACATTATTTACATTACAGCTAGAAATAATTCAATAGCATTTTGAATAGTTGTGTGGGACTGAATTGGGAATACTTTCTGGACTGTAGCGTTTGGAGACCTCGGGGCCTGGTCCATAAAGGAAGTTTACTAACGAAAACTAAAGAGCCCGTTTCATCCGACTTTATGGAAACGCCCCCGTGCCCTGATCAGCTTCCAAACCTTTCATCCTCAGGTCTGGGTATAATTAAAGCTCGAGTATACTGTAATGGTACTGTGTATGCACATTCAAAGTCTAAGTCAGATATTAATAACCATTTTATTGCAGGCAAACCGCAGTCTTGGCTTTTACGTTATATTGCTTTTAATAAGAATAAACGATCCGACAGGTTTGTTGTTATGTTGCCCCAAATAACATTTTCACGTTGCATTCTGCATTAGACCGTCATTTACCGATACATTTTTACATAGTTGGCTTGAATGCTTAGTGAATTGTCTCGAATTTATACAGAACCAACAGACACAAACACAATCTGTAGTACTCTTCAGGCACAGTCCAAAAATCTGCTGTTTCAAACATTAATTTTCATGTGCTGCATCTAAAAAAAGAACTACAGTATAAAACCCACACAAACCCACACCTCTTGACCTTGATTCTGTCTTCCTGCCTGCAGTCTCTGCTTCTCCATGGACACACAATTTCAGGCTCGACACACACTCCCTCTCTCAGGTCCTGATAACAGCCAGCCACAGACCAGCATCATCTAACACCAGTCCTTCAGTTTACAAACACCATGTAATTCTCCTTTTAAGAGTCTGTTGCAATACCCCTCCAGGCCTGCGGGCAGCGCTGGCTGTGGTAATGTTCAGCTCCAGCTATCCTCTGTGTTGTCCAGGACCTCTTGGTAGAGCCAGCTCTGGGTGAACTCCTGAGACTCCTCCATCAGCTCAAACAGCTGGCGGTACTCATGGGGGTAGACGTGACCCGTCAGGATGTCTTCGGGCATCCCCATCTGACTCAGCAGTTTTGGACCACTCTCTGGACTCCACAGGCTGGGAGAGACAGGAGGAAGAAGGGTTAGAGAAGAGGAAGACAGAGAGGGAAGAGAGGGAAGAGAGGGAGGGGATAATTAGAGGTGAACCGGAGGGTGTGGGAGAGAAGGAAGGATGAGAAACAAGAGAAGATGATGATGAGGAGAGCAGGAGGTGACAGAGGGATGGAGAGAAGGGAAAGGAGGTGTGTGTGTGTGTGACATACTTCAGTTTGTCCATAAGCAGAGCCTTCCTCTTGGTTAAACACTGTTTGACCATCATGATGAGCGTTGAGGAGTTGGAGGGGCTGAGGTGTGCTGAGAACAGATCCTCTCTGGGCGTCAGGCGCACCAGACACATGTGCTGGTTGGGGAGCTGTGGGCGGGGAAATGTCATCAAGACAACACATCAACAACTTTGGGTCACTCGGTAACACTGCAACTGTTATTTTAACAGAGTTTACCCTTCTGATTGGACTAACTTAATCGACCAATCACGGCTTATCAACATGAGTAAATTAATGCATCTTATTATATTACACGGAAGTTATGTTGCCCTTGATTTGACACTGTTTTTGTGGCACTGTACTAAGTAATATTGTAGTTTAGATAATGTTACTGGCCACTGAAAAACTGTTGGAACCATGCAATTCTGATCCTTGATGTTCTACTGTACGTATTTATGCACTGCTTGACTGTAGATGATTGATTGTGGAGTCTGACGTGCAAGTTTGAAGCCCAGTTTCTTACCCTGCTCTTCTTAACATGGATGTATTTAGAAGATGTTACAAAGGAGGACCAGGGCTCCTGCAGGACACAACCAATAGGAGGCATGTTAGTTAGTGATGTCACATCCCCTCAGGTTGACCATCTTATCAGGTCAGGACAATCTGATTGTGATCCTAGTTAGGCCCACCCCTCCTCCCAACTGGTTTCCTTCTCTCTTCTTCCTCTCCTCCCTTCCCCTACCATCTTCCTTTCTCACCGTACTTCTTTCTTCCTCCCTCTCTCCATCTGCTACTCCCCCTCCCTTCCCATCCTTTTACCTCCTCTGCACCTCCTCTCTTTCCACCTGACTGCGGACTACCCCCCCTCCCCCCTCCCCCCTCCCTCCCTCCCTCCCTAATCCATCCACCCACCCACCCACCCACCCACCCACCCACCCACCTACCCTCCCTCCCTCCCTCCCACCTTGTGCAGCAGCTGGATGTTGCAGGCCATCTGCCACAGGGCTCCAATCCCTCGGTAGTTCTCCATGTCTCCTGGCCGTGCCAGCAGTTTCTGAGGGAGAAGAACATGAGCATCATCGCCATCCCCCTCCTCCTCATCATCATCATCATCAAAGTCATCTGTCCACAGGTCATCAGTGTTGAGGAACAAGGGATTTGGCTTGTTTGCCATATTGGCCCAAAGCTAAGAAATCCCTTTACAACCAAAGCAGTGGTTCTTGGCGACCATAGCCGTCTTCATGAGTGTGTGAAGAAGTGTGTGGTGTGTGTGTTCTCACCAGGTACTCTCTCTCACTCATGAGCAGGTTGAGTTCGATGCGTCCGTAGTGGAAGATAGATTGGCGTTCTAACAGAGCGTACACCAGCCTCCACATCTTGTTCTTCTCAGTCATGTGAGGCATGATCCCCACCACCCGAACTGAGGGCTCTGAACACACACAGTAGAGTCCTCATCAAATATTCGGCAACTCTTTCAAAAAGACAATTTCAACCTTTCGAAAGTTGTCCGAAACTTTTTTTGCAAATAGTTTCTCAACTTTTTTTGCAAATAGTTTCTCAACTTTTTTTGCTAAAGTAATAACAAAACTGTTCAGAAACAATTTTTGCAACCTTTCAAAATTATGTTTTCCACAAATATATTTTCAACCTTTCCAAAAAAGTGCATGAGAGTGCATGCATCTCACCATCAGTCCATTTGGCCTCTGATATACCCAGGTCGGTGAAGAGCTTGTCTGACTTTCTGACCACAGATTTCTGGGTAATCACTGTCCGAGGGTCCAGATTGAAGAAGTCACACTGGATCACATCCAACTGACCATCCAACTTGCTTTCCAAGGCCTGAACACACACATAACACAATGTAACAAGAGGCTGTAGAAAGGTTACCGTGTGTGTGTGTGTGTTTGTGAGTCGTACCCGGAGGTCTGGCAGGAAGCATCGTTGTGGCTCCAGAGCAACCACTCTCTGTGCCCCAGCGTTGAGCAGTGTTCTGGTCAGCACCCCTGGACCTGGGACACACAGCACATCCCTCTGAGCCCTACATCCCAGTTCTAAAACACCAACGTTGGTATTTAGGCTCATATCGCCCATCTGTCCGCCAGTACGCCTACCTGGGTGGCACTCAAAGATGACGGCTTTGCTGTCCTCCAGGTTTGGGCCCATACATTGAGCCACTGTGCTGGCGAGGGCCGGATCTATGAGGAAACGCCTCACAATGTTACAGGTCTTGGCCTTCAGGGTGTTCTCCTCCACGCTGCCCAGATCCAGATCATCATAGCTGCGTTGTGGAGAATGGTGGTCCTACACACACACACACACACACATTAAAACTGTGCTCTACAGGACAGAGAATCCCCTCCTCTCCACACCGTCCCCAGAAGCAGACCCACCTTGACAGGCATGGCTGCTGCAGAGAGCCTCCTGTGGGGGAGAGCGGAGGACGGGGACAGCCTGTCCCCCCTGGACTGATGGACCTGGGGCCCCCCAGGCCCAGACGATAGGGAGTCCAGGCTGTAGGAGCGTCTCTGGGTGATCCGGGCCATGGGCCCACAGCGTGGGGACACCTGGGGCCTTACACAGGGCCTGTTGCCGGGACGACAGCATGCAGACCGCATCGCCAAAACCAGGAGTCTGCACACCTGGGTGGACATGATGGCTAGGTGGAGAAGGGGACAGCTCGGAGGGAAGGGGGTGGGGCGGTACCTGTGAATAGAAGAGAGGAGGTTTAGGGTACGGATATACAGTACGTGATGTGTTAAAAGTTTCCCTACGTGCAGTTCCATTACTTTAAGATCTAGCTAGTGTTTTAGGATGATACGTCAAAGACAAAAACATATTAATACTAAGTAGCGCCGTCTTACGAGCGGTATTATTATTGGAGTCGCATATACAGTAGCTGGCACCAAGTTGACTTTGGTATCGACTTGTTTTACGACATGTAACGCATGCACGTGGCTATAACCTTACTGTAAAGGTCGGTGTTAAAGTTGTTTGCGCAGTTTACAGACAAGTCTAAATGATTTAACAAGTTACCTGGACAGAAAAAACTAGAATACAGAAAAATAAGCTAGTCACGTTGTGCTGCTGTTGCTGCTAAACGCTAGCTAGCTAATTATAGCAAAATGCCAGCTATATAATGACAACCTTTGCTATGCTTTTTGTATCGATTCAAGACTTCACATACCTTTATAGCTTATATTCCACTATGTCCGGGTTTTGTAGTTCAGTTAATATATTTTCATAATACATCCTTTCAAATTTTGTGACATTGAGCTCGTATTTGCCCTTAATGTTTTCGCAACCACCCGTGTGGTGCCTGATGATGGAGGATTGGGTGCATGTTCACTACGTCATTTTCAGGCGACAGTGAGACTTATTTTTTCCAATTCCTTTACTCTTTTAATTGTATTTTTTATTACCAACACATATATATATTTCGTACAAACATAATACATCTAACAACAAATATGGAAGAAAAAATTGTGATACATGTGCGGTAACAATTTAAGCCAGGGATGAGTTAAGTGAAACTACAGTGAGACTTCCCAGTCATCCAATCAAAATCTATACATGCATTGGAACGCCCATAATGTTGTATTCAATTGGAGCTCAGCTACTTGAGAAAATGTGCGGAAGTAAGCTACATGCTACAGGCACAAATTAGTCTTTTAAACACGTCAAAAGCACATATAATGATAGTGGATGGTTACACACAGAAGTAAAACACTTCATACATGATTGCAATCAACAATAAAAGCTGCGGTGTCTTCTTAAATATACGCAGGTAGTCCGCGCCCATTAAGATAGCTGAGCTTTAAATTGTGCATTAACCCTAGGTTAAGCTACGGAAGTACAGCTGTCTGCGAGTTCGCTCTGGAATACACAGAGCTGTCAAATAGATCCACGCTGCCGTCGTTGATTCCAGTTGCAGTTCCACTCCAGTGCAAGACAGTAACTCAACCGCTAGATAATTGTAACAATGGCAAAGGTCGAACCTTCTACAAGTAGGCCATATCACATAATTATTTTTGGAGCCTCGGGCTTTACAGGGCAGTTTGTAGTGGAAGAGGTAGCTCGTACCTCGTCCGAGGGACCAAAGGGGACGTTGAAATGGGCCGTTGCTGGGAGAAGCAGACCGAAGCTGGAAAAAGTTCTGGAACAGGCGGCTGCCGCCCTCAGTACGTCGTTTTAATTCTGTACAATTCTACGTGTTGTTTGTAGTAATTGAATGTTTTTTTGTCTAATTGTTTGCTTGCTTTGTGTTTGACGTTGTGCGTCATGTGCAATTGTGTTCAACAAAGGCTCTAATCGGATTTTCAGAGCATTCTCCTGGAGGACCCAATCTGATCACTCAACATACATAGTTATTAAGTGTACAAAGCAAATTACGTGAATATAGCTAACGTTATTTTTATTTTTTTATCAAGCTTTCTTTCAATGAGTAATGGACGTTATGTGCGATTCCTACATGAGTACAGTGTTCGTCAGTAGAGTTTGTTGAAGTGGGGATTATGGGGAGCCACAGGGGGGTGTTTGGTCTTGTTCTTGACCTCTGCCTGTGCCATAGGTAAGCCAGAGCTGAGGACGGAGGTGGACATCATCGTAGCAGATGTAGGAGAGCCAGACTCCCTGGCAGCCATGTGCAAACAGGGTGTGATCGTTCTCAACTGTGTGGGGCCTGTAAGTATCCCACTGTCTGTAAGGATACATACACAATCTCTCTCTCACACACAAACACACACAGACAGAGCACGCTCTGTTGAGGTACAATGAGTGTGATTGTCAAGGTCGGAATAGTGATCGTACTCAGCACAGTCAAAAGCGGTGTCAGACTCAGGAATCAAATTGTCTATCTTGCAGTGTGAATCCCAAAGAGAGCGCTTTCTCTGACCTAGATTGAAGTGCTAGCATAGCTCCTCTGGACATTAGTTTATTTCATCACCTGGCATTCCAGGTGAAGAATATAACCCAGATAGCAGGAATGACACAACATTGCTGTTTGCGCAATATCAACGAGTGTGAAATCACTGAATGTACCTTGTACATCAGACCCTTCCCCCTTTCTGTCAGTCATGCACACACACTCTAGAATCTAGATTAAGCAGGTAGTTAGAAGTTAATGCTTGGTTATGGATAGGCTGTATTTCTGACATTAACTCTGTCTGTCTGTCTGTCTGTCTGTCTGTCTGTCTGTCTGTCTGTCTGTCGGTAGTACAGGTTCTGGGGGGAGCCCGTGGTGAAGGCCTGTGTGGAGAATGGAGCGCACCACATCGACATCTGTGGAGAGCCCCAGGTACTGTGTTCATTGGAGTGACCGTGTCCCACTTCTAGACCTGTTCACTTCCTCCTCTCGTTCCCTCACCTCTTAGATAGGCAGACGAGAGGGGCCGCATTCATTTTATTTGTCTGTGTTCTCTTGCCTCCTCCACTCCCCATTGAGTTCCAGTTAGTTGGATGCGGTCTGAACTAGTGAACTGGACATCCAGTCAACCTTCTTACTCCAGGTCACTTGTGGTGAGACCAGGGCCATGAGAGGTTCCCAAAAGTTCAGACCTCATACATAAAAAAAAAGAGCCACTATTTTCTATGTAAATACGGCCTTGACCCAAATATAGAAATATTAAATATAACTACATGCTCTTGTGTTTCTTCCCATTGGCACTTATTTGCTTATCTCAATGTATGCTCATGTTTTGGCTACACATAATGGTTTTTGGGGCTATCTCGTCGTTTATGATCATTGACCTATGCACTTTTGGTAAAACTGGAAGTCGCTTTGGATAAAAGCGTCTGCTAAATGAATAAATGTAATGTAAATATTCCTGAGCTGTTATTGACGTCTATGGTTGGACTTCAACTCGGACGCTGGTTATGGGCCTGGGTGAAGCCTGGGTGAAGCCTGGGTCTGAGAGAGGCTCCAGCAGGGTGGACAGGAGTCATGCCCAGTAACATGCTGCTGTCCATTAGAGACCTTACTGTTTACTGCTCTATCCCAATCTAATCACACCCTGTCCTAGTTCTAGCAGTATGTGTGTGTTTCACATTTAAATTTATTCATTTAGCGGATGCTTTTATCTAAAGCGACTTCCAAGAGAGAGCTTTACAAAAGTGCATAGGTCAATTATCATAAACAACAAGATAGCCCCAAAAACATGGGTAGCCAAAACATGAGGCATATATTGTGAAAAGCAAATAAGTGCCAATGGGAAGAAACATAAGAGCATGTAGTCAAACAAATTAAACATGAACCTCAGAAGTCCAAGAGTGTACCTGTAGGAAAGCAAGCAACAATAGTGTGTGTGTGTGTGTGTGTGTGTGTGTGTGTGGGGGATGTTGTGCTTATTTTTAATCATGTGTGTGCACATGCATGTGTGTGTGTGTAGTTTCTAGAGAGCATGCAGTTGAACTACAACAGCCAGGCGGGTGAGAAGGGGGTTTACGTCGTGGGCAGCTGTGGCTTTGATTCCATCCCAGCTGACATGGGCGTCATCTTTACCAGGGACCAGTTCAAAGGTGTGTGTGTGTCTGTGTGTGTATTGAGAATGATAGCCGCATGCATGTCATGTGAAGCCCCATGTCACAATCCAAGTTTTGTATTGAATTAAGAATATCTCTCTGTGTGTGTGTGTGCGCTCACAGGAACGCTCACAGCAGTAGAGAGCTTCCTGACGGCCAGTTCAGGCCCTGAGGTAAGACTCCATATCCCAGAAACCCTTTCACTGAACTAGGTTTACCCTGACATCCAACATGAATAGTCTTTACTTTAAACTTAAAAATAAAAGTTTTATTTAAGTAATGCCTTCATCTCTCTCTACCCCCCCCCCCTCTCTTTCTCTCTCTCTCTCTCTGTCTCTCTCTCAGGGAGGCTCCATCCATGACGGCACATGGCAGTCGGCCATCTACGGCTTCGCCGACAGCGGAAAGCTTCGTAGCCTGAGGAAGAAGTTTGGCTACAAGCCCCTCCCAGTGGTGGGGTCAAAGATCAAGCGCAGGTAGTGAACACAGGGCTCTGCGCGGGGGGGCTGCGGACACAGGCTTGTGATGTTGATTACATTTGGGGGAGGGAGGGGGGTCTTGTTGATGCTAACTGTGTGTGTGTGTGTGTGTGTGTGTGTGTGTGTGTGTGTAGGAGTGCGCTGTTCTACAGTGAAGAGGTGCAGCAGTACGCAGTCCCCTTCATGGGTGCAGATCCCTCTGTGGTGAAGAGAAGCCAGCGCTTCCTACTGGAGGAGCACCAGGAGAACCCTGTGAGCGGCTCTACTCTCTCTCTCTATCTCTCTCTCTGCCTCCACAGTCTCTCTCTCTCTGCCTCCACAGTCTCTCTCTCTCTCTGCCTCCACAGTCTCTCTCTCTCTCTCTATCTGCCTCCACAGTCTCTCTCTCTCTCTCTCTCTCTCTCTCTCTGCCTCCACAGTCTCTCTCTCTCTCTCTCTCTGCCTCCACAGTCTCTCTCTCTCTCTCTCTCTCTCTCTGCCTCCACAGTCTCTCTCTGCCTCCAGTCTCTCTCTCTCTCTCTCTCTCTGCCTCCACATTCTCTCTCTGCCTCCAGTCTCTCTCTCTCTCTCTCTCTCTCTCTCTCTCTGCCTCCACATTCTTTCTCTGCCTCCACACTCTCTGCCTCCACATTCTCTCTCCCTCTCTGCCTCCACATTCTCTCTCTGCCTCCATATTACTATTCTCACATATACACTCCTTTGTTTGACCTTTGACATCTTCTTGACCCCTGTGACCTCCAGGTTCAGTATGGTGCATATGCAGGAGTAGGGGGCGTGGGAAACATAATCAAGATGCTTTTCGCTGGAATGATGTTTATGTTCTTTGTAAAATTCAGCTGGGGACGAAACCTGCTGATCAAGGTGAAGGAATACGACAGACACGTGCACACACACACACACACACACACACACTGACACATGCACAACACACCTTACCCAAACACACGCTCATAATTCTCCTCCTCCCGCAGTTCCCAGAGTTCTTCTCCTTTGGGTTCTTCACCAAGCAGGGACCAACCAGGAAACAGGTAGAGTGTCCTTTCAACCTCCTCAAGGGAACTACCTGTGCGCTCTAGAGAATCCCTCACTCTCGGGCATTCTATTGCATCGTAACGGTGCTTCCAAATGACACGTGTGTGTGTGTGTGTGTGTGTGTGTGTCAGATGGAGGGAGCCTCCTTCCAGTTTGCCTTCTATGGGGAAGGCTACACCGAGGACCCGTCTCAAGGTCGACCCAACGCCAAGATCCGCACCCTCGTCCAGGGCCCAGGTGATGTCACTGCTCCGCCATGTTCACACACTCTGGTTGTTGTACTGTAGCAGGCTACTCTTAACCATGAGTTAAACTATTATTTTCTTTTCAAAGAAGTGACTTGAAATTTGGCAAGTGTTGCATAGAACCCTAACACCAGTGGGTTCTTCCAACTGCCACTGTGGGCTCACTGCCACACACTCATCTGACAAAAACTCATGTTTTGCTGTTTTAGAGGCGGGATATGTGGCCACACCCATAACCATGGTCCAATCAGCTATCACCATCCTGAACGAGCCCAATGCCCTTCCCAAGAAGTGAGTTCTGACTTCCTACTTCACTATTACTACTTAAAGAAAACGGTTGATTTGGTTTAACACATTTTCTTTCATCTACCTCTTATTTGTCGCCCTCTCTCTTTATAGGGGTGGTGTATACACTCCAGGGGCAGCTTTTGCTAAGACCACGCTGATTAATCGCCTCAACAAACATGGCATCCAGTTTTCTGTCATCTAAACCTGCCCACCAGTTCCAGGTCATTCACATCTGTCTATGATATCCTGAACATCGCAATATGCTTGTTATTGGAAATATGAAAATAGTCTTTAGCCACGCTCACTAACGGTTTTGCTGGTTTGTGGTATTTGTCATGGTTCATTAGAGTAGAATACCTACATCAATACAGTTTCTCCTCTGCGTTTGCATATGAGCTTGGTGTCAGTTCTACCCTCAATAATACAGTTTGCTCTCTCTTCAGATGATCGTCATTGTTTCTCATAAGGGTTGTTTTCCTATATCTGTTGAATTGGTTCAGATGTATTTGGGAGTTTTTTCAGACCATTCTACTGTGTTTACTGTTGACTTTCTGTGCACTGTTTCCTGGAGGTCCCAAGATTTAGAAGCTCCTATTTAGAACATGCCAGAATTCCAGAACCCCCACACATGATTCGCACCAGTTCTGAGTTCCAACAGTAACTGAATGTAGCCTTGCTTTATCGAAGCAATTTTTTTCTCAACTTGTTTACTGAAACAAAGTTTGTTGCTAAAGAACTGGTACAATGCTCCTTCCTAATCAGCTTGATCATTTTAAGAATGTGATGCTTGCTGCCTCTCAGCAACATGTCATGGTACTACTGGTAAAGCAGCAGTACCCCCCCCCCCCCACACACACACACACACACACTGAGCATGCCCAGGAGTGTTAAACAGTGAGCAGTGTTTGTGTGCAGTGTTTGAGTTGCATTCTGCTTGTCTAGTCTTTATCTTATGAATAAAGCCAACAGCACTGCTGGAAATATCTGTTGTAGTGTCTCAGTTTTTGCTTTAAAATTAAAATGAATTTTTACAAAATAAAAACACTACTGGATCAACTGCAGTACTTGACCAACAGTTAATTTTACTCTGACATACATTTGCACTTTGGACTGATTGACTCTTGCAGTTGGATATTCAATGTTGAGGTTCCATCCATCAAGCCAAACAAGTTTTTCCAACTATGTTCAAATTCATCAGAGCATTATTTAAGTGTGCAGGTATCACGCTGAATAGAAGCCTCCAGAGTTTGACATCCTTTCTCTTACAGTCCATGAAAGGGGCGGTCACTTTGTCGATCATTTATCTGCGGCTGTAGACGCGGCTCGCCCGCTGTTCAGCATCATCATTTGCCCTTTTCTTTGAGGTATTCCGCTGCAAAGTTACATTTAATTTTCAAAGTATGTATGATAAAAAAAATTGCTGGTATTAGAGGCAACCACAAAATGACACGAGTGTTACTCCCAATACATAAATATCTTACCAAGTTTCTCAACAGCTTCCACACAAACGCTGGGGTACATGCTCCCGTTGTAGGTGGCAACAATTACGTACAGTGTGGTCCTCACCAATATCAACCCGTGCCCACCCTGTAAAAACACCTTTCTGCTAGTGAGACGTTCCCAGTTCAGATAACTAAAATATACAACAAACCAACTGTTTTTAGAAGGTAGGATTGACTGTGTACGATTTTAAATTCATATCATGTCACGTATGTTGCTAACTCTATACTGATTAACTGACACATTTGCAGTATATGGAGCTTCGGTCCGCCCGGACACATGTGTACGCCTTTTCTTGGAAGTAGAATCCTCGCTCTCTCGTGGCGGTCAGATCTTTAAAGGCGTCTGCAAAAATCTGGGCCTGCGGAATTATCTGTAAAGTAGCGTTTGCAACGTTGTAGTTAACGAAAGTAAATAAACCACATTTAGCTGGTGCGAGATAACGAGGCAAATAAATCAAGTTGCGTTCCAGCTTGAGTTTCGGTACAGTAGAAGGCTACGAGCTCTAGCTATATTGTTACCTGAAACCTGGCAGATGCAGCGGTCACGTTTCCATTTTTTGCCACCAATATTGCAGCGTTTTCCACGTGTTTTGTGTCAATAAGGCAATCGTTAATCATAATTTGAAATTGGTTGAGACTCATCGTTGTATTTTGTTTCTTGTCAAGGTTACAATCCAGTTTTTTTCTCTCAAAAAGTTTGTCACTGGTTTCCATAGAAACAAACAGCAGGCTATGCGCATAGGATTTCCACCCGTCCCGGTGTTGTATCCCCTCAGTAACTTTTGCTGTCTACTATATGAGTTACAGATGGGATACACATCGCAGGTTTTTTCAAAGTCTTTCTCGGGGCATTAATTATTATTTTTTTGTGAATTTCAGTTTAAAATAAAAGGTTATTTGTAATTTCCTTTTACTGCGATTCTATTTTCTTCCTGGCTACGTTCAAACATCCAATTTTGAGGCATCTGAGGGCCCAACATGCTAGATTAGTGGTCAAACATTTTGTGAACTGAAATAATGTAAATACGATCGTATATATAAACACAATGAAAAATATTTTTATTCTTAAAAAAAAAGTACAGCAATAACTGTACACTGAATCACAACATGATAATCAGGACATATCGAAAGCATCCAGGATATCTGTGTAATTATATTCCTCTGCTATGGCCGTGGCGTTGTCCCAAGCTTTGATGCGGGCCAGAACCTTCAGCACATCACTCACAAATTCCCTAGGGTCAAAGAAAAAACAAACAATGAATGTACAAACATAATAACACTTTCCAGATCGAGGTGGGGGTGGGGTGGGCTGGTGGCAGTGTTACCTGGTGCTGGGACTGTTTGGCTGCTGCTTGCAGACAGAATTGGCTATCTGGAGCAGGTGTTTACTGAGAGACAGGAGTTGGGGGAGAGACGAACCACCACTCACATGGCTGAACCACGACTCAGGAAAACAGCCTACCACCTGGGAGGAGAGATGGAAACAAGTCAAGAAGAGTCAAAGGAGAGAAAGGGTAAACAAAATCACATTTTTAAATCTTGATCACAGACGCCCTTAAAAAAACACAGAAGGAACATGGTTAGTATCCGGACAGAGTTTGACAGATGGGCGTGAAGCGGACCTTGCTGGTCTTGCGGAGGGAGTCTTGTGGTCGGGGGTCGTTCAGTATCGTCATCATCAGGTAGCGGTTCAGGAGCTGGTCCAACATCACCTCCCTCAGGACCTCCCCTGACACCAGGCCCTCCCACAAAGACATGCTACCCAGGAGCTGGCACACACACACACAGAGACACACACACACGGAGAGAGAGACACACACACACACACACACACAGACATAGAAACACCTATTAAAGAGGGACAGAAACAGCAACACGTACACTTAATGTAAAGCTACTTAAGTTCTCCTTCAGCTCCCTTACCTTTACGGCAGTCCAGAACTGCCCGTCTCTGAATCTGCACTGTGGAGAAGAGCTGTCTGCCAGAAACCTGTCAGAGAAAACAGACGACAACATCAACAGCTGTCTTCATCTCCCAAGTTCACTCCTTCTAGACCTTGTATCCTGTTTGTGTATCCTGCTGCATGTCGAGCCTAACTTTTTAGGATAGAGAGGGATGAAGACATCTTCATCCACGGAGGTCCTCAGCCGACCAATCACTGCGTCCAAAAATGCCTGTGGGGGGGGGGGGGGGGGGGTACACACCATTGAGTTATCTGACCACACAGATGTTCAGGTTCAGGTGGTATTGATTTACCATTAAACAAAAATGACACAAACACATACACAAATGGAAAATGACTGCTCACCTTGACTGGTTTGGTGTGCTCTCCCTGGAACAGGAAGTAGTCATCCTTCAGTCTGTGGCAGAGCACTGCCAATCGGGAAGACTCCTGCCTGGACAGGGGGTCCCACACCAGCTCCACATAGCCTGGGGGGAGGTTACAATGAGCATATTTGAGTGTGTGAGAGAGAGACAGAGAGAGAGAGAGCGAGAGAGAGAGAGAGAGAGAGGAACAGAGAGAGAGACCCTAACAGACCCTGTATCTTGGGCAGCAGTGTTTTCTCTATGATGGCAGGCAGAGTCTTCCTGTCAGCATTCTCCTTCTCCTCGTAACCGTCGCCGTGGCAAAAGGCCTCCACAGCAGAGTACCATGGCAACGCCTCCAAGTCCTCCACTGCTGACTGAAACACACAGAAGAAACACAACATAGATAAAACACATAAACAACAGCAGTCCTCTGTGTGTGTGTGTGTGTGTACTGTGAGTGAGGGTGTTCTTGTTGGTACCTGTAGGGGGCTCCAGCCCAGGATCTGGTGTCTGATGAGGGGGTTGAGCAGTTTGGGCAGACAGAGGCTGATGTAGGCGCTGTGGTAGGACTCGGAGAACAAGGTTCTCCACTCCTCGAACCGACGCAGCACTTTCCTGACGTCCCAGAACTCCTCCTGGACATCTGCAAACATGCCCTGAGACCGCCTCACCAGCTCAGCTGGAGGGGGAGGGAGGGCGAGGAGGTGCGGTGATGAAGATGAAGGGGGGGTGGGGCAGGGTGAAGAGGAGGAGAGAGAGAACAGGGGAGAGGAGAGAGGGGGGCAGAGAAAGTGACAGATCTTCAGTTTGTGTTAGATTTCATAACTGCCTCACAGATAACGAAAGTAGCTGTTTGGTAATCCCGCGCCCCCTCCTCCCCTCCCCCTCTATACCTTTCTTCTTCTGCAGTTCTTCCTCTTCCTCAGCCGAAGGCTCGCTGTCTGCTGGAAGACTGTCAGAGTCTTCGTCACTGAGGGGGTAATGTTTTGTGATGTCAGTATAATACAAGAGCAGCAGTGAACATTTTTGCGATGGAACGGTATCCTACATTTAGCATGTTAAAAGCTAAAACGCGTTAACGCTTGACCACTTAGGAAAGCCGCCACCTCTTTCTCTCTCACCCTTTAACCAGTGTCTCGTCCAGGTGGTCACCTGACTGGTCACCTGACTCTCCTTCACTTTGTGTATCACTTTGTGTGTCTAGAGAGAGAGAGTGAGAGAGATCAGTGAAACCCCAAAGACACACACACCCATACAGTTACAAACACACAAGCACACAACCATACACACACACACACACCAAGAAACACACACACACACACACACTCACAACAGAGCTGCTGAAGGCGGGAGGACTCCTGTCGGACGGTCTCCCGTCTGCGGGACAACAGCGCCTCCGCCTGGTCAGACAGCAGAGAGTGCATGTCCAGCTCCAGTGAGTTAATCTCCACCACCTGCACAACACACAGCACAGATAAAACCCAACAGCCATACATTCCCACCAGGATGCCTGTGGAGAGGATCCATTCTGCTCCGTTCCACCCAGAGTTCAACAGGGGCTTCTTCTCTGACCTTCTCTCTCAGGCATTCCACCAGGTTCCGTACGTAGAGGTTCATGTCGCGGTAGAAACTCAGCTGCCGGTCCGAGGAACTGTTCTCCAGGTTCTCCAGGGCGGTTCTGGCACCCTCCATGTCCCCCTCCATCCTCCTCAGCTCTGCCTCGCGGGCCCTGTGGACCCCCCTCAGAGAGTCCAGTCTGGGAGAGGAGGGAGAGATAAGGAAAGAGAGAGAGAGGACAGAGGTAAAGGCGAGAGGAGAAGAGAAGGGTGTGGGTGAGAAAGAGAGGTGGAGTTAGAGAATGGAAAGGTGGAAGAGAAAAAGGAAGAGAGAGAGGGGAGGAAGACAGGAGGGGAAGAAAAAAAAAGTACGACCACACAAAGGCACAGAGGAGGCAAGTTAGACCTGCTTTAGATTGTGCCGAGTCACCCTGCTCTGCCTGTCAGTGGTGCTATGTTTAGGAGGGTTGCTGACTGACTTCCCAGTGATCCTCCTCTTCACCATGCTGACTGTGACTGCAGGAAGACTCTCTGGGATCACGGCCATTTTCTTCAGCCTGCCTCGGCCACTGCACACACTGCTGTCACTGCTGGGGCTCTGGGGAAGGAGGAGGAGGGGAGGGAGGAGGAGGGGAGGGAGGAGCAGGGGAGGAGGAGAGGCAGGGGAGGAGGGAGGGGAGGGAGGAGGAGGGGAGGGAGGAGCAGGGAAGGGAGGAGGAGGGGAGGGGAGGGAGGAGGAGGGGAGGGAGGAGGAGGGAAGGGAGGAGGAGGGGAGGGGAGGGAGGAGGAGGGGAGGGGAGGGAGGAGGAGGGGAGGAAGGAGGAGGGGAGGGAGGAGAGGCAGGGGAGGAGGAGAGGCAGGGGAGGAGGGAGGGGAGGGAGGAGGAGGAGAGGCAGGGGGGGGGAGGAGGAGAGGCAGGGGAGGAGGGAGGGGAGGGAGGAGGAGAAGAGGAAGGGGGGGGAGGAGGAGAGGCAGGGGAGGAGGGAGGGGAGGGAGGAGGAGGAGAGGCAGGGGAGGAGGGAGGAAGAAAGGCAGATGAGGAAGAGGGGAGGGAGAAGGAGAGGCAGGGAAGGAGGAGAGGCAGGGGAGGGAGGAGGAGGGGAAGAAAAGAGGGGGAGAGAGGATGGAACCATTAGAAGTACAGAGAATGGGTGTGCTGCTTTTTTCTTGTGGTTTAAATAAACTGGAAAAGTGTGGAGAGAGGGATGACAGTGGGAGGGACGACAGAGGGAGGGATGTCAGCGTGGTACCTGTTCCCCCGGGTGTCTCTTGACCCCCTTCCCTATCTGCTGCTCCTCCCAGAGCTCCTGGTCTTCTCTCTCCTGGGAGTCGCTGTCCTCACTGGCACTCCCTCCTGCAACACACATATACACACACACACACACACACACACACACAACAGTTAACCTAAGGTGCTTAATATCTCCTTCAGAAATGTTTAGTTTCTTCTTCTAACCCCCTCCTCATTTTCTCCTTTAACCAACTGAATGTCAGGTGGTCTTCTTTCCTTTGTTAACTCACTACTCCCCATGTATTATCCTCCTCCTCCACCTCTTTTCCTCTCATTCACTCTCCCTCTCTCCTCTTCCGGTCCCCCTTTCTTGTTCCACCCCTCTCCACTCACTCACCCAAGATCTGTCCTCCTCTCCCCTCTCCCTCAGCCTCTCTCTCCCCCTTCCTCACCCAGCCTATCTCCCCCTTCCTCACCCAGCCTCTCTCCCTTTCTCACCCAGCCTCTCCCCCTCCCTCACCCTGCCTCTTTCCCTCTCCTCCTTTCTCCCTTTCTCACCCAGCCTCTCCCCCTCCCTCACCCAGCCTCTCTCCTCCTCTCTCCCTTCCTCTCCCCCTCCCTCATCCAGCCTCTCCCCCTCCCTTCACCCAGCCTCTTTCCATTCCTCACCCAGCTTCTCTGCGATCCTCTCCCTCACAGTCCTGGGTCTCGGGGCAAACTCGATCCTGCGTTCGTGGTCGTCTGGCTCATCGTCATCGTCCTCGTGTCCATCGCTCCCCTCGTCCCGGTCTCCAGGGCTGCTGGGGGACCGCTCCTCTTCCCTCCCCAGAGGGATGTACTCCTTCTGGGCTCGGGCCTCCTGACGCTGCCGCCTGGCTGCCTGGATCCTCCGGGCGTCTGGGATCAACACTGCACAGGAAAAACTTGACTAATTAACAGTCCATTTTCAGTGTCCATGCATGTGTTCATGTCTGTTGAAGAGCGCAGGCATGGACTTGAGAGATGGACCGACCCTTTTTGGGAGCGGAGGACTTGGAGGTTTTGGAGGATGCTGAGCTGGAGGTGGACTTGGCCTCTTCTTCGGGGTCACTGTCTGGAGACAGCTCTTCACCCGAGGCCCCATCATCATCATCATCACTACCAGAAGGCCTTAGAGGTGATTCAGCCCTAGTTACGTTCCTTCTGGCTGTGCCTGTTAGGTTGAAGAAGATAAACATGGTTATCCGTGGTTAGGTTAGGCTTGGAGAGACTGTTAATAGCCTGGGATTATGAAATGGGTGGGGTTGTTTACCTGCGGGTCTGAAAGTTGTCTTCGCAAGTGAATCTTCTTTCTTACGGGCTTGGAAAACAACAGCTTTATCCGCTAATTTCTTCACCTTGAATTCGGATACCTTACCTGATAATGAGAGAAGAAACAGTTAGCGAGTCTAGTGTCCGTCTGTCGATCGATCTTTATCTCTGTGTTGAGTTGTTGGTATCAAAATAAAGATCGAACTGGAAGGACGTAGCCTCCAGTCCATCTTGGTAGCAGTAACACAGCTGGACTGAGGAGCAGACTCAGAACGCAGAGTGAGGAGATCCTCGAAACGGCTGACGTTCGAAATACGTCTAGGTTGACATGAGGCTTATCGACCAAGTTAAGACAATTTTACCTTCTTTTTCATCTGAAAAGCTAAGTACGTTTTCCTTCTTCTTCTTCCCGACATCCACGTTCCTGCTACGGACAGCGAAGGGTCCACCGACCTTCCCAGGGTCCTCGTCACTACTCGAGTCCGATTTAGGAGGCGTCACCTCCCGCTTTGAACTGCAAGAGATCCCGCGGTTCTGGGGCAACTTTGACGGTTTTATATTTACAGCAGCAGGGTGTACTACTTTGGTATCATCTACGCTTTCGTCTTTTTGTTCATCCTCATCGCTGGATTCTCCTTTTCTTTGACGGATGTTTCTACGGACCTTCTTATTGAACATGTTCTTTCTACGTCTGGACAGCTGCCTGCCATGTAAATATCACGTAATATGGCATGTCGGAAAAAGTTACAAGGGGCGTAAATCTATCGTAAATTGGTTACAATGCTTTCTGGAACATGTAGTCATTGTCGTTTTGGGCGCATTAAATATACTTTAAGAACAAAACTAATGGTGTATTTCAAAATAGTAAGCATGTGCTTGCATGGATCTTAGAATTTAGATCAAATAAAAGTTGCTGATCACAATCTGTTTTAGTGTCCGTCCTGGCTGGGACTAGTAATGGCCAGCGGATCCTACATCAGTAAAAAAAAAAGAGTATGCGCTTACCCAACCCACTTGGCGCGTACCCACAACCACCCTACCCCTAGACAGCGCTCTCTCCTCCCACCCCGCCGCCCAGTCAGTATAGTCAAATCAACGTCCCTGCCTGTGCCCGGAGCTCCAGCGAGCGAATTCAGCCATGTTGTTTGTGTAGCTGACAGCAACAGGTTCACAGTTCTAAACTTCGTCTTGTTTCAGTTTCTGAATTGTTTTATTAGTACTGCAAGGCTACATACACGGGTGATAATCTGACGGACCTAATCGACTTTGAATTGAGGACCCAGAGGAGACGAAAGTCCATGTTTTCCCCACTAGTTAGAGGTATGTTGGCACCCGAAACTGCCTCTCAGCGGACAGCTTAGCCAAGTTTGATATTGTCACAAAATGTGGTATTGATGGGATGCCTATGTACAACGGAGGGATATAACATGTATTAAAGCCAGCGCCATTAAAACAGGTGCTTCACAAAACCGGTTAATTGCAACGTTAGCAATAGTGCAGCGCTCAAAATAGCTACAACTTATCGACTCTTGTTCGATTATTAGAGGACAATTGGGGCATGGACGTGTGGTTAAAACTATCTTGACTGGCCTGGATGATCGTTTTTAACTTTAGTTTTTACTAGTTGCACAACACAAACTACAAAACTTATGTGAGTGATTACAAAAGGAAAAGTTTGTAATCGGAAAAGATTCTTTTCAAAACTAGTTCAGCAGGTTACCAACTTGTCTCTCTCTCTTGCTTGCGACCAGCGACCAAGAATGCAAATGTCAGACTTGAGATTTTTTTCTTCTTCTTTTGTTGTTGTTGACTTTCTGGTCTGGATCCCTATCGGCAACACCTAGATGTTTAATATCTACTGGTGGATACATTGTCAACAATATCTGCCCGTTTGAATCACTAATATAGGCCTATCTGTGTCCTCTGATTTGGATCTTACTGTGGTGGTTTGTTTAGGCTGTCTGTTGTCGAGCCCCCGCAATTCCTCCATGTGTGTTCACCTGTGTACTGGCGCTGAATGATTAGGTCCCCTTGACGTCAGTGTACGTGGCAGATGGAGCATAGTTGTTTGATGTTAAGTACATCAATCACAAGCTATGTCCGATGCTGAAGGGAGTTTGTCAGTTGAGGTAGGCCTCGAGCCTCAATACTTTTATGGCCGGGGACGGGGTTGGGATCAGGGGTGGAAGTTGAGGCCATTACCAGGCTGGGGCAGGGGTAGAGGCTGGGGCAGGGGTAGGGGCTGGGGCTGGGGCAGGGGCAGGGGTAGAGGCTGGGGTAGAGGCTGGGGCAGGGGTAGAGGCTGTGGACAGGGGTAGAGGCTGGAGTAGAGGCTGGGGCAGGGGACAGGGGTAGAGGCTGGGGACAGGGGTAAGGGCTGGGGTAGAGACTGGGGCAGGGGACAGGGGTAGAGGCTGGGGACAGGGGTAGAGGCTGGGGACAGGGGTAGGGGCTGGGGTAGAGGCTGAGGCTGGCATTGTAACAAGGAAGGCAACAGTGTCTGGGGCTCTGTCAGAGCCAGGCCTGGTTAGTTGGCAAGGATCCAGGGAACCTTGTGTTGACTGCCATTCATTTCCTTGAGGGGTGGGTGCCGGCTATGTCCCTTGTTGACACCCCTGTCCTAGCCCTGCTGCCACAGCGGATCTGTCCTAGCCCTGCTGCCACAGCGGATGTGGAGAAGGGCTTCTAGCTTGCTGTGCTTCAACTGTACACATGGATATACAAAAATACTTCACTTTTGACGTTGTCATTTTAGACTTTCCAGGCATGTGTGCTGTTGGAGTGGACTTGTTTTCCTCCAGTCACCAGCACACCACTGGTGGAAGAGTACGTGTGTCTCTGACCCAGTTAGCTGCCCAGTTAGCTGCCGTATTGCCGGCGATGCCTGAAAAAAGGAGTTGTTAGCGAGTAAGACTGAAGATCAGAGTTTCCCCTGACGACTTCTCAGAAGCGTTATGGATGAATGCAACATTGGTGAGCTTTAAGTAGTCCCACACCTTCTTAACAGATTAGCCCAACCCAGACAGTTCATCCAGACCAGATTAGTTGACCCATACCTAATCTCTCTCTCTCTCTTTCTATCCATCCATCCACCCATCACTGACCTTTACACACCATCTCAATCACTCAGTGTTTACCGACGGGAGATTGGTGTGGTTCCTTCACCACCAGAAGCGGAACTTTCTAGCGTGAAGGCTTGTGAAGCTAGTAGCCGGCCCTCCGCAGACGGAGCCTCCCAGATAGAGCCAACATGTCCCTGTGGTGTAGCAGCCTCCCACCACAGATGTTTGGGTCCCTGTGTGTGCAAGGTCATCCACGTGTTGCATGGTCCTGCTGTACAGGAGGTCGTTATCTGGCAGGCGACATATTGCTGTGTTGCAATATGCCTGTTTGTGTCAGGCAGAGCGTGAAGGAGAGAGGGTTGGGGGTGGATATTGTGGAGTTAAGTGAGAATGAGGGTTTGAGAGACAGAATGACAGAGAGGGGGAGGGAGAGAGTGGGTTGGGGACTGTGAGTCATTGTAGGCCTGCAGTATAGGGTGGTGTTTGAGCTAAAGGCTACAGGCTTTCATGCACACGAGAGACATTGGAGGGAGTGGTATGCTGCAATCCAAACAAAAGAAAAACCAACATCATTCATCATCGGGCAGCCAAATTTATTGCTGTGTTTCATTATTCATGATAATGGCCAGTCAAGTGCAAGTAGGATGGAGAGAGAGAGAGAGAGAGAGGGAGAGAAGGAAAGAAAGAGACAGAAAAGAGATAAGACCGAGCTGTTTCAGATGAGGTCACAAAGTGAAGTCACCGATCCCCCGGACATGTGAATGGAGCTTCTAGAACTTCAGGCTGGGTAGTGTAGTTCTCTTCTCCCAGCATGGAGGAGACCCCCCCTCCCCGCTGGAGCCTGGAATACAACACCACAAAGGTTCTGCTCTTGGTCGCATCAGAGACACTGTAGTTCTTACTAAGAGAGACTACTCTTCTGGCAAAGACTACAAATCCCAAGCCTCGTCCCAGATAGATCAGATTAGTTGATCTCGGTGCAATCTCTCTCTCTCTCTCTCTCTCTCTCTCTCTCTCTCTCTCTCTCTCTATCTCTCTCTCTCTCTGTGTCTCTCTCTCTGTGTCTCTCTCTCTCTCTGTGTCTCTCTCTCTCTCTCTCTCTCTCTCTCTCTCTCTCTCTCTGCGTGTCTCTAGTTTCTGTCTACTCTGCTCGGGATGAGTCCGTCTGCATTCCTGGAAGATGAAAGGCTGGATGACTCAGTGTTCAGACACTGTTGAGTCAGGTGCATGCTTCTCCCCACTTACAATTGTGTGTGTGTGTGTGTGGGGGGGGGGGGGGGGGGAGACAAAATGATACAGAGCAAGACACTGAGTTAACCATGAGTCTAATATAAGTGTGTGTGTGCGTATTCACTGTATCAGCTCCTTGCTCTTCCTGTTCAGAACTAGTATCCCAGCACTGGTTTCCTGCCTCCAACAATTCCACCAGCAATTGCGACAACCGTGTGTGTTTGTGTGGATGTGACAACAGTGTGTGTTTGTGTGGATGTGACAACAGTGTGTGTTTGTGTGGATGTGACAACAGTGTGTGTTTGTGTGGATGTGACAACAGTGTGTGTTTGTGTGGATGTGACAACAGTGTGTGTTTGTGTGGATGTGAGTGGTTCTTTGGTTGACTCCGAAGGCTTTGTTTGTCATCTGTGTCTCCAAAAGGCCAGACCCACTCCAGATTTCACTACACAATGCAAATTAAACCTCTCTCTCTCACTCTCTCTCTCTCCCTCTCTCTTCCCTCCATCCTGCCTCCCTGTCTACTCCACCATGATCCATTAGATCTCATTTGCATCGGCTCTGCAGATCCTCTCTACATGTCGGGCGCCTACACAGCCTGTAGAGGCTCCCCAGCCACCCACACACCCTGCCTGGCCAGCCTTCAGCTTTAGAGACCCTGGTTACCCTGAGAGACACCAGGGTTAGAGACCCTGGTT
The DNA here is from genome assembly GCF_054491055.1 of Hypomesus nipponensis. NCBI lineage: Eukaryota > Metazoa > Chordata > Actinopteri > Osmeriformes > Osmeridae > Hypomesus > Hypomesus nipponensis. The sequence goes on from NC_140372.1 coordinate 3,974,677, forward strand.
ACCCTGGGAGACACCAGTGTTAGAGACCCTGGTTACCCTGAGAGACACCAGCGTTAGAGACCCTGGTTACCCTGGGAGACACCAGCGTTAGAGACCCTGGTTACCCTGAGAGACACCAGCGTTAGAGACCCTGCTTACCCTGGGAGACACCAGCGTTAGAGACCCTGGTTACCCTGAGAGACACCAGCGTTAGAGACCCTGGTTACCCTGAGAGACACCAGCGTTAGAGACCCTGCTTACCCTGGGAGACACCAGCGTTAGAGACCCTGGTTACCCTGGGAGACACCAGCGTTAGAGACCCTGGTTACCCTGGGAGACACCAGCGTTAGAGACCCTGGTTACCCTGAGAGACACCAGCGTTAGAGACCCTGGTTACTCTGAGAGACACCAGCATTACAGACCCCTGAGAGCGGGGGGACAGATGGCTGGCGCACTCGCACAACACACACCCCATTGTGAGGTCGTCTTGCTTGACCACATTATCCTAACTGCACACACACACTCATCTCTCCGTTTTCATGTTTCTCAGGATCAGTGTCCCCCCAGCTCTCTCTCTCACTCTCCCTCACTCGCTCACTCTCCCACACAGCCCCAGATATAACAGTACAATGTTGAAAATAGGTATTTGCCCAGACCCGACTTAATGATTTTTATGAATCAATTTCAAACTTAAGTTTTGTATTATTCCTCATATCTCTATTCCTTTTCTTTGCTGAATCAGTTTCCTGCTTGTCCTCCCTATCTGTGACACATCTCCGTCCCGGGAGAGGGTGCTGAAAGTCCCCCTCGCATCACTTCCTGTCACCTGACCGTGGCTGTGGAGAAGAACAGGAAAGCTTGTATCCGTTGGTTACTTGTTAGGAAGCCGTTTGTGGATTCTCTGGAATGCTGACCCTGCAGATTCTCCTCCTACGACTTGATGCTTGTGGCTGGACAGCTGATGCGGTCGAAACAGGACCGCTTTTCAAGTGCAGCTTTGTTTTTAGCTCTCTTAAGGAGCCCACATCGATAAGAGGAAACTGGAAAATATGTGTGTTAGTGGTGAAGTTGGTTGTGTTGGGTCAGGTGGATTTGAGTATTCAGTCTCAACTCTGTGGTGCTCCCCTCTACTGAATGTTCCAGTATTACTCTGTTATCAGTACACACACACACACACACACTATTACTATTTCCAGAGGTTAAGGTATTTGTGTGTGCGTGGAATATGGGCTTTCTGAGAATGTTTCTGATTAGCCCAAAACACTGGAACTCTGTCTCTCTCTCTCTCTCTCTGTCTCTCTCTGTCTCTCTCTCTGTCTCTCTCTCTGTCTCTCTCTGTCTCTCTCTCTGTCTCTCTCTGTCTCTCTCTGTCTCTCTCTCTCTCATCTTTCTCTATGTCTCTCGTTCTTTTCTGTATCTCTCTCCCCTGTAACTCAATTGCAATGTGGAGGCTGAGCAGTCCTCTGCCCTCCCTGCATTATTGATGAGAGGACTCTGTCGGCGTGTGTGTGTGTGTCTGTGTGTGTGTGTGTGTGTGTGTGTGTCTGTGTGTGTCTGTGTCTGTGTGTGTGTGTGTGTCTGTCTGTGTGTGTGTGTGTGTGTGTGTGAGCTCGGGATGCTGACTGTGTGTAGCCTCAGGGTGCTGACTCTGTGTGTGTTGCAGATAACTGTGAGCTATCCAGCAGCTGAGAACAAGACTGGTAGTCCCCCCCCCCTCCTGCCCACCTGCAGCCATGAATGGTAAGAGTCGTGTGTGTGTGTGTGGGTGTGGGTGTGTAGGTGTGTAGGTTAGTAGAAAGTGTTTACATAAGGTAGTGAAACCAATCATTTCTCTTTCTGTATACTCAACCTGAGATGTTTATCTTCCAACCACACTCTCTCTCTCTCTCTGTGTCTCTGTCTCTCTCTCTCTCTCTCTCTCTCTCTCTCTCTCTCTCTCTCTCTCTCTTTACACTGCTGTGATTGGTCTGTAATTAGATACTGTGGTGATGTACCTTGTGTCAGAGGAAAATATTAAAAACATGTTTTTTTAAATGTATTACTCTTCCCCCTCCCCCCCAGGGGGTGTTAGTGTGTGGGTCATCACCCCAGATGAGAGGGGAAAACACGACCAGAAGTTTGACACCCTCTCTCCTGCCATGGGCTTTGTCTCAGGTACACACATGTACACATTCACACACGTGTACACATACACACATGTGTACATGTACAAATACACGTGTGTTGAATGACGTCCCTTCTCCTCTCTGGTCTGTGACTTGCTGTCTGGTCTTCCTGTCTCCAGGGGAACAGGCCAGGAAGTTCTTCCTGCAGTCAGGTCTGCCTTCTCCAGTGCTGGCTGAGATCTGGTGAGCAGTGAACACACACACACACACTGTCTCTCTCTATCTCTATCTCTCTCTCTATCTCTCTCTCTCACACGGACACACACTCCAATCATAAAATCTTTATCTCCCAATTTCAAATCACTTCAATACCTCTCTCCCTCCTCTCTCTCTCTCTCTCTCTCTATCTCTCTCCCTCCTCTCTCTCTCTCTCCCTCCTATCTATCTCTCTCCCTCCTCTCTCTCTCTCTCCCTCCTATCTATCTCTCTCTCTCCCTCCTCTCTCTCTCTCTCCCTCCTCTCTCTCTCTCTCCCTCCTCTCTCTCTCTCTCCCTCCTATCTATCTCTCTCTCTCCCTCCTCTCTCTCTCTCTCCCTCCTCTCTCTCTCTCTCCCTCCTATCTATCTCTCTCTCTCCCTCCTCTCTCTCTCTCTCCCTCCTCTCTCTCTCTCTCCCTCCTCTCTATCTCTCTCCCTCCTCTCTCTCTCTCTCCCTCCTCTCTCTCTCTCTCCCTCCTCTCTATCTCCCTCTCTCTCCGTTTTCCCTTTCTCTCTCAGGGCTCTGGCGGATATGAACAAGGATGGAAAGATGGACAGACTGGAGTTCTCCATCGCTATGAAGCTTATTAAGCTCAAGCTGCATGGCACGCCCCTCCCCTCGGCTCTGCCAATCATCATGAAGCAGCCCCCAGTGCCCGCCCCTAGCCACGCCCACTCGGCTGCCATGTCCAACTCGCGCTACGGTTATTTTAAAATTCAGAGTTTCAAGTCTTTATTTCACTATTTGTAACAAGTACATTAGAATTCATACAAGAGAGTGTTAACTCGTTTTGTGTGTGTGTCTTCCTCAGGGATGGGCTCTATGCCAAACCTGTCGATGATGCCAGGGGGCGTGGCCATGCTGACCCCCATCCCCATGACGACAACAATCTCACCCATGACCCCCATGACCTCACTCACACCCCTGGTCCCCACGGCAACGGGCATGAGTCCTCTGGTTGGCTCCAGCACCATGCCCCTGCTGCCCTCGCTGGGAAACCCCGCGCTGCCCAACGGCACCATGGGATTTCTACAGCCCATGCAGAGTGGAATCATGGGAACTGGTGAGAGGAGTCTGTCTGTCTGTCTGTGGTCCTGTCTGTCTGTAAGTCTGTCTGTCTCCTAGTCTGTCTGTCTGTCTCTCTGTCTCAGTGTCTCCAGTATATTTCCCTGTCTGTTTCTCTTTCCCTCTGTCCACTATAATCTAACAGTGTAAATGATTATATGTGTGCCCCTCAGCAAGGGCAGGAAAGTGTATGCTAATGAAGTAGCTGGAGAAACTGTGTGTGTGTACTGACCTCTCTGCTCCTCCCCAGGTCTGACTCTGTCAGGTCCATACTCCTCTCCGCTGGGCTTGTCCTCCTCTCCTTCAGTCAACATGTTCTCCTCTCTGCTGGACCTGGGCTCCAGCAGGTACACACACACACACACACAGATAGCACCTAAGCACACACACCGACAGATATCAACCAAACACACACAGATATCACCTCAGCACACACCCACCCATATCCAGATATCACCTCAACACATACGCCACTCCTCTTTTTGACTGACTCCTCCCCTTCTCCCTCAGCTCCGCCTCCTCCTCCCCCTCCTCCCTGGTGGCCGCCTCCCCAAAGACCGCCCCCTCTGACTGGGCCATCCCCCACGCCACCCGCCTCAAATACAGACAGCAGTTCAACAGCCTGGACAAGAACATGACCGGATACCTGTCAGGTGGGTGTGTCTGTGTGTGGGTGTGTCTGTGTGTGGGTGTGTCTGTGTGTGGGTGTGTCTGTGTGTGGGTGTGTCTGTGTGTGGGTGTGTCTGTGTGTGGGTGTGTCTGTGTGTGTGTTAATCAGTCATGCCTCGTCCCCCGCCCCAGCATGTGTGGAATGCAGGAGTGCAGGTGCCCTCACGAGGCGGTGTGTCAGTCATCATGTGACCTGCTAGCTTCACATTCCAGCCTCACAGCTCCTCTCTGTCTCCCAGCCTCACAGCTCCTCTGTCTCCCAGCCTCACAGCTCCCCTCTGTCTCCCAGCCTCACAGCTCCCCTCTGTCTCCCAGCCTCACAGCTCCTCTCTGTCTCCCAGCCTCACAGCTCCTCTCTGTCTCCCAGCCTCTGGCAGCTCCTCTCTGTCTCCCAGCCTCACAGCTCCTCTCTGTCTCCCAGCCTCACAGCTCCCCTCTGTCTCCCAGCCTCACAGCTCCCCTCTGTCTCCCAGCCTCTGACAGCTCCTGTCAGTCAAACACTGCTTCCTCTCAGGACTCCCTCATGTCTGGGCCGTGGGATCTAGAAGCTTTGAGACACAAACACACTTTCTGCCACACACACACACTTATCGCTCTCTTTGTGTGGTGTCTTTAACTGAGGAGAAAGGCCAGGCCTTGCCAGACCTGTTTCTGTGAAACTGTTACGACACAATATAACACACACACACTCTCGCTCACTCACACACACACACACACACACACACGCACGCATAGACTCTCTCTCACACACACACACAGAGTTACTGTATCACTCAGACATGCTCACACATGTATTACCACAACACACACACACACACACACTATCTGAACAGTTTCTGTTTTTCAGGTCCTCAGGTGAGGAACGCCATGGCAACCACTATGCTAAGTCAAACACAGCTGGCAACCATCTGGTGAGTACATCATCATCTTCATCATCATCATCATCATCCATACTCTTATGGACTCTGACTGACTCTGGACTGGACTCTGACTGACTCTGGACTGATCAGCGTCGCCTATAACCTGTCTCTCTCTAGGACCCTAGCGGACGTAGACAAGGATGGCAAGCTGAAGGGGGAGGAGTTTATCCTGGCCATGCACCTGGTGGATATGGCCAAGACTGGACAGCCCTTACCTCTCAGTCTGCCTGCAGAGCTGATCCCTCCATCACACAGGTACACACACACACACACACACACACCCATTCACTTCCCCCACCCAGGTAAACGTCTCATATCCTGTGTGTGTGTGTAGGAGTGCTGTGAACGGCAGCAACAGCAGCAGCAGCTCCCTCTATGCTGCCCTCACTGATGACCTGGAAGTTGAACCAGCGCAGAAGACCAGGAGCAACTGTATATACACACACACACACTCTAACACACTCACATACAAATGCACCCACGAACACACACTAGCACACTAAAATCTTCGATCCCTCCCTCCTCCTCTCCTCTGGGTGGGCTGCAGTGTCTTTCGAGGACAAGTTCAAGGCCAACCTGGAGCGGGGCAACGCGGAGCTGGAGAAGAGGAGGCTGGCCTTGCAGGAGGCGCAGAGGAGAGAGGAGGAGCGCCGCGCACAGAAGGAGCGAGATGAGCGCGAGCGGAGAGAGCGGGAGGTCAGGGAGCTGGAGGAGAGGAGGAGGAAGGAGGAGGAGAGGAGGCTGGAGCGACAGAGGGAGCTGGAGAGGCAGAGGGAGGAGGAGAGGCTGAAGGAGGTGGAGAGAAAGGAGGTGAGGGCGCAGGCAGCCGGGAACCTACTTGAGCATGGGGGGGTGTTTCGGCTCGTCATGTTTAAGTGTGTGTGTGTGTGTGTGTGTGTGAGGCGGCCCAGCGGGAGCTGGAGCGTCAGAGGAAGGAGGAGTGGGAGAGGAGGAGGAGAGCAGAGATGCAGAGCCAGAAGGTTCAAGAGCAGGAGGACATCAGCCGGCTGAGAGCCAAGAAGAGGAGTCTGGAGATGGAGCTGGAGGCTGTGGTGAGGACACACACACACGCACACAAGCACACACACACACAGTCACACACACACACACACACACACACATGGTCACACACACATTCACTCAAACCTACAGTCAGAAATGACATAAAATGCACATTCATGTGGATGAACTCTTACTTTCTTTCACCCCTTATCTATTTTTCCCTTTCTGTCCTCACATGCTTACTATCTCTCTCTCCCCTCCTTTGTCTCTCTCTTTCTCTCTCCCCTCTGTCTCCAGGGTAACAAGCACAGACAGATATCCGACCGTCTGCGCGACGCCCAGAGCAAGAAGAGGGTTCAGAAGAGCGAGCTGGAGCTGACCAATCAGAGAAGAGACACCCGCAGACAGGACATAAACACTTTGCAGCGACAGATGGAGGTGTGTGTGATTTTCAGCGATTGAGTGTATCACCGTAACCTCACCCTCCCTTGTCAAGTCTATCCCAGCCTGATGATGCGTTTCCTGTTTCCTGTCCTTAAGGAGTACCAGAGGAAGTTGTCCCAGCTGACCCCAGAGCAGCAGAGGCTCAGTGAGAAGGTCAAGAACATGGAGCTCAACAACCTCCCAGGTCTGACTGCACCCCCTCTCTGCCCCTCTATCCCCCCGCCCGCCCGCCCCTCTCTCTGGGCAGCTCTGCTGACCTGTGTCCCCTGGTCCCCAGTGTCCACCATGTCCACCCTGCGGCGCAGTGTGAGCGAGCGGAGCGGAGCGTGCACCAGGCTGAGGCAGCAGCTGGACGCCCTGGAGAGGGAGACGGCCTCCACGCTGGCCGACATGGACCAGTACAACAACAGCCTGCTGGTGAGAGCACACAGGAGGCCGGCCGGGGCCCAACTGGACCAGGCTGGGCCAAGCCCCTGTAGACTGGACCAGGCTGGGCCAAGCCCCTGTAGACTGGACCAGGCTGGGCCAAGCCCCTGTAGACTGGACCAGGCTGGGCCAAGACCCTGTAGACTGGACCAGGCTGGGCCAAACCCCTGTAGACTGGACCAGGCTGGGCCAAGCCCCTGTAGACTGGACCAGGCTGGGCCAAACCCCTGTAGACTGGACCAGGCTGGGCCAAACCCCTGTAGACTGGACCAGGCTGGGCCAAGCCCCTGTAGACTGGACCAGGCTGGGCCAAGCCCCTGTAGACTGGACCAGGCTGGGCCAAACCCCTGTAGACTGACCAGAGATTCCTGCTTGTAACTGTGTGTTTCTAACCATCAGCTTCCAGACTGTTTCTGCCTTCCTTAACCTTCCTCTCTTCCACCCTTTTCTTTTTCTCCCTCTCCTTTCATCCTCTCCCTCTTTCCCCCCTTTTTCCTTAACCATCCTTTTTTGTTTATCTCTCTCTTTTCTTCATGCCCCTCCCCCCTTGTATCCTACATTCCACTACGTTTATGCCTCACCTCCCCTGAATGTGTTCTCCACCTCTTCAATCTCCCCCCCTGCTGCAGTGTGCTGCTGCAGATGGAAGTGTACTGCAGGGGCTGCTCTCTCTACTGGCCTGCCTTAGTAACCTCTTCTGCCTCCTTAAGGTGCTCTCTCTGCCCCTCTCTCTCTGCCCCTCTCTCTCTGCCCCTCTCTCTCTGCCCCTCTCTCTCTGCCCCTCTCTCTCTGCCCCTCTCTCTGCCCCTCTCTCTCTGCCCCTCTCTCTCTGCCTCTCTCTCTCTCTGCCTCTCTCTCTCTCTGTCTCTCTCTGCCTCTCTCTCTCTGCCTCTCTCTCTCTGTCTCTCTCTCTCTGCCTCTCTCTCTCTCTGCCTCTATCTGCCTCTCTCTCTCTGCTTCTCTCCGCCTCTTGTGCTCTCTCTCCCTTTCTCTTTTTGTCCCTCCCCAGCTGATCACCCAATTCCTCTGTAGCGCTTCATGTGTGACCTGTGGTTGTCGTGTGTGTGTGTCTTACATCATAATGCCAATACGGCCCAAGTCATTACGTCACCTTCACGTTTTTGTACAAAATCTGTCGCATAGACATAAATATGCCGTGTGTGTGTGTGTGTATGTCAGGACCTGAGGGCCAGTCAGAGGAAGCAGCAGTCTGTCCTGGAGAAGCTGCAGAGCATCAGGGAGGACAAGCTGAGAGAGCTGAAGAGGCTGAGGCAGCAGGAAGAGAACAGGAAGAGGATGGAGGAGGACAGGAAGAGGATGGAGGAGGACAGGAAGAGGATGGAGGAGGACAGGAAGAGGATGGAGGAGGAGGAAGCTCAAAGGTAACCTGCTGCTCTCAGTAGTATATAGAACCATAAAATCAAAACAACCCCATTAGCCTGCATAAGACAATGTTCTGTCTCTGTCTCCCCTCTCTATCTCTCTCTCTCTCTCTCTCTCTCTCTCTCTCCTCCACCCACTCCTCTTCCCTCTAGGCGTATTAAGCTGGAGAAAGAGCGCCAGTGGCAGGAGAAGCTGCGGAAGGAGGAGGAGGAGAGGCAGAGGAGGCTGCAGGAGGAGAGGGAGGCCAAGCTGAGAGAGGAGGAGGAGAGGGAGGCCCAGGCCCGGCTCCTGGCTGCCAGGGAGCTGGCCGAGCGAGAGCGCCGGGCCAAGGAGGAGGAGGAGGAGAGGAGGAGGGAGGAGGAGCGGAGGAGAGACGAGGAACGCAAGACACAGGAGGAGAGGAGACGACAGGAGGAGGAAGACAGGAGGAGGAGGGAGGAGGAGAGGAGGAGGCTGGAGGAGGAGAGGAGGGAGGAGGAGCGGAGGAGGCAGGAGGAGAAGAGAAGGCAGGAGGAAGAGAGGAGGAGGTTGGAGGAAGAGAGGAGAGAGGAGGAGCGTAAGAAAGAGAGGGAGGAGGAGGAGAGGAGACGGCAGCGGGCTGCCGAGGCTGCCATCAGAGACTCTGAGGAGAGGAAGAGAGCGGAGGAGGCGAGGAGAAAGAGGGAGGAGGAGAAGAAAAGGCAGGATGAGGAGGAGAAGAGGAGGCGCGAGGAAGAAAGGAAAAAAGTAGAGGAGGACAGGAGGAGGGCGGATGAGGAGAGGAAGAGGGCGGATGAGGAGAGGAAGAGGAAGGAGGAGGAGAAGAGAAGACTGGAGGAGGAGGAGGAGAGGAAAAGGGCGGAGGAGGAGAGGAAGAGGGCGGAGGAGGAGAGGAAGAGGAAGGAGGAGGAGGGGTCCGGCCAGCAGCAGGTGAATGGAGGGAAGTCTGATATCCAGGCGAAGCTGACAGCTCTGCTACGAGGCCTGGAGGAGAGGAAAGGTTCGCAAACATCTCTTTCCCTGGGGTCATAGGTCACTCATAAACCTCTCTTTACCTGGGGTCATAGGTCACTCTTAAACCTCTCTTTACCTGTGGTCATAGGTCACTCATAAACCTCTCTTTACCTGAGGTCATAGGTCACTCATAAACCTCTCTTTACCTGGGGTCATAGGTTCCCTCATAAACCTCTCTTTACCTGGGGTCATAGGTCACTCATAAACCTCTCTTTACCTGGGGTCATAGGTCACTCATAAACCTCTCTTTACCTGGGGTCATAGGTCACTGGGTCTCTATAGCGAGACTTGGGTAATTTAGTCCAACTTTCATATACCAAATGGCCCAGGCTAACGTTCTATTACTTTACCTCAGCTTCCAATGTCTCTATACATTTTTGATCAATAATACATTTAAAGTGCATCAAATGAATGGATTGAGAGTTCTGATTTGTTGGTGTCTGATACATTTTCATTGGCTGTTCTAGGAGGGCTGCAGCCACAGGCCAGGGAGCACAGGAAGTCAGCCGCTCTCACTTCCTTCAAAGCTCTCTACCCCTTCACCGCCCGCAACAAGGACGAGCTCAGCTTCGAGGCCGATGACATCATCGAGGTAACGACTGTGATGTCATCCAGACGACCTCGGAACTGAAAATCGACGTGTGTATACTGATGTCTGTGTGTGTCTGCTTGTGTGTGTGTGTGTGTATCGTCCTGTGTGTGTGGGTATCGTCCTGTGTGTGTCTGCTTGTGTGTGTGTGTGTGTGGTCAGGTGGATGAGTCGACGGAGCGTGAGCAGGGTTGGCTGTACGGCAGTGGGCGGGGGAAGATGGGCTGGTTCCCAGAGAGCTACGTGGAGAGACAGGCCCACCCGCAGGCCCCGCCCACAGGCGCTCTGTACGCCGTGGTCAGCAAGCAGGCGCTCAAGCCCCAGGCCTCCATCCACACCTCCGCTGCTGCCCCGGAGCCGGCCGCGCCCGCCAGCGCCCCGCCCAAGTCCGCCTTCACCCCCACACACCATCCCAGCTCCGCCCCCTCAGAGCAGGGACAGGTATGACCTCTGACCTCGGAGTCCTGGGGAACAGGGCAGGAGGGCACCGGTTGTGTTTGAATGCTGTAGACACACGTTTCTTTCTTTTCCCTCCCTCCATCCCCCCTTCCTTCCTTCCTTCCTTCCTTCCTCCCTACCTTCCTCAAAGAGCTCTCTGATCTAAAATGGAACAATAGGACCAGTCAAGCAGTAATACAGAATTCTCTCTCTCTCTGAATTCCCTTCCTCTGCCTCCCCCTCCCCTCACACCCCTCACCCCCCCCCCCCCCCCAGGTGGTGGGCACCCTACTGGCCCAGGCCCTGTGCTCCTGGACAGCCAAGACGGAGAGCCACCTGAACTTCAGTAAGGACGACGTGATCCGCGTGCTGGAGCAGCAGGAGAGCTGGTGGCTGGGGGAGCTGGGGGGGCAGCAGGGCTGGTTCCCCAAGACCTACGTGGCTCTGCTGGGGGAGGACGAACCCGCCGAGTGAGGATGCACTCATACACTTACACACATATCTACCTGTACATACATATACTTATTAGAGCCTGACTGATAAAGGATTTTTAAGGCCGATATCGATAAAAATATTTGGTGATTTAAAAATCGATATAATAATACATATATAAATATATGTGTGTGTATATATATATATGTGTGTGTGTGTGTGTGTGTTTTCCTAACACTCTTTGGATCAGGGCTTGTGGCGTTCTAAACACGTTTTGCCAACAGGGACGTTGTAGAGTGCCCTCTCTTGGACAAACTATGCAACGCCAACACTCATAACATGGTTGAAGGGTGTTTCGTCCGTTTTTTACGTTTTTTTAAATAATATTTATTTATCGACCATTATAAATGCTGATACCGATAATTTGGAAAATGCCTGATATTGTCCGATAAATATTGGCCTGCCAATAAATCGGTCGAGCTCTAATACTTATACACAACTTATATACACACACACAGAGGAGGAAGCATGTACACACACAGGCGTAACAAAATATAAACCCACAAACGCACACTGTTTCCTGCTATGCACATATTTGTGGTTGTTATCGCAGTTATCAGTGAAGTAGTCCAGTCATGTGTACAGTACCTGTGTGTATGTGTGTGTGTAACTGTAACAAAGGGCATTGGACAAACGTAATAACTGGGGTTAATTCCTGCAATATTTATTGTGAAAACAAGTCTTTACTTCTATTTTGGATATCTCTACACAGTTTTTACCCTGAAGAGAAATCTTTGCTAAATCTTGATAATGCTTTTCGTTTGTCTGTTAACAGCTCTGTGTTTTCTGATGGATCTGACAACAATGAGGGTTCCCAACAAGAAGGTATGGAAGCCTGGAGGAAGGATGGGAGGCAGGGATGGAGGGAGGGAGGCAGGGAGGGAGGCAGGCAGGGAGGGAGGGAGAGAGGCAGGGAGGGAGGGAGGCAGGGAGGGAGAGGCAGGGAGGGAGGGAGGCAGGGAGAGAGGGAGGCAGGGAGAGAGGGAGGCAGGGAGAGAGGGAGGCAGGGAGAGAGCGAGGCAGGGAGAGAGCGAGGCAGGGAGAGAGCGAGGCAGGGAGAGGGAGGCAGGGAGGGAGAGAGGGATATGATGGAGGGAGCGTTCTCCACCCTGCCCCCCAGGGTGGAGGTGGTGGAAGCACAGCTCAGGGGACAGAGGTTGGGGGTTCTAATCTGTTGTTGCTGGTTTCTATGTACTCTCTGAAGGACGTGCTCGGTCCTAATCTGTTGTTGTGAATAGGAACAGGTGTCAGAGACTGACTGTGTTTCCTCCGTCACAGATTACACGCCTCAGTAAACCGAGAGAGCAAAACACACACACTTTCTGCCACGCAAACACACATCCATGAACCCCACACTACCCCCCCCAACACACACACACAAACACTCACGACACATGTGCAGACCCCTCACCTCACGGTTGACCTCTGACCCCCTCCAGAGTTCGTGGCCCTGTACACGTATGAGAGCCCCGAGCCAGGGGACCTGACCTTCAGGGAGGGTGACATCATCCTGGTGAGCCAGCGGGAGGGGGACTGGTGGAGAGGCTGCACAGGAGACCGGGCCGGCCTCTTCCCCTCCAACTACGTCAAGCCTAAAGAGGCTGAGGTACGGACACGCCACACACAGGACACACACACGATCTTACAAGACACACGCAGAGAAGTGTACACACGCCTACTCTTGCGGAAACACGCATGTAGAAATGTGTACACATTCTTACAAAGCTCAATCTTACATTAACATTTAGTCATTTAGCAGACGCTCTTATCCAGAGCGACTTACAGTCAGTACAGGGACAATCCCCCCAAGGCAAGTAGGGTGAAGTGCCTTGCCCAAGGACACAACTTCATATTCGCACGGCCAGGAATCGAACCGGCAACCTTCTGATTAATAGCCCAACTCCCTAACTGCTCAGCCATCTGACCCCCCCCCCCCCCCCCCACAATCTTACAAGACACATGCAGAGAAGTTTACACTTGCCTACTCTTGCACAAAAACACGCATGTAGAAATGTGTCCACATTCTTACAGAGCACACGCAGAAATGAGCACACGTTCTTG
>NC_140372.1:3992500-4000000 GCF_054491055.1 Hypomesus nipponensis
AAGACCGGGGGGGAGAACATGCCGGTGCAGGTGGTGGGGGACGTCCTGGCTGCAGAGCTGGCTCACATGCAGCCCTACATCCGCTTCTGCTCCTGCCAGCTCAACGCTGCCGCCCTGCTGCAGAGCCGCACCGACAACGAGCCAGACTTCAAACACTTCCTCAAGGTGGGTGGGTGGGGGGGAGGTAGAGACATTAGGGGAAGGGGATGATAGGTTGAGGTCATTTTGATCCTGTCTGAACTGGGCTAGTGATGATGCTTGATGTTTATTGTTGTCGCTACGTTTGTTGTTGCGTTTGTTGTTCCCTCCTTCAGAAAATCGCTACAGACTACCGGTGTAAAGGCATGCCTCTGTCCAGCTTCCTGCTCAAGCCCATGCAGAGAATCACACGCTACCCTCTCCACATCAAGAATGTAAGACTCTGTGTTCTGTGGTCATTCATGTTGGGTCTGTATAAATGTACATGTGTTTTTTTTTCCACCCCAATTTGAATGTGTGTAGCTGTAAGATGTTGTGTTTATTGATCCCTCCGCACGTACGTGTGTGTGTAGATCCTGGAGAGCACCCAGGAGGGCCACGTGGACCGGGGCCCCCTGCAGGAGGCTCTGGAGCGGGCGGAGGAGCTGTGCTCCCAGGTCAACGAGGGCGTCAGGGAGAAGGAGAACTCTGACAGGCTGGAGTGGATCCAGGCTCACGTGCAGTGTGAGGGCGTCACGGAGGTACACACACACACACACACACACAAGCAGATCCTCTCCCTCACACACACAAGGTCGCCTATTCCCTGTCACACTCACCCCCCCCCTCCACACACACACACCACATACATATAAGCCGTCCCTCTTGTGCGTCTGCAGAACCTGGTGTTTAACTCCCTGACCAACCTCCTGGGGCCCAGGAAGCTGCTCCACAGCGGCCGGGTCTTCAAGGCCAAGAGCAACAAGGAGCTGTGGGCCTTCCTGTTCAACGACTTCCTGCTGCTCACCCACGCCACCAAGCAGTTCAGCGCCTCGGGCCCCGACAAGCTGTTCAGCTACAAGAACAACATCCAGCTCAAGATGTACAAGCCGGTGAGGGACACACACACACACACACTAACTCACTCACACACACTAACTCACTCACACTAACTCACTGACACACACTAACTCACTCACACACACACTAACTCACTCTCTCACACACACTCACACTGTGATTTGTGATTCGTTTTATTATTATTTAGTATGTAGGTCTATGACAACCGTATGTAGGTCTATAACAGCTTTGTGTAGCTCTATGACAGCCTTGTGTAGATCTATGACAGGGTGTTGTCTCTCTACAGCCGGTGTTTCTGAATGAGGTTCTAGTGAAACTTCCTGACCCGTCCAGCGACGAGCCCGTCTTCCACATCTCTCACATCGATAGAGTCTACGTCCTCAAAACAGAGAACATCAACGAGAGGTAACACACACACACACACAGAGAGAGGTTATCATAACAGTGGCTACACAGTACAGCATATACACTCTGATTCTTCTCCTCTTTGGTCATCGTGTGTGTGTGTGCTCGTCAGGACGGCCTGGGTGCAGAAGATCAAAGCAGCGTCGGAGGACTTCATCGAGACAGAGAAGAAGAAGAGAGAAAAGGCGTACCAAGGTCAGCTGCCCCACTCCCCTGCTCAGCTGCACTGGCTGACCGTTTCACTGTCTGACCGACTGGTCTGACTGTTTCACTGTCTGACCGACTGGTCTGACTGTTTCACTGGCTGACCGACTGGTCTGACTGTTTCACTGGCTGACCGACTGGTCTGACTGTTTCACTGGCTGACCGACTGGTCTGACTGTTTCACTGGCTGACCGACTGGTCTAAAGTCTATAGTCCACCCATAGTAGTGTTTCTTCTTGTTACTATCCTGGGACTGGTGTGACTGGTCTACAGACCAGAGTGTTGATGTGTTACTGCCTGTTTCTGTAGCTCGCTCTATGAAGGCTAGTGGGATTGGCCGTCTGCTCGTCACCATCCTGGAGGCCACCGAGCTGAAGTCCTGCAAAGCCAATGGTGACACACACACACACACAGGCCTATGCACTTACACACTTTAAATACACATAACACACACACGCAGTACACAGTCTAAATCTCTCCCCTCCCTCCTTCCTTCCCTCCCTCCTTTCTTCCTTCCTTCCTTCCTTCCTTCCTTCCTTCCTTCCTTCCTTCCTTCCTTCCTTCCTTCCTTCCCTCCCTCCCTCCCTCACACCTCCTATCTTCCCTCCCTCCCTCACACCTCCTATCCTCCCTCCCTCCCTCACACCTCCTATCCTCCCTCCCTCCCTCACACCTCCTATCCTCCCTCCCTCCCTCCCTCACACCTCCTATCCTCCCTCCCTCCCTCACACATCCTATCCTCCCTCCCTCACTCCTCCTATCCTCCCTCCCTCACTCCCTCACACCTCCTATCTTCCCTCCCTCCCTCACACCTCCTATCCTCCCTCCCTCCCTCACACCTCCTATCCTCCCTCCCTCCCTCACACCTCCTATCCTCCCTCCCTCCCTCCCTCACACCTCCTATCCTCCCTCCCTCACTCCTCCTATCCTCCCTCCCTCACTCCCTCACACCTCCTATCTCCCCTCCTATTCTCCCTCCCTCACTCCTCCTATCTCCCCTCCTATCCTCCCTCCCTCCCAGGGAAGAGTAACCCGTACTGTGAGGTCACCATGGGAGCCCAGATCTACACCTCCAGAACGCTGACAGACACCCTGAACCCCAAGTGGAACTTCAACTGTCAGTTCCACATCCGGGACCTGTACCAGGACGTGCTCTGCATCACCATCTTCGAGAGGGACCAGTTCTCCCCCGACGGTCAGTCAGCTGTGTAGAATGTTTGTGTCGGTCGGATGACTCTCTTCAACACTCCGATAGGGCGTTCAAATAACCAGTTGACAAGCAGCATCTGGTCAACGTTAGGGGTAATTGCTCTATGTCTCTCTGTCTCTCTGTCCCCCTCTCCCTCTCTCTCGTCTCCCCTTCTCAGACTTCCTGGGTCGTACAGAGGTTCCCGTGGCGACCATAAAGAAGGAGCTGGAGAACAAGGGCGCGGCGACCCGCCGTCTCCTCCTGCACGAGGTAGCCACTGGCGAGGTCTGGGTCCGCCTCGACCTGCAGCTCTTCCCCAGCAAGACGGCCGCGCCCAAGTAGGGGCGGGTCACGCCCACCGCCAGGGGTGTCACTCACCTGATGATGTCATAGAGGGCTTTGACGTCCTGGAGAGTCTTGAGGACGGAGTCTTAGTTTCAGGAACGAGTCTTAGTTTGCGGAGAGAGTCTTAGTTAACCACTGGATGCGATGTGAGGATATCTCAGGATTTCTACATTCTTTCTTCCTCTGTGTCTATAATACTGCACATTCAGACCTCTTATGGTAAGGTGTGCAGTAGACATCTGCCTCTGGTGGGATTCCCAGTGCCTGAGACAGGAGGCTGGAGAGCAGAGTTGTTCTGGAGCAGGAAGCAGGAAACAGGAAGTGGTTCCCGGTTGAGGAAGGCCTTCACATTGGGCTCTACATGGACGGTTGTAACCAAATCACCTTGGGAAAATAGTTTATAATAATAATTGAATAGCTGTTTGCATTTTTTGTTGTTGATTACGTCAGTCTACTAGCAGCAGTAACAAATACCACCAAGTTTCAGTTCCTTTTATTGTCATAAAACTCTTTTTTTGTGTCTTTTTTTAATGTAATCTCATCCGACGGTTGAAGTAGCACTGTAAACCGAAGTGGGTGTGGTCTTGAGGGTGGAGGTGGGGTGGAGGAGGTTGGTTGGGGTTCTCCTTTAGTTCCAATTGCCATTTTCAACTCTAGAAAGTCTAGTCTTCCCTTCCTCGGGGTTAACCCCTGACCTTCCAGGACTGGAGAGGCGTGAACACAGTTCCCCTCTCCACAGGGCCCCAGTGTCATGTCAGACCAGTGACTCTGCTGATACAGCCTGATACTGCCTGTACTGCCCCCTGGTGTCCTGGCTGCTCATGGCAGGTGCTGTAGGAGTTTATTTATTTAGTATTTATGCGTACATGACTATCCTGAGTTTAATGCCAACCAGTTACACAGGTGTTGTGATGTGTGCGTGCGTGTTGATGGTGGGATCACGTCAGTGCTTGTGACAAAACCTCATGTTTTACCAGCTGGAATTCCACCCCACACTCCTCCTTCAACACTTCTTCTGTGTATTTGTTTAGCTGTAACTCTTTTAGTTCATGTATTTCAGAAAACTGTTTTATGTTTTAATTTTTAGTTTCTTTTACTTTGACATTGGTTGATATGTTAGTTGGCCCCTGTGCCGCCTGTTAAAAATCAGCCAGCTCCTATGTTCACTGTCGTCTTGAATGAAACTCCTCCAATCAGGGTTCTATAAGGATAATAAAAGGTATTCAAATCAATCTTGTGTATGTGTGCACTGAACAAAAGGTTTCTCAAAAACATACAGTAACAACAGAAGAAATGATTTTAATAGAACATTGATCTACTGTATTCCCCTTCCTCTTTATCTCCACCTCTGTCTTCCTGTTTCCTTTTCACCCTCACTCTCATTCTCTCCTTTGCTGACTCATCATCTCGTCTCTCTCCTTCGCTTTTTCCTCTTATGCACATCATGCTCTCTCCCTCTCTCCCTCTCCACCCTCCTATCACCTCATCCTCCCCTTCTCTACACGCCTCTATCCTGATTCTTTATTTTCCACCCTCCTCCATCTCCACCACCCTCCCTCCACTCACTCGAGATAGATAAATACTTTATTAATCCCGTGGGGAAATTCATGTATTTCTCACAGCTCTCAAACCAACAACAACCACAGACAATACAGCATGCACAGACAACAACCACAGACAATACAGCATGCACAGACAACACGATACAAACATACAACACAGCAAGGCCATGTGCAGAGGAGATGAGATGTAATGCAAGACGTAGAACGTAGGGTGCTGAGCTGCTGCTACAGATGCTGCTGGACTGTGCTGCCAGGACGCGGCCGACATCGCCCACGATGGACCAGAGCTAGCCCCGCATCCGTATCTTCACAACAGTCACCGCCTTCCTGACCAGTCTGTACCTCTCCACCACCACTACCCTCCCTCCCTAACCCTGACACTGCTGGTCCTGCTGCCTCTCTTCCACCACCACCACCCTCCCTCCCTAACCCTGACACTGCTGGTCCTGCAGCCTCTCCACCAGCTCCCTCCTAAACCCTGACACTGCTGGTCCTGCAGCCTCTCCACCAGCTCCCTCCCTAACCCTGACACTGCTGGTCCTGCTGCCTCTCCTCCACCACCACCACCCTCCCTCCCTAACCCTGACACTGCTGGTCCTGCTGCCTCTCCACCAGCTCCCTCCCTAACCCTGACACTGCTGGTCCTGCTGCCTCTCCTCCACCACCACCACCCTCCCTCCCTAACCCTGACACTGCTGGTCCTGCTGCCTCTCCTCCACCACCACCACCCTCCCTCCCTAACCCTGACACTGCTGGTCCTGCTGCCTCTCCTCCACCACCACCACCCTCCCTCCCTAACACTGACACTGCTGGTCCTGCTGCCTCTCCTCCACCACCACCACCCTCCCTCCCTAACCCTGACACTGTTGGTCCTGCTGCCTCTCCACCACCCTCCCTCCCTAACCCTGACACTGCTGGTCCTGCTGCCTCTCCTCCACCACCACCCTCCCTCCCTCCCTAACCCTGACACTGCTGGTCCTGCTGCCTCTCCACCAGCTCCCTCCCTAACCCTGACACTGCTGGTCCTGCTGCCTCTCCTCCACCACCACCCTCCCCGTCAGGGTGTAGCTTAGGCCCCTCCAGTTGAGCACGTTTCCGGGCGTGTAGTTGAGGTCGGCGGTGAACCTGCGGATCTCGCAGGGCGACAGGACGTAGTCCCACATGTGGACGTCGCTGACGCTGCCCACGAAGGCCTGCTCCCTGCTGAACCCCCCACCGTGCGAGTCCTGCTCCTGCCCCAGCAGGATGACGGGGCTCCCGTCCAGCGCAGCGCCGCTGTAGCTCTGCCTGCGCGAGCTGGCCTTGCTGTTGACCCACAGCTGGCTCAGCCCGCTGGCAGAGTCCCAGGTGCCACACACGGAGGACCAGGTGTTGAGGAGGTCAGGCAGCTCGTTGAAGGTCAGGCCCACGTCCCTGATCCAGAAGGACACGGAGCCAAGAGGCTTCTCTTTGAAGATCAAGATGTCGTTGTGGTGGGAAGGTGTCGCCATGGAGAACAGGGACTGGACCTTTCTCTGATCAGTGAAATACCTGGAGGAGAGGGACGCACACACACACGTGTGGGGGTCAGATGGCTGAGAGGTTAGGGAATCGGGCTATTGATCAGAAGGTTGCTGGTTCAATTCCTGGCCGTGCCACATGATGTTGTGTCCTTGGGCAAGGCACTTCACCTTACTTGCCTCGGGGAGAATGTCCCTGTGCGTACTGCGAGTCGTTCTGGATAAGAGTGTCTGCTAAACGACTAAATGTAAATGATACGCACATGACACATGGGACAAGGGTGTAGCTCAGTGGTTAGAGCGCCTCACTACAATCAACAGATCGCAGGTTCAACTTCCCCCTACTCTATGGTGTGTGTTGTTTTAGATAAAAGGACTAAATGAAAACATTACTACCTGAGACACACGGTGACAGAGGCAAATATGGTCTTGGTTGGAATGAGCTTAGCGCAGGCAGAGTCTGACTCAGCTGGGAAGGTGAACATCTTATCACTCAGATCTGCAGAGAAGGCGGACATTATTATTACGTTTACATTTACATTTAGTCATTTAGCAGACGCTCTTATCCAGAGCGACTTACAGGCAGTACAGGGACATTCCCCCTGAGGCAAGTAGGGTGAAGTGCCTTGCCCAAGGACACAAAGTCACGTGGCACAGCCGGGAATCGAACTGGCGACCTTCTGATTACTAGCCCGACTCCCTCACCGTTCAGCCACCTGACTCCCTATTATAACGTAGCTATCTGAAACGTGACATTATTCATCTGAATCTGTGCCATATTTACAGTAGGATATATACAATGTCTAACTTGGAATAAAAAAAATACATAGTATGAACAAATGTAGATCACTGCCACAGTATGGATCAAAAACGTTTTGAGTTTTTCCCCCCCGAGCAGTCACAAGTGCCCACAGATTAGCATGGAGGCTTTCAGAGAAGACAAGGAGAGACTCCCCAAAACAGAGAAAAGAAAATGTAAGAAGCTTCTAGAGGACCAGTGAGGGATCCCCTCCTCCAGAGACGGCTGAATCAAACCATCAAACACCCTAATAACATCCATCCCTTACAATTCATTTAAGAGATCTAGACATTATGACATATCTTGACTTATAACAAACTAAATCCAAACCAACTTGCACCGGTTTAACTATTTGTATGTTGCTTTGGAAAAAATCATTTCATAAATAACGTGTAACAAGTCTGAAGGAAGAACACAGAGTTAGAGACTCACCCTGAGGAGCGGACCAGCACACAGTCG
>NC_140372.1:4005000-4060000 GCF_054491055.1 Hypomesus nipponensis
CTATTCACAAAGTATGTTTATTCACGTGTGTGTGTGTGTGTGTGGTGAGCAGGGTCCTCCAGCACTGCAGAGTAACCCAGTGTTAGTGGGTCACTCTCAGCCAAAGGGTGTGTTCTCATCGTACTGATGATACAACCACAAGGCCATAGGAGAACCAGGGGAGAATTAATATCTGCGTGCTTGTGTTTTAGATGTGTGTGTGTGTGTGTGTGAGGGTACTGTGTTTGAGGAGTGTGTGAGGGCTACCCTCATTAAACGTCTATTATTTATCATAACACTTGTATCTCTTTTGCCATCTGTCATTTCTCTCTCTCTCTCTCTCTCTCTCTCTCCCTCTCTCTCTTTCTCCCTCTCTCTTTCTTTCTTTCTTTCTCTCTCTCTCCCTCTCTTTCTCTCTCTCTCTCTCTCTCTCTCTCTCTCTCTCTCTCTTTCTCCCTTTCTTTCTATTTCTCTCTTTCTCTTTCTTTCTCTCTCTCTGTCTCTCTCTCCTTCTCTCTGTCTCTGTCGTGCGACCCTAACCCCCACAGACAGGGAGCACCCTCTGCTGTTCTGAGAGGACGCCTGGAAGCAGAGGGGAGAGGAAGAGGAAGAAGGGAGGAAGGAGAGGATATAGGAGGGAGGGAACCTGCTCCTTAATACCTGTCAGAGAGACATTCCCAGTGACATCATGAGTGTTCCGCCCACTGGAACTCCGAGCCCAAATATGGAAGTGAAGGGCTTTTCCCAGGAGATGGCGTTGCTAAGCAATGCCTTGGCAGCCTACACCTTTCTAGCAGGTAAACTAAGCAACAAGTATGGATGAAGGTGGTATTTTATAAGCTCTACGGTTCAACTACTGCTATTTAATTTTGCCTTCTATCCTCATCTTTGCCCCTCTCTCTCTCTCTCTTTCTCTCACCCCTTGCCCTATGTCTCCCCCCATCTCTCTCCTTCTCCCCCCATCCTATCCTCTCTCTACCCCTCATCTCTCTCTCTACCCCCCCAACACCCTCTCTCTACTGGCCCCCCACCATATCTTTGTATCCTCTACCCCACCATCTCTCTCTCTCTCTACCCCCCCACACCCCCCACACCCGCCGGCCCCCAGACCATCCAGAGAGGGCAGCGCTGGTCTTCGTCAGCGGGATGTGTGTGGGGCTCCTCCTCACACTCTGTGCGCTCGTCTTCCAAGTACACTGCCGGACCGACTGTCACTATAGCAGCAGGAGGCGACGTCGCCACGACGACAGTCGCCCTCGTCATCACCGTGGCGACCCCCACTGTCCCATACACCACCCTGCAGTGGCGGAGACTGGCGAGGACAGCCGGTCGGGGGACTTGGATGACCTCACTGCCGATCTGTCGTCACGGAGACGGAGGCAGTCGGAGAGAACGCTGGTGCGCACGAGTGTGTTCACGTCGGCAGAAGGTGAACATACACTCACACACACACACTCCCTGTGGTGACCATGTGTAGTATGCTGAGACATGGTGATGCTCTGCTTCTGTTCATGGTCCTTAAGTATCTTACAACCTAACAGCCATCTCTCTCGCTCACTTCAAACACATCAACACACATAGAAACACACAGGAATGCATCAGCGAGTACACAAGCATCAATGCATCAGTACACACACACACACACAGGAACACATCAACTCACACACGTCACAAGCAAACAAACCAACAGAGATTGGAGCATTTGAAGTCCCTTCTCCCTTGTCTTGTCTTGCTCTGGTCTGCAGAGTTGGAGCGAGCGCAGAGGCTGGAGGACAGAGAGAGGATCCTCCGAGAGATCTGGATCAACGGACAGCCTGACCTGAACACCATCACACACGGCCTCAACCACTACTACTGAGGGACAGCCTGACCTGAACACCATCACACACGGCCTCAACCACTACTACTGAGGGACAGCCTAGGAGTGTGTGGGTTGGGGTGTGTGTGTTTGTGTGTGTTTTTATTATATTTGTGACTTTGTGTGTATGGTTTATATGTGCCTCTTTTTCCCATGATTAAGAGGACACAGCTGCCTTCTTCTCACAGCAGTTACAGTCTCTGGTGTGAGTCAAAAGCGCCCTCCAGAGGCAGGAGGGCCAGCAGGCAGTCTGTGGAAGCCTATGGAGCCGGAAATGAGCCAGAGTTTTGCTGTGTTCGAGATGGGGAGATATTTATGTGATAAATGAGAGAGAGGAGAGAGGGCTGAGGAGAGGGGAGAGGAGAGGGGAGGAGAGGTGAAGGGGTGAGCTGAGGAGAGAGGGCTGAGGAGAGGAGAGAGGGCTGAGGAGAGGATTGAGGAGAGGGCTGAGGACATGATGTAGTATTTACATTAACATGTAGTCATTTAGCAGACGCTCTTATCCAGAGCGACTTACAGTACGTACAGGGACATTACCCCGGGGCAAGTAGGGTGAAGTGCCTTGCCCAAGGACACAACGTCATTTTGCACGGCCGGGAATCAAATCGGCAACCTTCTGATTTATAGCACGATTCCCTAACCGCTCAGCCATCTGACCCCCATATAGTATACTCTACTCTGTGAGGGTGGGGTCACTCACAGGGGTTATGTTTGTTTATGGAGAGACAGGAGTGAGTACCACCTAGAAGAGGCTTCTCATCAAGAGATGTCGACAAACCAAGCTAGACATGGGGCAGTGCCTGCCTCAGACCCCCATTAGAACTGAGCCCCTGTGGAAGGCCTGTATAATTGAAAATGCATCTACTTAATGTGTCTTTTTTTATTGTATCGCTATTTTGTTTCCATTAAACTTGAGGTTTCCTTGCTCTATTAAAGAATGAACCAATCATGTTGACATGGTTGGTCAGTAAAGGGGAATTGTAAATCTCCTTCTTTTCTTTTTCTAACTGTGTAATTCTCTTTCATCTGTTCACCCCCTGTATATAAGTCTTTGGTTCACTCTCACTGTACTATCCACTGCTGCAGAGTTCTGAGGAAAGGACATTTAATGAGCTGACCTAGTTCTTTAACAAGAGACACAGTTTAATGTAAACCATTTGTCACTAACATATTCTGCAAACACATTTTTAAAGATCGACATTTCGTATTATCTCAGCAAAGTAGATTTAAAAGGCAAAACTTGAAAATGTATCAGTTACAATGTTGTTGAGGATGTTTTCTAGTATCATTACAGTATCAACGCTGTGATTTTTATATCCTGCCAGATGAAGTATCAACGCAACATGTCTGACAGGGAAGCAACGCTAATGGCCGCCAGTTATTCAAGTTATTTTGAAGCGCTTATCCAAACACTTTTTTTTTTACACCTGTGTACAGTACCTGTGACGTGGCACTCAGTCATCCTCAAAAACAACTTTGGTCTACCTCCTCCTTCACTAACAGACAACTTGCCCTCGTCGTCCTAGGTTTAGGCTGTGTGGTGTGGGTAAATGTAAATTAAGTCAAATTAATTGTTGGCCAGATTCATTTTAAAACGGCAATAATACCCACATTTCAAGATTCTTGGCAAGATTATTAGCAAGTTGGATATTTTTTGACCACGCTCGTAGGCCTACTCCGTTTTCTCCTGGAGTAAAAAGAGAGGGAACCCAAAAATAGAAGAATCAACAATGGCTTCAGGTAAACTATCTTAATTTCAGTGTTTCAGTCCTAAAAATGTTACCACGAACAGGAAGTGTATCATGTTAGCCAGGGGCGTTCTTAGACCCTTTTTACTGGGGCACGTGCCCCAGTATAAATCTAAAGTTTGAGTTTTAACAATTTACTTCATTAGTCAGTGCATTAAATTAGATTGATAATCCTGGAAAAAAATTACACAGTATCCCAATCAACGCCAGGGGGGTATTCCAGAAAGCAGGTTATGCAACATAACTGGGTAAATTAACCCAACAGCTGATTCACAATGTTGCTACAACGCTGAGTTTCAGCTGGGGAGTTAATTTCCCTGGGTATGTCACATAACCTGCTCTCTGGAATATCCCCCTGGCATCTGACTCAGCACACAAGTCAGAATTGAGGTAGGCTAAGAAAACATGACAACTAAAGATGCTTCTAAATGATAGGCCAACTAATCATCTTATTTTGACTAAAACATGAAAACAATATTACATGAAGTTAAAAAAAACAATATTTGCACTCAAATGAATGCAAAAAAATGTGAGCGCTGGCATTAACTATTTATGTCCCTGCCAAAGCTGATCACGTCCCTTAAAGTAAGGTTAGCCTAGTTGTGCATTGAGCGCAGCAAGCTTGAAAAAAAAAGGGATATGAATTAGGGGCCTGTGCCCCATTTGAGTTTTATGTCTAACAACGCCTCGATGTCAGCGACTGTTAAGGCCAACTTTTTAAGGTTTTTATTGCACCATCTCAGGACGTGTTAAATGTGTATTGGATTAAGAAAACACTGTAGTTTGTCAACAGTTTTATTTACCACCAGAGTAGGATTTACCATAATTCCATCTTTCAGTACATTCAGGGGCGGTGTGTTCATTAGGGCAATATGAGCGACGCACTGCCAAACGGGAAATGGAGGGATTTTTCTAACCATTTCTATCACGGCAACGGCAAATCGTTTTCAGTGTTCCAATCTAGGCGTATGATCTGCCACGAAATGTCCAATCAGGCTAAAGTCGTGCTTCAAATGGTCCCGCCCCTTCTGAAGTCTCTCATAGACTGTCATGTAAAATCGACTTTTTCAAATATCAGAGCTTTCAATACAATCAGAGAATGTCTAAGATGATCCATATATTATCGTTAAACAGGCTCTGACACAATCTCTATGGGTTCCGGTAGGCCTTGCACTTACGAGCTTTCAACTAACCAAAAAGAGCGGGAAGCAGCAGTAGCATCGTCAATCAATTCACATACTACTGTCAAGATGGCTAGCGTTCAGTGCAGCTCAATTGTCTTTTTGTTTTCTTAGTTCCTTGTAGTCGGTGAACCTATCACGATAAATTGGCAACAAAACATTTAGGATCTCTTAGACCAAGTTTAAGTCCTACACCAGGTTTTTTCAAAAAAAAATTGATAAGAACGAAAAACCTGGCTAGCACGCTGCGACGTATACATTGCCGTCTTCTGCGACCCCTGCCCTGAACTCTGCCCCTGTCTACTCTTTCACCCTGAAGGTGGCACGGCAGACAACACTGCCTGGACAGCGACTGGTGTAACAGACATGCACCATCTCTCAGAAAAGATAAAGAAACATGAGCTGCCAAAGACATAACTTATTTTTCTTTTGTAAGCCATTGCTTTCAAGATCAGTCAATAAATGCTTCTGGTATTGACTTAGGCTGTATGCTGCCCCTGCATGTCTTCATGTTGTTGCTGGACATATCTTTTAAATGATGTGTCTTGTTTAGCTATTTTACATTACACAACATTGGATTAATGTAAGTAATGAATAAGTGGAATAATTAATTGTGGACCCATGCAATTATTGCTTATAAAGGTGAGCCTGGATGCTCATTTCTTACAGAGCTTTCCACCTGTAACTTATGTAGCTAGAGGCGAAATCTTTCTGTTGTGTGTTGCTATCTAGTATGGACACAAAAGGGATCACTGTATTAGTTAATAAGCAACAAATTAATATTTATAATTTATAATTATCAGAAAGATTGCCCTCCCTAAGATTTTTTTCAGGAGCCACCACTGAGTACATTTACAACATGAAAAAGCTATAAAAAAATCTATCTCTTTCTCTCTGTTTCTCCTCTCTCCTTCTCACTCTTTGTGTCTCTCTCTACCCAACTCTCTCTGACAGGTGAATCCCTCCATCTCTCAGAGCTGAGGATTGTGCTGCTGGGGGGGAGAGAAGATGGAAAGAGTTCATCAGGAAACACCATCCTGGGCAGAGAGGAGTTTGACCTGAGGACAACTGCTCAGTGTGTGAAGAGACAGGGAGAAGTAGCAGGGAGGCAGGTCACTGTGGTCGACACTCCAGGATGGTGGAGGATTCTCCCTGTAGTGTACACTTCTGAGCTGGTTAAACAGGAGATAGTACACAGTGTTTCTCTGTGTCCTCCAGGACCCCACACTCTCCTCCTGGTTATAGACTTTAATGATGTGTTCACAGAGGAACACAGAAGATCAGTAGAGGGACACCTGCAGCTTCTCACTGAGAGAGTCTGGAGTCACACTGTAGTGCTGTTCACTCATGGGGACTGTCTGGGAGACACGACCATTGAGCAGCACATTGAGACAGAAGGGAAGGCCCTCCAGTGGCTTGTTGAGAAATGTGGGAACAGGTATCATGTCCTCAACAATGAGAACAGGGGTGATGACACTCAGGTCACTGAGCTGCTGGACAAGATAGAGGAGATGGTGGCAGCAAACAGAGGAGGCCATTATGAGATGGACAGAGAGATCCTGGAGAAGATAGAGGAGAGAAGGAGGGCAGAGGAAAAGAGAGCACAACCGATGCTGATGAAGATGCAGCTACAGAGCGACTCTCAGATCACTAATGGGTGAGTTTATTTCAGTGTCCACCCAGAGTCTTGGTGTGATTAATCAAAGTGACACGCAGTATACTGGCTATGCAGAGACAAGGAATAGTATGAGAAAATGCCAGTTCAATTATTGTTGACCAGTATTGTGCAGATATATTTCTTGTAGATTGAAGTAAACAGTTATGAACAGAAAACATTTCTGAAACTCACATTATTGCTGTGTAGTATAGACGCTTCTTCAACACAACCTTTAAACTCATAAAATCATTTTGGAAACACCATCCTGGGGAGTTTGACCTGAGGACAGCTGCTCAGTGTGTGAAGAGACAGGGAGAAGTAGCAGGGAGGCAGGTCACTGTGGTCGACACTCCAGGATGTTGGAGTAATTACCCTGTAGAGAGGACTACTGAGCTGGTTAAACAGGAGATAGTACGCAGTGTGTCTCTGTGTCCTCCAGGACCCCACACTGTCCTCCTGGTCATACAGCTGGATCTCTCATTCAGAGATGAAGAAGCCAATTCTATACAGGGACACCTAGAGCTTCTCAGTGAGAGAGTCTGGAGTCACACTATAGTGCTGTTCACTTGTTGGGACAGTGTGAGAGACACAACCATTGAGCAGCACATTGAGAGAGAGGGGAAGGCCCTCCAGTGGCTTGTTGAGAAATGTGGGAACAGGTATCATGTCCTCAACAATAAGAACAGGGATGATGACACTCAGGTCACTGAGCTGCTGAACAAGATAGATGAGATGGTGGCAGCAAACAGTGGAGATGTTTTTTACCCTGAGATGGATGTCAGTAAAGAAATGAACTGGAGTTCAGAAGAGTATCAGACATCAACACTGCCTCTGACAGGAGCCAGGAGTATAGAAGATGTTCCTCCAAGCAGTTAGTATCTAACTATTTACTTTACTAACAGCAGCTCTGGTACATACATACTTGTTCGTAGAACCAATTCAACACCCATCATTTTTATATTTCATATGTAAAATTTTCAATTCAAAGACATATGTATGTATTACATTTATTTTACAAACAAATGTATCCAAAGCAACATTTAGGGGTATTTGAACCTGTGACTGGTAATAAGCTACGGTGAAATATTTAACCACTGAGCTCCATCTGTCTGTGTGTTAGTCTGTATTGTTCTCTGTCTTTGTCCATGGAGGTCACATGATACATAATACTTGAACTTGTTTAGTTTGTATGTTGTTGTTGTTGTGCAGTGAGTGGAGACAGCAGAGCTGAGACAGACGGTGATTCTGGTTGGATATCTGAGTCTGGATTGAGGCCTGAGAGTAAGTTGCCTGACTGTACCTGTCTGTCTGTCTGTCTACCTAACTACCTGTCAGTCTGTTTATCTGTCTGCCTTACTGTATGTCTGTCTACCTCTTTGTCTGTCTGCCAAACTGTCAGTTTGCCTGTATGTCTGTTGTTGTCAGTCAGTTGAATGTTGTGTAGTGTGGTCCCTGAGTAGGAAGCTAACCAGCCCAGTAGCTGGTCTGACCTGCTGTGTTTCTCTACAGAGAGGAGAGGTGGTAGATCTGATGTCCTGTCTCTGAGGAGCTCTGGCTTTGGCTCCCAGACGTCCAGACCTTCTCACCACAGCTCAGTGATTAAACCACAGAGATCTCCACACACCAGATTAAACCATGAACCTGCGCACAGGGAACCACAAGGACCGGTACGTAGACTAGCAGATTATCTGCTCAGGTACAGTTGTTATTCCAAAGTGACAGGGATGTGAAAAAGTTACATTTTAATGATTTGAATGTCTCTTTTCTTACCAGATCCCAATGTCTGTGATGCCTGAATTCACCTCACAACCTTCAGAGACTTCATACAGGTGATGGTTCACTTCTACGGTATCAGAGGTATTATTCATCTTCTCCTCTGTATTTTTACCATGAAGGACATTATCACTGTTGTCCGGTGTCCCCCAGGCTCCAGTGCCCCCATGCAGGTGTGTTCCAGTGCAGGTTGACAGGTCTGGCCTTTCAGATGAAGGGAGAGGGGGAGGTGCTCTACAGAACTGTCCAATGGGACGAAGGTTTGCTGCTCTCCAGAGGCCGGACCCCTGCAGGACCCCTGTTCAACATCAGCTGTCCTCAGGGCTCTGTCTGTCAGCTGCACCTCCCACACTGTGAGATTCTCTCTGGTGAGTTCCACACCTCTCACAACCCAGTAACACCACGCTTACCCTGCTCAGCTCTGAAATACTGCTGACTGAAACCTGTCTGTCTTACAGGAGAGGGTCTTGACTCCTTGTCTGTGGCTCATGTCAGTGGTGATGATGTGGAGCTTTTGCCTCCCCTGAGGGTGACTGACACACATGTGGTGGTGAACATCACAGACCTGTCCCTGTGGGGTCTGGTGAGATGGTACATACCCTTCCTCACCACCAGGGGGCAGGTGCTGCCCTTCCTCCAACCACTACGCTCCCTGTGCTCTGTTCTCAACCTGGTGGTTCTACCACACAACGTTCCACTCCAAGAGGTAGTCCTTCCAACACACCCAAAACACATCAGTATATGAATCACTATGGTTGCACCACAAGCCCTGAAAAGGGTGAAAGTGGTCAAATAAAGGGTAGAAGTTGCCAAGAGGGTGAAATGCTGACATGTTGAATACATTGTCTTGTTTCAGGTGGGGAGGATGCACAGTTTGAGCTCCTACATAGGTGTATGTTCAGACTGCACACTCTCTCGTGGAGAAGTCTACAGTCTCTGCTGTGATGTGGTGGAGGGAGATATGATCCAACCTAAGGTAAACTCACTCATTATAGTATAATAATGCTGTTGTCTAATGATGTCACTTTAGGTTCAAAACCTTTATATTATCTGAGTTTATTTCATACTAATGTAGTTCCCTTATATATTATTATCTCATTATCCATTGGCCTTGTCTCGTCCAAACCTGACAGATGGATTTGAATGGTTCAGATTTAGCAGTTAACAATGCTCTCATCTGTGTTCCAGCGTGCTCATGTCTACTGGGACTACGGTCCAAACTACCACCCCACCTTCCAGGTGTTTCTGAGTGCCGACACAGAGCAGGTGAGGCTGAGGCTTCTGGAGAGAGCGGGAGAAGGAGAGGAGGTGTGGGCAGCACGTGTTCCTCTAACAGGTACAGGACATCCTCAGGGTCCACATTCAGGCTTCTGTTTCTGCAGTACTTTACTGAGGTGAATGACTGGCAGCAACGTCCACCAACCTGATGCCAGAATCAGTCAGCACAGTACAGCTGAACACATCTGGGTTTCCTCCACACAACCAGGTTCCTCATCGATGGAAAGCAGACAGACTGAGCATGCTCAGAAGGGCTCTGCAGAGGAGCAGCTGCGCTCTGCAAGACTGGCGTTTGTGGAGCGAGTGACGATGCCTGTCCTGGATGAACTGCTGGATGGACTTCTGCAGGAGAGGGTGATCAACGATGCTGAGATGGAGGCAGTAAAGGTGGAGGCAGTGAGGATGGACAGAGCGCGGGCCACCATTGACATGGTCCTGAAGAAAGGATCTCTCTCATGTTTTGTGATGAAAACTATTTTAGCTAAATCTGACCCTGCCTTAAACACAACTCTTGGCTTCAAATAAAACATGCAGAGAACAGTGTCAGAGAACAATTTACCATACTTACAAATGGTATATGTATATATATGGTTGTATAAAATACAATCAATATTTTTTGCTGTGTAAATACAAATAGACTTTCTCATTAAAATCTAAATGGATTTGTTGCTATAATCTTATGAACGTTCCTTTAGATTGTTGCCGATTGAATTTTCTTAAGATTAATGGAAATAGTTTACGTTTTGAACTATTATTTTTCACAATCAGCACAACATGGCACTATAACTAGACAAATTAATCATATATGGGAATATATCATATATGGGAATAAGCTCTTTAAAACAATAATTATTTGGATAAAACTCCAATAAATATAAATGTTGTGAAAAGATGTTCTTTATTTGGGCCACAGCTGTAATTTAAGCTGAAAACAGTGAACTTCCATTTGACGTGGGATCCATCACATGCCCTGACCACAGACAGATCCATCACATGCCCTGACCACAGACAGATCCATCACATGCCCTGACCACAGACACATTCATGTCCAGTACATTTCTCTCTCTCACGCACACACACATATACACACACACACACACGTAGTTTTTTGTATCCTAGTGGGGCTTGACCATTGACTTCCATTCAAAATTGTTTTATCTCTGCTAATCATCTTGTTGTCTAATACTTATAAACCCAGTACCTGAACTGATAGTCATACATTGACAGTATGTACAGCACCAAGCACAAACATACAGTAGTCATGTCTATGTGAAGAGTGTACATAAGGGCCGGGGGCATACAACCCATAACATGGGCGATGGTTTCCAAAATAAGGCTGTACTTTGCTGTATCACTGATCCATGATCAGAGCTGCACCACTAATAGTATGTCCCAAGTGACCTAGTCTTCAATCCCATTTTGAAGTTTAGATGCATGAAAAACATTTTATATTTTTTCTGATCAAAACAAGGCTTCTGCTTCTGCTGTACTTTACTGAAGTTAATGATTTAAATAAAGCTGAATGAAATGTAGATTTGGAATGTGCGATTCCGTGACGGAGGATCTGGGCCCAATCAGACACCGCCTTAGGAGGCTCCACCCCCCTAGGAGGCTCCACCCCCCTAGGAGGCTCCACCCCCCTAGGAGGCTCCACCCCCTCAGACCCTAATGCCCGTTCACCTGGAGGTTGGGGGGGGGGGGGGGGGGCGTGCCTGTGGGAGAGCCAGAGATGGGGGTAATACATGAAGGAAAACAATTTTTTTTATTTAGATAAACACTAGTTCTGCAGTACAAAAAAAGTTGTTTAAAAAACAAACGTGTTTCATTATTTAGACACAACAAAAACCACATTTCAAATAGTGTGCGTTTCATAATTGCATTGGCACTCAGGTACAATTACCAACAAAACATTTAGTGAATAGAGCTAGTCAAAAACCCATTTAACATAAAACATATTTTGATATGTTTTTCTAACAGGCACAGTGTGCGGATGCTTGGGGTTTTAGAGAATCCCCCCTCTGGTGGTAGAGAAGCGTTACTGCAGGACTGGTCTCTGGCTGAGGGCAGCTTCACATGTGCTGAGGGTGGTTCTGAAGGCAGGTGATGAACTCCTGCACCGCTCTGCCCTCAAAGCAGATCTGATACACAGCTGCAAACAGCGGGTACCTGAGAGGCAGACACACACGGCACCAAGTTGTAAACGTAGGCATTGACGTACCGCTTTGATGTTGCAGCGGTTAATAAACCACATTGTTTTGGCTCGTGAAAAGGACAGAGGCCAGTGTTGGCTAATGCTAGTGTTAACTGTTAATGCTAGTGTTAATGCTAATGTTCATGCTAAGGCTAATGTTCATGCTAAGGCTAATGGTCATACTAATGCTAACGCCTCTTTAAAGAGAGGGAGATATCGGACTTACTGTTTCACCATGTCTCTTTTCATCAGAATCTTGTACACCTCAGCAGAGGTTTGTGGACCTTGTAGCTTCTGACCGTTGAGCATCTCTACCTCCAGCTCCTCAATAGACTGCAGACACACACACACACACATTTTAATATTCCACAGAGGTGTAGGTGACTTGTGGGTCTGACCCTGGAGGACTTGGCCTGGTGGGTACAGACCCTGGAGGACTTGGCCTGGTGGGTACTGACCCTGGAGGACTTGGCCTGGTGGGTACTGACCTTGGAGGACTTGGCCTGGTGGCACTGACCCTGGAGGACTTGGCCTGGTGGGACTGACCTTGGAGGACTTGGCCTGGTGGGTACTGACCTTGGAGGACTTGGCGAAGGCCTCGGCCACCTTGCGGTTGCGTCCCCCGTAGCAGGTGGTGATGAGGTCGGCCACGCCGCAGCTCTCCAGGAAGGTGACGGAGCTGACCTGGCCCTTCAGGGGAGGAGTCAAGGAGTTATGATGTGTTCCTGGTAATCAATCAGTATAGATCACATTTCAGTCTTGCTATTTGTCCATATAGTCCATCTTATCGTTCATTCATATATAGTATATGTGTGTGTTTGTGTTCCTGCTGTAACCTAAATTGGATCCTGAGTTTGAAAGGCATTTCTTCCAGACCTTGCAGAAGAGCTTGGAGAAGGACACCATCTCCATGAGGCCCAGACGGATGACGGCAGCCTTGGTGTTGTCCCCGAAGCCCAGACCGTCACAGAAACCTGCTCCCACGGCAACGATGTTCTGGGCCAGACAGACGGGAAGACGTGAGCATGCACACCATACCCCAGCAGCGTTAACTCACAGCTAATACTGTTCACCAAGCACCTGGGTGAGGTCAAACAGTGTTTGTGTTTGCTTGAAATCTTTATAGATCTGACAGTTCATGTGTTCATTTAGTGGACTCTTTAGGATAGGAATTAGGATACATTTTGGTTAAAAACGTTTTGGCCTAAATTTGTTTGAATTCATTGTTTACATGAAGGGAGACTGGTGAATGTTCTTCTGTGGTTTTGTTTGATTGATCGATAGTTTTATGGTTTTTTGACAAATGCAAATAATATATGCAGACCCTGACTGTGCACTTCTGATCCTTGACTCTCGGTTGTATGTCACTGTTTGGATGTAACTGTTCCATGTGGAGGGCTGTAACTGTCATGTGGAGGGCTCCATGTGGAGGGCTGTAACTGCTCATGTGGAGGGCTGTAACTGCTCATGTGGAGGGCTGTAACTGTTTATGTGGAGGGCTGTAACTGTTCATGTGGAGGGCTGTAACTGTTTATGTGGAGGGCTGTAACTGTTCATGTGGAGGGCTGTAACTGTTCCATGTGGAGGGCTGTAACTGTTCATGTGGAGGGCTGTAACTGTTCATGTGGAGGGCTGTAACTGTTCATGTGGAGGGCTGTAACTGTTCCATGTGGAGGGCTGTAAC
Organism: Hypomesus nipponensis; assembly: GCF_054491055.1. Classification (NCBI taxonomy): domain Eukaryota; kingdom Metazoa; phylum Chordata; class Actinopteri; order Osmeriformes; family Osmeridae; genus Hypomesus; species Hypomesus nipponensis. The sequence continues at coordinate 4,018,350 of NC_140372.1, forward strand.
TGTTCATGTGGAGGGCTGTAACTGTTCATGTGGAGGGCTGTAACTGTTCATGTGGAGGGCTGTAACTGCTCATGTGGAGGGCTGTAACTGTCATGTGGAGGGCTGTACCTTCAGAGCTCCACACAGCTCCACCGTGTCACTCTCCTGCACCACGGTGATCCTGAAGTTTGGTGTCTGGAGCAGCTCTTTAAACACCTGGCCGTTTGGCTCGTTCTTCGCCCCTGTTTCAGTAAAGATTTGAACGTGTAACTGAAGTTTCCGGGGCGAGTAGAGAGACTGTGATTTGTACAACCTCAACAAAAACCTTTAAAAAGAAATGGTGGTGTTTGACGTTAAAAGCAGAACGAGGACCTTACCAATGGTGGTCTCACAGAACTTCTCGTCTGCAACCTCGCTGGCGATGTTGGCCCCCATCAACACGCTGACTTCTATCTCCAGTTTCTCTCTGATGATGTCAGAGATCAGCTTCAGACCCTTCGGACCCTCGTCGATACCCTGGACGAGGAACAGAGAGGAAGATCATGTTTTTCCCCCTTTCTCCTCCCTCCTTGTTTCTCTCTCTGCAGAATTTGTGCGGTGACTGACAGCAAAGTTTAGGCCACATTTTCTTAACACTTTGAAACTGTTTTTAGAGCCTGTGATCAGATCATACAGGATTCCTCTGAGTTACTCAACAGAGGCGTCCGTATCTTACACAGATAGCAAGACGGCAAAGTCAGAGCGCCAAGAGACATGATAGTGTTTTCCTACCTAAAAGATCAAGATCTATACCAAGCTGCTCTTACTTTGATGAGGGAGATCCCGATGGTCCCCTCTATGATGTGTGGTTTCATCTGATCACAGAGCTTCCCGATGAACTGGTGAGGGATGACAAACACCAGCACACTGGCTCCTTTCACCGCCTCGGTCACCTCGGGAACTGCAACCTGAGGGGGGCCGAGACATCAGCTTTGATTACATTGACGGGTGATCTTCTGGATGTGGACCTACCATTCATATGAAAGAAATCATGTCAAATGTAAGCTATCTCGCCTCTCCTAAGGAGATAAGTATTTCACGATGTGAACACATGGCACTGTGCCAGGTAATGACAGTCCTTAATGTGTTCAAGGCCCTTAATGATGAGGAATAAAGGTCAAGGTTCACTCCGCTTATCAATAGCTGATTTATCAAAATCCCTGACAGACCTAAGTGGAATTGCACTATTCACACCGAAAGGATTGGATCTTTGATCGTTTCCCTGCACAAAAGTACTCCTTACCACATTTTTGGGCAGTTTGTGACCTGGTAGATATTTGACATTCTCGTGTTCCGTATTAATGATCTCGCTCAACTTTTTGCCATTGATAACTTCTTCATAAACCCACATGTTTACAATTGGATCAAAGCGGTTGGATCCTTTAACATTGTGTCCAATGATTTTGGCTATGGCAGAGCCCCTGAAAAAGAGAAACAGTCAGGTTTCAACCTCACACGAGACTATATTGGCACCTAGCCAAATCGATCAACCAAAATGTATAAATGTCAATTTATGCTAACATTATTAAGTCCTTACTTTTCATTAGTAGGCTACAGTACTTTGTATTTGAAAATAAGCCATGTAATTGTCACAGTTAAACACATAATTCGTGTAGGCAAAACAAATCCATACCAGTTTCCCGACCCAACGATGCATACTTTCTTTGCAGGCATTTCTTGGATAGTCTGGTTGTCTGTAAAACTCCTGATAAAAGAGTAGCGTACTTTCAGCAGGTCGTAATAGTTTGATTGTCAACTTCCTCATACGCCCAGAATCCTTTAACTAAACAAGAATGCTCCACCCTGTGATTTGATTAGCTCTCACTGCTGCTATGCCAGCTTTTCCTTTCTTCTTCATAGCTGTAGAGTAACAAGGGTGCGTCTGGCAAACTAGGTATGTACGCTTGTCATGACAAGCATTTTCATCCATTGAAATTTGAGCATTTTGCCGAGAATTCATCAACGACATATTGACTGTGAGTCGAATGCTGCAGCTAGGAACTTTATTTTCTCAACCTCAGAAATAGTAGATATATAGTTTAAAGCTTCAAACGAGAAGCAAATGGACTTGCAATGTGTCATCATGAGACTAACACAATCGTAAAAGTTAAGCACAGTAGATATAGAAAGTTGGGGACTTTTATTTTGAAGTCAACTGTTTATGCCACTTTGACAGCTCTCGCGGATTGATCACGTGTTTCAGTGACAGATTGTACTGTAAACAATTATTTGCGTGTTTATTCGAATATACTGTAATGAAATTATTAATCCGTCAATTAGATAGTCTATCTAGATAGCTAATCTATTTACATAGCTATCTAAATGTCTGCGTTGCGTAATCGGTGTTAAAAAAAACATGTATAGGGAATGGCACTGAAAGCAAGGCCTGTAAATAGGCTAACTCTAGCTAGCTGGCTACCTACTTGAACAAATCTGTTGAAAAGATTGCGGAGCTAGCTATCTTCCTCCTAGCTAGTCTCGAGGTTTGTAGCTGGCTAGTTTGTTAGATATTAGCTAAAGTTACTAGTATTATCCTGGCACTTAAGCTAAGCTGGTAGATAGCTGGTACCCTGGCAGACGGACAGTGTTTGAGCGAGCTAGCCATGACTATGCAAGGAGAAACAACGGCATTACGAATCTCCGACAGTGAAGGCAAGCTTGATGTCCTTACTCAGAACAGGACTCCGAGTTCTGGGAGGGCTAGTTCGAAAGGCTGGCAGTACAGGTATGGTGACATCTGTCTGGCTATGCTATGCTAACTAGCATAGTATGATGCTTGCCAGGGTTTACTGGACAGTTGCCGAGAGTGGACTAGATGCACCGCTGTGTGAAAATGTCCTATTACAGACACCATTCCCACCATGTCATGTGTAGAAGCATAGTGTGAGCACAGTCCAAATGAATAGGGATGCGACAGCGTGCAGTCCAACTATCTAGCACAATAGCTAATACTACCCGGCTATGGCTAACTGCTAACTGACGAGCTGCTAGATTTAGTTAGCCAACAAACAAGTCACATTTTTTATGAAATTGAACTTTGGTCTATCTTGTAGACTACTTGCACAACCAGTAAAGCAAGTAGTGCAAGTCTCTCTGTGCGGCTAGACACTAGGTCAGATGTTTTATACTAGAAAGCTAGTTTGCCAATTCCAGTTGATGTCATTAACCGTTTATAAGTAAACACTTACCCTGATCGGTCTTGATTTTATATAGTGACCACATGGAAAACATCGATGGCTACTTGATGAAATACACCAATCTGGTTACAGGATGGCAATACAGGTGAGTGGCTGGATCGCACAAAACGGATTATTCTATTTGTACCCAATATTATGTCATTGAAATGAGCCACACTTGGCGTCAACAATAAATCGCTTTATTAGTGTTAATTTGCCTCTTACAGGTTCTTTGTGTTGAACAATGAGGCTGGGTTACTGGAGTACTTTGTCAATGAACAGTCCAGGCCCCAGAAGCCTCGCGGGACTCTCCCCCTGGCCGGGGCCGTCATATCCCCGAGCGATGAGGACTCCCACACCTTCACCGTCAACGCCATCAGTGGAGAACAGTACAAACTCAGGGGTTGGTAGATACCCGCAGTCTTATCTCACGCTCTCCATTTGAGCTAAAAAGTACCTTGGTTGTAATCACAACTTGCTCCAACTTCAGTTCATAGCCGTAAACAAACTTTTTTTCTTTTTGCTTGATCTGCTGTAAAAAAAAAAGAAAAAGGGAAAAAAAGAAGCTCAATAAGCATTATCTCAGTGTTGGACTAATGGACAATGGAGTGGTTTGGCGATGGAACATCTCATCCATTGTGTATTGATTCGGAATGTTTTCTAATTATCTTCTGTTGTCAAGTTAATCATTCTCAGGGATCAATGCATTTTAATGTGTAATGAGGTTCCCTGGTATGTGTGTGTCTCAGCCACAGACGCCAAAGAGCGACAACACTGGGTGAGCAGACTGCAGATCTGCACACAGCACCACACAGAGGCCATGGGGAAGGTGAGACCAGAGCTCTCTCTCTCTCTCTCTCTCTCTCTCTCTCTCTCTCTCTCTCTCTCTCTCTCTCTCTCTCTCTCTCTCTCACTCCCTATCACTCGCTTCCTCTGTTGCTCCCTCTCTTCTCTCTCCCATCTGTGGCTTGCTCTATCTCTCTCTCTCTCTCTTTCACTGTCTTCCTATCCCCTTTCACTCTTACTCCCTCTTGTTCTCACTAACACTCACTACAGTCACTTCACTTAATTGTCATGTAGACACACTATCTTGAATAGAGCATGTACATCACTTCCTGTTTCGTGTCCTTTATCTGACTCAGCACTGTGTCCTGGGTCTTCCTGTTCACAGATTACATTTTGTTGATCATAGCGTTTAGTTTCCACTGTTAGTTTCTTTGGCTTTGATGTCCTAATATCATTCACAGATTCTAATCTGAACATACCCAAAGCTAATATTAAACATTATATATACATAAACTGTTGTGGGGGGTAAATACATAAAAATACAAATAAACCCCCCTCAAATGTTCTTTGTGGCTATGCTCAGAGAACATGTGTATCATCACTTTAATCTCTTTTTTTTTTCTTCTTCTCCCATGTTGTTGGTGTGCTCAGAGCAACCCTCCTCCCAAGTCCCGCAGCTACTCCACGGTGTCCCAGGGAAGCGGGAGCTCCCCTCTGTCTCAGCGCCGGCCCAGTCATAACGCCGCCTCCGTCTTCAGCATATCCCAGCTCCACAAGGGCTCCTCTCTCTACTCCAGCAGGAGGTCGCTGCTGCCTGACCACCTGATGGACGCCAGGGAGGTGAGACAGGGAGGCCAGGGAGGTGAGACAGGGAGGTGAGACAGGGAGGTGAGACAGGGAGGTGAGACAGGGAGGCCAGGGAGGTGAGACAGGGAGGCCAGGGAGGTGAGACAGGGAGGCCAGGGAGGTGAGACAGGGAGGTGAGACAGGGAGGTGGGACAGGGAGGTGGGACAGGGAGGTGAGACAGGGAGGTGAGACAGGGAGGTGAGACAGGGAGGTGAGACAGGGAGGTGGGACAGGGAGGTGAGACAGGGAGGTGGGACAGGGAGGTGGGACAGGGAGGTGAGACAGGGAGGTGAGACAGGGAGGTGAGACAGGGAGGTGAGACAGGGAGGTGAGACAGGGAGGTGAGACATGGATGCCAGGGAGGTGAGACAGTGAGGTGAGACAAGGACGCAGCCTCTGTCTTGGGTTACCCTGTAAAGCCAACAGGAAGTGTAAACCAGATAGGGTCTAATCCCCTGTAGCACAAGTGTGTTTGCTTCTGTGTCTCATCGTGGCTTGTGATTGGAGGATGGGCCGGCAGGGGTTAGCGTCCAAAAAGTTACTACCACGTTTTTCTCTTTCTTTTTTTTTTTTTTTTTCTCATGTATTTTTCTTGCATGTTCCCCATAGCAACAACCATTAAACAACAACCACACCTGGGCTGTCCAACTCTGGTCCTGGAGAGCCACTGTACCGGCCTGTAGTCACTCATTCCAACCATAGTCTGGCACACCTCACTCTAATAATAGGGTGACAAGCTGAATCATGTTTCTTCCAGCTTGCATTGGCGTGGAAACCAACAGGACAGTTTACCTCCAGGAGTGTAGGGTTGGACAGCCCTAATCTAGACTAGCCTCATTTAATGAAAGGAATGAAACCACAGACACAATCATAATTATAACAGTGTTCGTTATAGCAGACACTTTTAAATAGAGCACGATACAGGGCGATTTGAACCTGTTATCTTTTTACCTGCAGTGAAATGCTCCACCGCTGAGCTGCACCCATCTTAACTGTCCACAATCCATCTCCACATACCTAGCACCAGTTGTAATCTGTCCCCTGGCCCTCCCCACTCCTCCCCAGATGATGGTGCAGGCCCAGGGGCAGCACAGGGACCTGATCCAGGGCATCGAGGGCCTGCCCCCAGCCCCGGGACCCCCCCTGTCTCCCCTGGACCAGGACCTGCTCATGCTGAAGGCCACCTCCATGGCCACCATGAACTGCCTCAACGACTGTCTGCACATCCTGCAGCTGCAGCAGGTGGCCCGGCAGGCCAGCTGTCTGGGAGGTCAGTCCAGACCAGGGGAGCTGTGAGGGTGTGACTGTGAGTGAGTGACTGTGAGTGAGAGTGTGACTGTGAGTGAGTGACTGTGAGTGAGAGTGTGACTGTGAGTGAGTGAGTGACTGTGAGTGAGTGACTGTGAGTGAGGGTGTGTGTGTGTGTGTGTGTCCTTGTTTGATTGAGTCTGTGAGTGTGTGTGTGTGTGTGTGTCCTTGCCTGATTGAGTCTGTGTGTGTGTGTCCTTGCTTGATTGAGTGTGTGTGTGTCCTTGCTTGATTGAGTGTGTTTGTGTTCCAGGAGGGGGTGGGTGTTCATGCCTTCACCCTCACTGCTCAGTGCATGTTGGATCTGATGTTGACAGAGGAGGGAGTGTGGAGCTGCAGGGACAACATGGCTTCACCTGCTTTGTTGTTTGAGCCTCTCCTCCTAGTTTTACTATCTAACGGTCATCTGATACTGACCCTGTTTCTGGCAATACTGAGAAAGAAGGATATTAGTTTTCAAAGACGGCGTGTGTGTGTGTGTGTCCGTCCTGTTCCAGACACAAATCATTAGCTGTGCTGTCGAAGCTCTGGTCTCCCAGCAGGACAGCCTGTCTAAATGCACGGCTCGACGGTGGTGGAATTATTCTCCATAATTGATGAGGAGCAGTGCCTATTCTTACAGGCTGTCTCCAAGGTAACCTGATCATAAACAGAGAAACTGGATTAAATGTTGATTGGCCATCTCCACGGTTACCCATGAGATCAGATGAAAGGATCACCGATTGAGAGATTGGGGCCTGTGCCTGATTTGTAAAACCAGTGTCCCGGTTGAAATGTGGCAAACAAGTTTGTTGACAGTTTCATAGTGCTAGAGAGGTTCCGGGGTCTTATCCTAGTGTGACATACAAGCTCTTGTTATTCACCATGTATATTTCATGACCCCAAGCAGGGGACGGAACGTCGGGACACCCAATCAGACGAAGCTGTCAAGTACCTCAAGTCAGGTTAATTAGTATAGTCCCCGCCCTTTTTCCGTGGTGATTAGTAATCAGGAGGGAAGCCAAAAGGGCTTATCCAATAGGAGGTCGGGGACGTTTCCTTTTGGGGCGGGGCCTAACGTATCCTGATACTCTGTCGGTGGCCGGGGTCAGGTGGCTCTCCACGGCTCAGTGGGTGACCAGTCCCTCCCCTCGGCTTGGTGGCTGTGCCCGGCCGTGTGTGTGTGTGGATGCTCTGGGTCTGTGCTGCCGTGGTCTGGGGCTAGGGAGCCAGCGTGTGGGCACCATGAGCAGCTGTGAGCCTGTCTCCTCCTCCTCCGCAGGCCCCACCATCGAGTGGCTGGAGCCCCAGCTGCCTGAGCTGCTGAACAACGGAGGCGGCCTGGCGGGGTTCCCCCCCGGGGACCAGGCGGACCTGGAGGGCAGCCGCCTGGACCTCACCAGCACCGAGTCCTGCAGCTTCTCTGGGGTAAGACTGGGGGCGGGGGGGGGGACACTGGTCCTGCTGCAGGGAGACTGACACTGTGTGTGTGTGTGTGTGTGTGGTATGTGCCTGTACTCAACCAAGTCAACTCCACCCATGTTCAATAAATGCATTTTTCCTCAAACAAACATGAGAAACTTTCCTCCAGGATCTACCCTTCATAATGAGTGCTGTGAATATGATGTTCCTGCCTTCATGGGTGTGTACTCCTCACGTCTGTGTGTGTGTGCTCACACTACTCTTTTGTCCGTGCGTGCGCGCGCGTGTGTGTGTGTGTGTGTGTGCGCGAGCAGCAGGAGGACATAGACGAGGAGGAGGAGGCGGAGGACTCGTTCTCTGACAAGGAGGAGGACCTGGGGGTGGTGGAGGAGGAGCGCAGTGTCATCCTACACCTGCTGTCACAGCTCAAACTGGGCATGGACCTTACACGGGTGGGTCCAGTCCCCCCCCCCCCCCCCCCCCCCACACACACACACACAGATACACAGATACACACACACACACAGTCTTAGATGGGAGGCTCAAGTGGACAAAGACACTATATAGTAAGGCAGGCCTCAGGCCAAGGTGAATGGTGATTATAGCACAGCAGAGGGGTGAATAATATCTCCAGTTACTGTAACCGCTATTCTATCTCTCTGTGTGTGTGTCTAGGTGGTTCTTCCCACCTTCATCCTGGAGAAGCGCTCTCTGCTGGAGATGTACGCCGACTTCATGTCCCACCCGGACATTTTCGTGGCAGTCACCGACGGCAACAGCCCCGAGGAGCGCATGGTTCGCTTCGTGGAGTATTACCTCACATCCTTCCACGAGGGCCGCAAGGGAGCCATCGCCAAGAAGCCCTACAACCCCATCATCGGGGAGACCTTCCACTGCTCCTGGAGGGTGCCCAGGACCAGGGAGGCCCAGCAGGAAAGCCCCCCCGCCCAAGGCTGCCCGCCCGCCCAGGACTGCCCGACCGCCCGGGGAAGCCCCATCCAGGGCTGCCCCCCAGACTTCTACCAGGTGCGCTTCACGGCCGAGCAGGTGTCCCATCACCCTCCGGTGTCGGGCTTCTACGCCGAGTGTCAGGAGAGGAGGATGTGCGTCAACACGCACGTGTGGACCAAGAGCAAGTTCATGGGCATGTCCATCGGGGTCACCATGATAGGAGAAGGTACGCTACACGCTCACCATGATGCCCATCCAGACTCCCTAGTTCTGCTCCGTCATGTCAGTTGGGCTTTTCTATTGAGGGGTTTCTGACCAGAGTGTGTGTGTGTGTGTGTGTGTCTCCAGGCTGCCTGCACCTGCTGGAGCACGACGAGGAGTACGTGTTCACCCTGCCGTGTGCCTATGCCCGCTCCATCCTCACCGTGCCCTGGGTGGAGCTGGGGGGAAAGGTCAACGTCACCTGCCCCAAGACGGGCTACTCGGCCATCATCACCTTCCAGACCAAGCCCTTCTATGGAGGCAAGCTGCACAAGTGAGTGTCCCCTTCTGCAGGCCTGCGGGTTGCTGTTCCCAGCTGCTTGCATGCTTTGTAACAGGTCACATGTTCTGTAACATGCTCTGTAACAGGTCACATGTTCTGTAACAGGTCACATGCTCTGTAACCAGTAACATGCTCTGTAACAGGTCACATGTTGTGGAACCAGTAACATGCTCTGTAACAGGTCACATGTTCTGTAACCAGTAACATGCTCTGTAACAGGTCACATGTTCTGTAACCAGTAACATGCTCTGTAACAGGTCACATGTTGTGGAACCAGTAACATGCTGTGTAACAGGTCACCTGTTCTGTAACCAGTAACATGCTCTGTAACAGGTCACATGTTCTGTAACCAGTAACATGCTCTGTAACAGGTCACCTGTTCTGTAACCTGTAACAGGGGAGGGAGGGTCCTCTAGTCTTGTGGCCTGACATTGTCTACTTGTCTGGTTTCCAGTCAGTTTACGGTTTCGTCCTTAATGGCGACGTGTGTGTGTGTGCGTGCATGTAGGGTGACTGCGGAGGTGAAGCACAACACCACCAACGCGGTGGTGTGCCGTGTGCAGGGAGAGTGGAACGGAGTCCTGGAGTTCTCCTACGGCAACGGTGACACGCGCGTGGTGGACGTCACCCGGCTGCCCGTCACCAAGAAGCGGGTCCGGCCCACTGACAAGCAAGGACCAAACGAATCAAGGTCCGCTCTGAGAAAAAAGAAAAGATGTCTGTGAAAAGGCATGCCCTGTGTGTGCGTTTCTCCCCACTGCAAAATCACCCCTCATCGTGTGTGTGTGTGTGTGTGTGTGTGTATGTGGGAGTATAGGGAGTCAGATGGCTGTACAGGAGTCAGGCTATTAATCAGAAGGTTGCCGGTTCGATTACCGGCCGAGCCCACAACGTTGTGTCCTTGGGCAAGGCACTTCACCCTACTTGCTTCAGGGAGAATGTCCCTGTACTTACTGTAAGTCGCTCTGGATAAGAGCGTCTGCTAAATGACTAAATGTAAATGTGTGTGTGCGTGTGTGTGTGTGTGTGTGTGTGTGCCAGGCGGCTGTGGCAGCATGTGACAGAAGCTCTGCGTCAGAAGGACATAGACAAGGCCACGGAACACAAGCGCCTGCTGGAGGAGAGGCAGAGGACGGAGGAGAGGCACCGCGGAGAGACAGAGACCGCCTGGAGGACCAGATACTTTGACAGCGAGGTGCGTAGCTCGCTGGCCCTGGGGGGGCTTGTTTTGTGGCTTAGGGCAGCATGGGCGATGAGATGCTGTAAACTGTTCTGAAAGCTAAATCTAATGGGAAAATCTATTTTTATATAATAATATTATATAATAGTTTTTCCTTGTCTTCCTTGAGAGTTTAGGTTGGTTGAGGTGGCATTTCTATGGGCGTATGTGAAGCCTTCTGTAACATGCTTGCGTGTAAAAGGGGCTATACAAATACATTTGATTTGACTTTACACAACCTCAATCTGTCTACTTTGAAGTTAATGTACGTTTATTTATTTTTTCTTTGAGATCACAGTCAATCCCTTTTTAAAGAATCTCAAGATGCCAGGCTCAGTGTGTGTCATGTGACGTGTCATGTGACCTATTGGCTAATGTTTATGACTCATCTCTCTTTGGCAGGGTGAAGGTTGGGTGTATCACAAACCACTGTGGAAAAACACAGCCCTCAAATCTTAGTCCCAGCAGCCAGGCGGATAATCCGACGGATGGAACCACGCCCGCCGCCCCCTTCCCGGGGTGTGTGTGTGTGTGCGCGCGTGTGTGTGTGTGCGCACGTGTGTGTGTGTGTGTGCGTATTTGCTGGTTGGCGTTCTGTAGTGGTTAAGACAAAGAATGACCTCCACGTCCAGGCACCTAAGTGAAGTGGAGACGATACCAGACAGCCGTGATATCTCTTTCTCTCTCGCACACACGCACACGCGTGCACACCAAGCGATGGGGTTCTGGAGGTGCACCCTTTTGTACCCTGAATCACCTTTTGTATAGTCAACCATACCAATGAGGGCATATTCCTGTACAGATTCAAGTATCTACACAGCCTTAACATTGTCAGATGAGTGAAACTGGTGTTGGCTTCTACTAAAGTCATGAAAGGGAGATTTTTGGGGTGGAGAGGGGGGGTTATTTACAGTTTATTTACCTCGTTCCAAGTATGTCACTGTTATAGAAGGGAGTTTAGGCCAGACGTTCTCTGGGAAACCTGTGCTATCGGCAGGGGGAAGCCTGGTGTAGCCACATTCCCTTATTTGGTGATATCTCAGCTTGCTGTGAGCATGTTGAGACACGGAATTATGCTAAAAACGTTTGTTTTTCGACCACGTGCAGTGTGTGTTCTCGTGGGTGTGGATGTGTGTAGGGCAATTGCGTGACGTCTACGGAATGAGTTTGGCCATAGTGGCATGCTGCATACAAGTCAACTGATCTTATGTTCTTTAAATATTCCCCAGAAAGTTACTGCAGTTATTGTCTGTGATGTTTGTGATTTGTGCACAAGAACAAATGAATGTCCTTCTGGCGGATTTGGATACTTGCTCTGAATTGACCTCCAGCTGATAGAAACACACATATGCATGGACAAGGCATTTCTGTTTACCTTGTACTCTGCAAGAAGCTGTTGTCAGCATTCACATTTGTTATCATTATGATTAAAAGCTTTTAACCAAAATAAGCTGTGTTTCCCCCCCCCCCTTTGATGCATAGATTTTTTTTTTTCTTGTGCAAATTTGTATTGGCTGATGGACTTGTTTGGATTTAGAAAAAGGAAAACAATCGTTTTTTTTTTTTTGTCTATCCAGTCTACCGAAATGTATTCATAGCTTGCATCTAGGGTTTATAATACATACATAATCAACCAGAATGAGGAACAGCGAGAACAGACTCTTTATTCAATCAATGTTTCAGTCAATGTTTATCTTTTGCATTGATGAGCGATCCTCCACGATGTGGTGCCTTACTAAGCAGTATCCACCTGTTTGTCTTCCGGTGTCAATATTACTCCGCGTTCCCAAATCACAGCTAACAGTCTTAATTATTCCATTGTTGTATCCTTTTCACACGCATCCTGTATATAAATCATGTGAATGATGCCAGGCAAGTACATGTTTTTTTGGGGGGGTATTTATGTTAGGCTACTCTTTTGAAGAGAGAGAAAGATAGGTTTGTGTGTTTTGATGTGTGGAAACAGAACCCCAAATGCTAGTTCATCATATCCTGTTGACTTGGTCATCTCATTGTTTTGCTGACCTGTGAAATGCACTGATGTTGAAGGTAACACGACACTTGTAGTCTTATATATGTGTGATGATAATGAACGATAAAATAAATTGCCTATCGATTATGTATTATTTTGTCTGTCGAAAGTAGTTCTCTGTACTGCTTGTTCGGCTGATGAAATAAAATGCTATTACGTTGATTATACTCCGTAGGCCAAATACGATTATTTTGATTTATAGTTTAGCAAAATGCTTCCTAGTTTGACTTAGTTTAGATGTTCTCTAAACTAAATCTGGTAACGGAGTGATAATGTTCAAACCTGAAAAGTGATGAGTCGAGAGAAGTTCTACACAGGGAATTGAACAAGCGAAAGTTTTTACTGCGCATGCGGAGTATCAGTAACTGCGGAAACGGGGATGGCGGATGCTGTGAGTGAAGAGTCGGGGACGACAGGAGACCAACATTCACCCTCATCTGATCTAGAGAAAAATAAAAATAACACGGTAAATACTCATCCCACTGGCAGGTCATAGATGTAGTGCATTTCGAAAGCTGCTAAATAGACCCAGTGACTGGCCTGGCACAGATGTGCGTTATTGATGCAAGTGACAACCCATATGTATGCTGCTTCCATAATAGCCCTTTAAACAGCTTTATGCGTTCAGTTTGAAAACAAAACAAATATGTCAAATAATATTTTGTAACAATGTAACCCTCACAATTTCGCTACTGTGAAGTGGTATTGGGGGGGAAACAATCTGAATTCCCATTTGCTCCCGCTAGTGCTCTGATGCGCACACGATAGATAATATTCGCTGCATCGTATACTGATGGTTGATAACGTGACATAGCAATTGCTATGGGATCCTGTTGTGTTGACAATCAATTAAAATAATCAAGCAATGGGTAACATATCCCAATATAGAGTAGAAGACCGCATGTAAAAAAGTGTATGAGTGGTCATTAAAGATAGTAGACGTGGTTTTCCAGATGGCGGAGGGGTCGACGCTCACTCAGAGGATGGAGATTAGTGTGACAGAGGCAGAGAAAAGAAATGGAAAAAACGCCGTGAACATGCAAGAAACCTTCACTGTGTATCTCATAGAAACTCGGTAAGAGACCACGCGTAGCGCTCAGTAGGCCTACCATTTATAGGCTATAGCCTCTCCTCAGTGGAGTACCTAACATGTTTCTTTCAAACCTCAGATGATAGGAAAACACACCTATATGGGCTAGTTAAAGAGTTCAGTTGTATGTGTGTCTGTAAGGCCTATGGCTGCAATAGCAGAAGGACACAACCCGGCCCCAGACTCTCTGTGGAGGAGATACAGCGAATTTGAGCTTCTTCGGCACTACCTGTTAGTCACATATCCCTTCATCATCGTGCCTCCACTGCCTGAGAAAAGGGTAAGTTCAAACCTGGCAACCTACAAAATTCAGACGGTATCCCAGAGAAAAGGGTTAAATTTAAACCTGGCAACCTAATGAGTTCAGGTTGCAGCTGAGCATCTTCTGGCCTGATTGTTGTGCTTGACGTGCAGGCAGAGTTTGTATGGCATAAGCTGTCTGCCGACAATATGGACCCAGACTTTGTAGAGCGTCGTAGGGTTGGACTGGAGAACTTCCTGCTTCGAGTGGCCTCACACCCGGTGCTGTCCAATGACAAGATCCTCTTCCACTTCCTGACGGAGGTATGTACATTTTGTGTTGTGGTATCGTTTGGGAATCTGAGTCTGGCTAATAAGAACAGGCTTGATCGGCTTGTCAGAGTGGCCAGTAAAGTCATTGGGGTAAACCAAGTTCAGCTCTCTGAGCTTTATGTTCGGCTGATTGTAAGGAAGACCCAGTCCATATTGGCTTCTACTGACCATCCCCTGAAGGGGGAGTTTGAGCTCTTGCTTTCAGGAAGAAGGTATAGAGCTCCCACACACAGAACAAAAAGATTTGGGGACTCTCGTTTGTTTTGCTATTGGGAGGCTACATTTGCATAAATGAATGGCACTTATATCTGGGTTTCAGCATGAAGTGATCCTTGTACCTGTACAGTGTTGTTGTCTCTGTGTGGTGTCAGGTCTGCTGTTTATGTAGTACTTGAGATGGATTGAATGTGTTTTAATACCTGTTTAATACAAATGTCCCCTAGTGCGATCAATAAAACTGACTTGACTTGTACACTAGTGTCATTCAGTCAGCCATTGACATGTAGGTTTGATAACAGGATACGGTTTGTATGGTACAACAATATGGAGTTTTACCAGAAATGAAAGTATGGTTTGAGAAGGTTTTTTTCAGAGCCCCCAGCTGAGAGTTTTTATGCCAATTGTAGTTTTCTCCTCCTCTGTTACAGGAACATGGCTGGAAGGAGGTGGTGTATGACACAGGATTCCAGGATAAGGTCTTTCCTGCCAAACACGTCCATGTATATCTGAGTGGAGGTGTACACACAATAGCTGCTTCTTGTTTTGTACACACAAAGTATCCTTTTGAAAGCAGCTGTTTGTGTGTGTAGTTATACCTTGTTTTGCGGTACAGTATTCAAACCTTACTTGGTTCTCCTGTGAACTCCAGGCAGACTCCAGGATCCGAGCTCTTAGTGCCACCTTCAGAGTGAAGAGTCCTGACAAGTAGGTGGCCTCACTCCTACCTGATCTATACAGGCTGGCTAGGGGCCTGATCTATACAGGCTGGCAAGGAGCCTGATCTATACAGGCTGGCTAGGGGCCTGATCCATACAGGCTAGCTAGGGGCCTGATCCATACAGGCTAGCTAGCAGCCTGATCCATACAGGCTAGCTGGGAGCTAGGAGCCTGGGAGCTAGGAGTCTGATTTATAAAGGCTGGCTAGGGGCCCTTCCATCAGGCCAGCTTGGTTTCTTGTGTGTTGTGTGGTGAATGAAGTTCTAACCTCTCTGTTCTCTCTATCCTCTTATCCAGACGCTTCACAGAGACCAAACACTACAGCGACGAGCTTCAGTCTCACACGTCCCAGGTGCTTCGAACGAGAGCTGTAAGTGACACACACCCAGCATTTAATGGTCTTTTAAGGTGTGTGTGTGTGATTGTGTGTGTGTGCAGGATTTTCATTTTCTACTCTCATCTTTCTCCAGAGAGTAGCAGACCGACTCTATGGGGTGTACAAGGTCCATGCAAACTATGGCAGAGTCTTCAGGTAGGATTTTTGATTTTATTTGACTAAACATATTTGATAGATGAAGGTATTTCAGGTAACTTCAATATGTGGAAGTATTATTTTGAAATACTCACTGTGTGTGTGTGTGTGTGCGTGCATGTGTGCGTGCGTGCATGTGTAGTGAATGGAGTGCCATAGAGAAGGAGATGGGAGATGGACTGCAGAGTGCCGGACATCACATGGACGCGTGAGTATTCCTCCGTAGACGATCCCCTGGGGATGCAGGGGACCCCCTCCTGTCGTCCCTGTAGCTGCAGGCCTGACACTCTGCCAGCTCTGTGGGTCCCAACGGAGGTGCTGAAGGCTAACCCCAGTCTCCCTCACTAACGGGGGCCTCGTTAGCAGGTATGCTGCTTCCATAGATGACATCCTGGAGGACGAGGAGCACTACGCAGACCAGCTGAAGGAGTACCTGTTCTTCGCAGAAGCCCTCAGGTAACTCTCTTAGCTGCAGAACTTGAACAAATGAGCGAAGCCCTTTTTTTTGGTGTTTGTGTCTGGCTGCAGGGCTGTGTGTTGTGTTTGAAACTGTGTTTGTGTCTGGCTGCAGGGCTGTGTGCAGGAAACATGAGCTGAGCCAGTTTGAACTGGAAGTGGCCTCCCAGGACCTCATCTCCAAGAAGCAGCAACGGGAGGAGCTGGCCACTGGGGTAGGTTCACCTGGACACACCTGGACACACCTGGACACACCTGGACACACCTGGACACACCTGGTCCATCTTGACACACCTGGACACACCTGGTCCATCTTGACACACCTGGACACACCTGGACACATCTGGTCCATCTTGACACACCTGGACACACCTGGACACACCTGGACACACCTGGACACACCTGGTCCATCTTGACACACCTGGACACACCTGGACACACCTGGTGCTCAGGGACATGAGAACACTGTAGCTCACTCCATACTCACTAACTGTTCCTTAGTACAGAGGTCTTCAACCCTGGTCCTCAGGGACCCCCTGCCCTACATGTTTTAGATGTTTCCCTGCTCCAACACACCTGATTCAAATGAATGGTCGTTAACAGGCTTCTGCATAACTAGATAACGACCCATTGATTTGAATCAGGTGTGTTGGAGCAGGGAAACATCTAAAACGTGCAGGACAGGGGGTCCCTGAGGACCAGGGTTGAAGACCTCTGCCTTAGTACATTCAATCGCACCGAAGAAGAGACTTTCCCGTCAGGAGCTTGATTATAATGACAAATTACAGCGTCGTAATGCAGTGAGTCTGTGACAGAAGACCGGGCACGTGACCCATCATCTCTGTCCCCAGATGTTCAGAGCGTTCTCCTTCAAAGGCATGACCAACAAGCTGTTTGGCCAGGAGAATCCGGAGCAGAGAGAGGCCAAGCTCAAGCTGCTGGAGGAGCAGATCGTCGAGGGAGAAGATGCCGTCAAGGACAAAACTGTAGAATGCGAGTAAGTCCCTCCTCCTTAGCTGCATGAACTGTTCCTGGAAAAGCCTCAACATAACGTGATGGGCGGTTTATTGTCAGACGTTTGTCTATGTTCTTCTATGCTGACATGATGTGTGTGTGTGTGTGTGTAGGGAGCATGTGAAGGCAGCTTGGGTGGACATGCAGCGCTTTAAGGAGCAGAAGGACAGGGACCTGAGAGAGGCTCTCTATCGCTACGCTCTCATGCAGATCAGCATGTGTAAGAAGGTGAGCCAGCTGCATAGATATACTGTGATGTAGATCAGCATGTCACTCATGCACGTAACACCATCATGCCAAAAACAGAGAGAGGAGATGTATAAGGTCGATGATGTGGGTCATGTTTTTGACCTGATCGATTTGACCCATCTACTCTTTCTTCTTTCCTCTCCTTCTATATCCTATTTCCTTCTCCTTCCTCTCTCTTTTTCCATCCTCTCTCCTTCTCCATCCTCTCTCCTTCTCCATCCTCTCTCCTTCTCCTTCCTGTCTCCTTCCTCTCTCCTTCTCCTTCCTCTCTCCTTCTCCATCCTCTCTCCTTCTCCATCCTCTCTCCTTCTCCATCCTCTCTCCTTCCTCCCTCCTACTCCATCTCCTTCTCTCCCTAGGGAATTCAAGTCTGGGGCAACGCTAAGGAGTGTTTCCAGAAGATGTGATGGCCTGTCGCTTTATGTTGATGTCATAGAGCAACTGTCTAACTGGGGTACTACACTGCACAACAATAAAGTGTTTAATACTGGTTGACGATTAGAAAGATAACAAGCACATAACTTTTCACCAATTCAATGAGTTGTTTTATTTAGGTGTTTATGAGGAGTGAGTTTGGAGAGAGACAGAGATGGTTAACTAACAATGTAATAATAATGTATTCATTTAGCTGATGCTTTTATCCAAAGCAATGTACATTGGTGGGGATTTGAACCTGCAACCTGCCGTCACATGTGCTAAACACTGAGCTACACCTGCCCTTTACCCTGGGAAAAGATCTACTTAACAGGTGATCATGGTTTACTTGAATGAAGACTCAGAGCCCTCAGTGATGGGGGTGGGTGTGGTACTTAAGGCACTGAGCACTACTGAGGTAGCGTAGCCACAAGTGGATGTCTCAGACTGTCTCAGACGGTGCCTAACTGTCCAGTTATCTAATGTATGCACGATTGGTTTTTCAATGCAGGGTCTGAGCTAAGAATTAAAACCAAAACAAGTGTGACTGATACTGAATTCCTGCAATAATGAACGCAAATCAACTGTTTGGTTAAAGCACAATGTCAAAGGATTTCATATGAGGGAGCAAAGACTAATCGTGGTACTTACTGAACCTTTCCTTCCTTGAGGTTTAACTTGTAAATAATATTATAGCATGTGTTACAATCTATGAATTTTTCAGTGAACATTCATCTTGTGTATGTTGATTTGCCAAATATATTAAAACTTTTAATATGTAGATTAGAATTATTCAAAGATACATTTTATCTATTTTGTCCTGCATTAAACATTTGATTTGTATCTCTTCCCTGATTTCTGAACTTGGCATTTAATTTTATGCATCACTGTCTTACGCCTACAACTAAACAAAAAACATTACCACAAAATGTGTTTAAAGTTACAGGACGAAAACATATATAAAATAGAGAAATACATTTTAAGGTAAGCAAAAAGGCACAGAAATATCCATTTGTTTTATATATATATGATTTATATATATATATATATATATATATATGATTTATTTCATAAATATGTGATATATGTATATTCTCATATTAAGCAACACAAAAGACAAGGCAATGATATGGCACACAGCCTTCAGGCTGTAGAACAGTTTCAGAGCATTAAGGACATTCTTACAAAGACTTACAAAGAATGCAACATATCAGGAGTTGGTCTATAATAAGGACAATCTTCATTGTGAACAGTAGCAGATGGAAAAATATATTTCAACAAAACATGACAAGTTCATCCATACCCCACTGCGGGCAGCCTTGTATGTGACATACAGACATTGCCCATCTGAAGAACAATATGGCACAGTTCAAGCTTTTGTGGAAGGGACCTTGAGGTAAAGTAAGTAAAATGCATCTTCATAGTTTGCAGAAGGGCTAGTCCCACAGCATGTTCTGGTGTAATGGCTAAACATCAACAAGGAACTAGCTTGTGTATAAATACGACACATTCAATAACATGGAACGAATATACTTAAACACACTGCGAATGCAACAAATGATTTTACTTTTACAATACAACACATTTTGATAATTACAACAACAGTGACAATGATATACTTACTGACAGCTTATTGTCATAAAATATGCGAGTTCATTATAATATTTGTATCCTTAAAGCAACATAGTGTTTATGGTCATCACTCACTGATAGCAGGGTTCCAGTGGAGAGATATGATTTGTGGCATCTGTCAGTCAAAAATGTTTCTGTTTAACAACAAGCAGATGTACAGAAAAACACACACTGGACATAAGGTAGTCAGTTGACACAGTATATAGAAACAGTTCAATTTCTAGTTATGTATTAATACAAAACATTAACGGTTCCGGTACTGCATAACCATTTCAGGTTTGGACTGTGCCAAAGCCTCATTGCACAGGGGACATCAGGCGTGGAATATACTATTTATAGGGGTGCTCTCGGCTCTGATTTAAGGCAAGGGCACTAGGAGGTAACTACGGCAACAGTAGGAATTAGTACGTAGTATCAGTACCAGTTGCAGTCTAAAAAGCCAGCAACACTATAACGGTGAGGTTTTGCAGAATAAATAAAGTTATGGTCCCTATATCATCAGTAAAATACATCATGGGAAAATGACCATCTTGAGCCTTCAGCCCTTTGGAGATCAAAGGAAATCAAAGAAAATAGTCTTTGGTTGAAAAGAAAGAGATATTACAATGGTATGGTGTTGAGGAGTGAAAAATATGCAGAGATGGGAAGTAATGAAGTACAAATACATGTACTTAAGTACAGTAAAAGGTTTATGGTATCAATACTTTACTGCACTATGAATGTTTCTGACATTACTTTCACTCACTTTTACACACACACTTGTACTTTCTACTTTTACACTTTAACTTGAGTGAAAAAGTCCAGTCAGTACTTTAAACATGAGTATCTGTACGTCTACTTGAGTGAAGGATGTGTGCACGGTAGACATCTCTGCAAATACGATAGTTGAACTGAAGTGACTTTTTCTTGATATGATTAACATTTTATTATTATATTAACATATCATTCCTTTCTATAACCCTGTATCTATGAAACATGATATCTTGAAAGTGTTGGATTGTCAATTAGTTACACAAAGAAAGAGACAATTCTGGATATATGTACTTTACAGTACGTTCTTGACCTGCATTAAAATGTACTGCTTTC
Source organism: Hypomesus nipponensis (assembly GCF_054491055.1). Classification (NCBI taxonomy): domain Eukaryota; kingdom Metazoa; phylum Chordata; class Actinopteri; order Osmeriformes; family Osmeridae; genus Hypomesus; species Hypomesus nipponensis. Next base: position 4,038,614 of record NC_140372.1, read on the forward strand.
AATTTCAAGTCAAACTTGGTTTCAGAAATTCTTTCAACTCTTTTAAAATTATACTTATGCTCTAATCATTGATTGACCAATGATTGAATATTTTTTAATCCAATATTTATAAGGTTTGTTATTAGATAAATACAGTATATATACACAATTAATATAGTATTTAAAAGTGGAAAATAAAATGAAAAGATTAATTCGTAACAATTAATCTTTGTGTCAAAAATAGGGCCTTGGGTTTAGCCAGTCCAAGTAAACTATCGTCAACAAAGTCTTAGAACAAAATTTTTTGTCATGACGTTTCCTAAATGTGTTCAAATCTTGTGTGACAGTACAAAAGTTCCAATATATATGAAGATGAGGTAAGGGTCTCCATGGGGAAGACACTGCCACTACCCGTCTCAACTGTGATAACTCTCTTGCTCCCGAAACGTGGAGAGGACAGGAAGCTGTCAATACATACTGGAACATTCTGGCCGGCACCTGTACTAGGATGATTTGAAAATGAGACAAGTAGGAAATGGCGTGATTTTAGCTGAATAATTCCAATGATTCCACCCCAAATTGTTTGGAGGGACTAGGACTGGGAGACAACACAGCTACAGAGAACATAGAGTCTGGCCTGGCCAGCCTCACCCACAGGGGAGAGGCCTGGCCAGCCTCACCCACAGGGGAGAGGCCTGGCCAGCCTCACCCACAGGGGAGAGGCCCGGTGCCGGCCTCCTGGCGTGGCCGAGGAGGCGTGGCCTCAGACGTGGGACTCGTCCAGGTCCAGGTCCACGGGGGAGAGGGGCAGGCGGCGGGGCGAGCGGCGGGGCGACAGCAGGGGGGCCAGCAGGGGGGCCAGGAGGGGGTTCTCCGTGCCCCCGTCCTCGCTGATGTGCAGCAGGGTGTCCGTGTGGAGCAGCAGGGACTTGGTGTCCTCGTCCCCGGGACTCTCCTGGATCTGGGAGGGCGCCGGGGGAGCGGCGGGGCTGGGCGAGGGGGCAGAGCCCAGGACCGGGAGAGGCGGGGGGAGGGGGGAGCAGGTGCGTGAGGGCGGGGTGGGTGAGGAGGCGCGGGAGAGGGAGGGAGGGGGAGACAGACTGCTACGAAGGCTCCACTGCTCTCTCTTCTCCTTGCTGTCCAGGGAGGTTGTCTCCTGGGGGTGGGGGGGGTGGGGGGGGGGCAGGTGTGGTCACGTCAACATGACTGACACAAGCAGTTGGATATTTGGATAAACAGATGTCATTCAAATTACAGACACGAATGAAACATTAAATACCTAGCTAGGTTTGCTACATTCAAAATGCGATTGGCAGCTTAAATACTTGTACATGTAAGGACTCTCTCATATATATACGTAGATCTCTCTCTCTCTACCTTTGTGTTGGCAGGGCAGTGAAGATCCGCTTTGACCGTGGCCTCTACACCCGGGGTGGGAGTAGAGGCGGCGGGGGCCGTGGGAGTCGGGGGCCCGGTGGAGGCCGGGCTGGGCTTCCTGCTCTCAGGGTGTGGCCCCGCCCCGCTGGGCGTGGGGGACTTGGAGGGAGCCGCCGCCCCCTGCCGCTGCTGGGTCTCCGTGAAGGTGACCGATCTCTTCTGGTCCGTGTTGGCTGCGGAGACACGACAACTCACCTTACCTAGAGCTCCCTCTAGCGGACTGCTCACACAAAAACCTCCTTCAGCATCATCATCATCATCCTCTTCGTCGTCAGAGTCACCAGGGGGCAGGGTGGGGCGGGGAAGGGGAAGGGGAGGGGTATGCAAGACAGACATGCAGAGCGTCCTATCAGGTGTGAGAGAAACGGGGGGGGGGGGCGTGGCCTTAGCGTTGCAGGAGGGGGTAGAGGGGTGGGGGAGTAAGAGTCAGGCAATCTCACCTTCACAGTCCAATAAAGTTTCTTTATTGAGAACAAGACAAGGCATAAACAGAACAGAACGACAGAGTCAGTTATTGGGGTTGGAAGACAAAATGGACGCAGACACGACAGACGGCACCACGTGAAGGGGGAGGACGAGGATGGGCCCGGCTCAGTTCAAGTCAAGCGCAGTGGATCGCTAGTCTGACTGCACCGAGCACAAGCATGGTGCTCCAACTGAACGCGTGCGTGTGCTTGATCTGAACTGCGGGGTCGTTTATACAGACACACAGGCACAAACGGACACACACACACACACACTCATGCTGTGGTTACCCAGAGGTTTGGTCTTGGGCTGGATGCTCCTGCGCGTGGTGGACAGTCTGGCTCCAGAACGACTGCGCGGCTCGTTGGAACTCTTCGGAATGGACAGCAGGGGGCGCCGCAGCTAAGACGAGACACACAAGAGAAGCTGAATCCAGCCTCTGTGGACAGACAGGGAGTGTTCCAGAAGGACAGACAGGGAGTGTTCCAGAAGGACAGACAGGGAGTGTTCCAGAAGGACAGACAGGGAGTGTTCCAGAAGGACAGACAGGGAGTGTTCCAGAAGGACGGACAGGGAGCACACTCACCTGCCTGAGGCCTCTCTTGCGTCCCAGCGGAGCCTGGAGCAGGTTCTGCTGGCCCGGTTCACTCTGGACACTGGCCACTCTGGACACACAGAACCACACAGAACCACACAGAACCACACAGAACCAGACAGACAGATAGACAGACAGACAGACAAAAGACAGACAGACAGACAGACAGACAGACAGACAGACAGACAGACAAAAGACAGACAGACAGACAAAAAGACGGGTGGACAGGTAGAAAGGCAAACAGAGCCAAACAGACAGGCAAGTAGAGAGACACAGACAGGTAGACAGACAGACAGACGACAGGTATGCAGACAGACAGAAAACAGGTAGAGACAGACAAACAAACAAACAAACCAGTTAGTATGCCAGGTAAGCCCAGTCACTCCTTATCAACTCTCCAGTCTCCTTCAGTAGGAGGAGCCCCAGGAGAGTTTAAAAGGAGCTCCACCCATCTCCCATCACCCAATACCAAACCACACGGACACAAACAGAGTACAGGACACCCAATCACAGAGCAGGAAACACAGTCAGAATCTGCCATGTCATACACCAAAAACACCAAGGGGATTGTGGGGGCTGGAGTATGGAAATTATTTCATACATGTTACACTTTGGTTCAAAACTCAAATGATTATACTTCGGAAATAATAAATCATATAAATATAACCAAATGAAAGTGTTGGTGGTAGGTGGGTTTCCACTCCAGTGCCCCATGCCCCTACAGATTGGAGTTCAGATCCAATTTGAACAGCGAGAAGCCTGGAACACGTAGAGTATGAATACACCATGGCACTGATGAACAGCTGGCTGAGATGGACACCACCAACGACAAGACAGAGAGACAGAGAACTACCTCATCCTCACACAGCAGTACTATGAGCTGGAAATGGAATGTGGCTCAGTGCTCATGTGCAGAGATACTGGCACACCAGACACCAGAGAGACGGGGGGGGGGAAACTAAAGGTCAAGGGTCAAGAGAGGGGGGGGGGGGGGCGGGGGGGCGGGGACGAAAGGTGGAGAAAGGGGTGGGGGCAGATAGGGAGAAGGAAGAGAGTCATGGAGAAGGAAGAGAAGGGAGGGGGCGTGGAGAGACGGGAGGCTTGACTGGATGCGCATGAGTGGTTTCACGGAAGGGTGGGGCGGAGGGAGGCGCCTGGATAAGCCCCTCCCCTCCCCGCCGCACACCCACAGATGTGTATCATACAGAGAGAGAGAGAGAGAGAGAGAGGAGGGAGAGAGGGGGGAGGAGAGAGAGAGAGAGAGGGGGGGGGGGGACGGGACGCACACATAGGTAGGGGGGGGGGGTGCGTGACACTGTACCTAGACAGGTTACCCTCGTCCATCAGGCCCTGGGACTCATCTAGCACATTGGGCTCACTGCAGAAGGGGGGCAGGGGGAGAAGGGGGTTTAGGGAGAGAGGAGACGCATGCAGCCCAGATCCAAGGCCACTACTCTGGGGAGGAGGTGAGGAGGATGGGGGGGGGGGTCTGGAGCTTCATGTGGAGAGCTCTGGTTCATGTTCTCTACCAGATACTAACACAGCAGGTCTGAGCTGAACTACAGGATAAACAGACTACCCGCTGTCAAGCTGTAGAAAGAAAGGTTAGGCACCAAAGGCTCAAAGAAATATACACAGAATCACTGTGGCTGTAACATGCCAGTGGAGATAAACAAACAATTTAAAAAACAGGAAACAAGGAGCTGATATGTTCATCTTCTGGAGGTGTGTGTCACATCATTGTTAGGGGTGCGCATGTCTGTATTTGTGTGTGTGTGTGTACCTGTGGCTGGGCAGCATGTTGCTGCGGGGGTGTTCAGGGTGAGGGGCCTCTGTGGTGTGGCTGGAGAAGCGACGCTGGGCCAGAACCTTGGGGAGGAAGGCCTCCTGCTCACTCACAACACTGGGGATACTCATGGAGTCATCTGGAGACGGAGGAGGGAGAGAGGGGGGAGAGAGAGGAGGGAGAGAGAGGAGAGAGAGCAGAGAGAGAGGAGAGAGAGAGAGAGAGAGGAGAGAGAGAGAGAGGAGAGAGGAGGAGAGAGTGGGGGGAGAGAGAGGAGGGAGAGGAGAGGGAGATGAAGAGATAAATGTATGGTGTGAATTGTCAATTAACTGATCTTGTGTGCAAAACGTATTTCCTTACTATATGCAATATTCTTTACATTGAATCAAGTGTCTGGTAACAGATAAGGGAGATGCAGTAGGTAGAAGGTAGAGGACAGACAGGAAAGATGTAGCAGGTAGACAGGAGAGATGCAGCAGGCAGACAGGAGAGATGTAGCAGGTAAACAGGAGAGATGCAGAAGGTGGACAGGAGAGATGCAGGAGGTAAAAGGGTCTGACTCTCTTCGTCGTCCTCGTCGGTGCGGCTGAGCGTGTCCTGGGAGGGCTGTCGTGAGGGCTGGCTCTCCTGCTCCCAGACAGTGCCCGTGCCCGTGTTGGAGCGTGACATGGTGGCTAGGCTCAGACGGTACGCTGACGTGGACGTGCCCACCGTGCTGATGGACGTCTTCCCCTGGTACGCTGTTGGTTTCACGCACACACACACACAGGCTGACCCCAGCGTGACCTGAGTCTGACCCCAGCCTGACCCCAGCCTGACCCCAGCCTGACCTGAGCCTGACCCCAGCCTGACCTGAGCCGCTGTGGACGGCCTCCTTCAGGATCTTCAGCTCGTTGTTGAACTCGGCGAACAGAGAGCTCTTGCAGAGCGGCCTGGGGATGAAGCGACGCTCCAGCTGGTCAGCGATGTGGTGGCGAGCTGTGATCTCCTCCTGAGACTCTGCTGGCTGGGTCAGGAGCTGGTGTGCACACACACACATGAATACACACACACACACACACAGGTCCACACACAGGTACACAGGAAGGAGTGAAGCAGCAACACAGAGAGGTGTTGGAGAGGAGAGAGGGGGGAGGTCAGAGAGGCAGAGCTCACCTTGCACTGTATGAAGGGTCTGAGCAGGACGAAGATGGGGATCCTGGTGCGCACGATGAAGTCGATGAAGTCCCAGAAGGCCAGACCCCCGACCTTCCTCAGTGCCATCTCCTTCACCTGCAGGCTGAGGCGGTACCACTGCTGGCCCAGCTGTCGCTCAAAACACACCAGGACCACCTTTAGAGCTGGAGAGAAACACCATAACCAGCTTTAGAGCTGGGCAGAGAAACACCATAACCAGCTTTAGAGCTGGAGAGAAACACCATAACCAGCTTTAGAGCTGGGCAGAGAAACACCATAACCAGCTTTAGAGCTGGAGAGAAACACCATAACCAGCTTTAGAGCTGGGCAGAGAAACACCATAACCAGCTTTAGAGCTGGGGAGAGAAACACCATAACCAGCTTTAGAGCTGGGGAGAGAAACACCATAACCAGCTTTAGAGCTGGGGAGAGAAACACCATAACCAGCTTTAGAGCTGGGGAGAGAAACACCATAACCAGCTTTAGAGCTGGGGAGAGAAACACCATAACCAGCTTTAGAGCTGGGGAGAGAAACACCATAACCAGCTTTAGAGCTGGGGAGAGAAACACCATAACCAGCTTTAGAGCTGGGGAGAGAAACACCATAACCAGCTTTAGAGCTGGGGAGAGAAACACCATAACCAGCTTTAGAGCTGGAAAGAGAAACACCCTCCCCAGCCCTCCCCAGGGGGCGGAGGGTGCTCAGCCTACCCAGGTATGCGGCCTGGCTGGTGGACTCGGCCAGCCCCTCCCTGCGCAGGTCCTTGCTGGTGTCTCCGGGCGTGGAGCAGTGTGCGGGGGACGAGTCCAGCATGAAGTTCTTGGTGCGGGAGGTGCTGAGGATACGCGGGGGCAGCAGGATGTTGATGACCGTCTGCAGGAGCAGCAACACCTCTGGCTGCTCCAGGTGAGGACTGTCTGTCGGGGGGGAAACATGGTGATAACGATGGGTGTCAGATGGCTGAGCGGTTAGGGAGAATTATTCCTTGGGCAAGGCACTTCACCCTACTTGCGCTCGGGGGGGATGTCCCTGTACTTACTGTAAGTCACTCTGGCTAAGAGCGTCTGCTAAATGACTAAATGTAAATTAAACATACATCTGTTATAGATTTACGTCTGCTATTGAGTCGAGGAGGAATTGTCTTTCGATGACAGTCAGCCAATCTCAGTATACATTACAATATACAGTGTATCTGTCTGTCCATGGTGTACCATGATTGTATCTCTCCATACCATTCTTGTCAGGGCCAAGGTGCAATACTGTGTATATGTGCGTGTGTAAATGTGGTACCTTTGCTGCCTGAGCCCACCGTCAACACAAAGGGAATCAGCAGGTTCAGCAGCATGCCTTCTCGTCTCTCCTGATTGGTAAACGGCGATATCACATGACTGAGAGGGAAGTCGTCCTTTAGCGCCTGAGCAAGGAGGGAAAATTGAGTTGTCAGGATCAGAGCTAGGGGTCAGATTCAGGGTTAAGACCAGATTCAGTGTTAAGAGGGTTACTTTCAGGGTTAGAGGGTTGGGGTCAGGGTTAGAGGGTTACGTTCAGGGTTAGAGGGTTGGGGTCAGGGTTAGAGGGTTACGTTCAGGGTTAGAGGGTTGGGGTCAGGGTTAGAGGGTTGGGGTCAGGGTTAGAGGGTTGGGGTCAGGGTTAGAGGGTTACGTTCAGGGTTAGAGGGTTGGGGTCAGGGTTAGAGGGTTGGGGTCAGGGTTAGAAGGTTGGGGTCAGGGTTAGAGGGTTACGTTCAGGGTTAGAGGGTTGGGGTCAGGGTTAGAGGGTTGGGGTCAGGGTTAGAGGGTTACGTTCAGGGTTAGAGGGTTGGGGTCAGGGTTAGAGGGTTGGGGTCAGGGTTAGAGGGTTACGTTCAGGGTTAGAGGGTTGGGGTCAGGGTTAGAGGGTTGGGGTCAGGGTTAGAAGGTTGGGGTCAGGGTTAGAGGGTTACGTTCAGGGTTAGAGGGTTGGGGTCAGGGTTAGAGGGTTGGGGTCAGGGGGTTGGGGTCAGGGTTAGAGGGTTGGGGTCAGGGGGTTGGGGTCAGGGTTAGAGGGTTGGGGTCAGGGTTAGAGGGTTGGGGTCAGGGGGTTGGGGTCAGGGGGTTGGGGTCAGGGTTAGAGGGTTGGGGTCAGGGGGTTGGGGTCAGGGTTAGAGGGTTGGGGTCAGGGGGTTGGGGTCAGGGGGTTGGGGTCAGGGGGTTGGGGTCAGGGGGTTGGGGTCAGGGTTAGAGGGTTGGGGTCAGGGTTAGAGGGTTGGGGTCAGGGTTAGAGGGTTGGGGTCAGGGGGTTGGGGTTAGGGGGTTGGGGTCAGGGGGTTGGGGTCAGGGGGTTGGGGTCAGGGGGTCAGGGTTAGAGGGTTGGTTCTGATGTTGTGTGAGCTGTGTGTGTGTTCTGACAGCAGCAGGTGTGTTGGGTTAGGGTTAGGGTGCTACCTGGATCTGTAGGGCCACCAGGCGGACCACGGCCGTGCTGAAGGGGAGAGGGGGGGACAGGTAGGGGCTGAGGTGCAGCAGGGGCAGGCCGTCTGCCACGCTGGAGGGGCCCACCACCCCCATCACCTGGGACACACACACACACCTGTTGTTTTGGCATATACACATTCTTTGGTGCATTGTGTGTGTGTGTGTGTGTGTGCTCCTCACCAGGTTGACACAGACGTTAATGAGAGAGCGGAGATGAGGAAGGAAGGAGATGATTGGCTGACGCTGAAGGGTCAGACAGATGCCCTCAATCAGACTGCTGGCTGCTTCCCACTCCACCTGCCTCCTACACACACACACACACGCGCGTGCGCACACACACACACACACAGACGTTTACACACACTCATACATGTAAATACACACGTACACAAACACACTTAGTTAGTGTCAGCCATTAAACAAATCTGCTTATCAAATATTGAACACTGGCACATACCTGATATCTAGGTTAGAAAACACACAACACCACATGTGCACTACGCTACTTATACACTGCACTCAACATCACACAAACAAAATATTCATTTCAATCTAATCAGTGGGTAAAGAGTGAAATGAACTGACTTGAAACAAGTATGGTATTGAAGACCTCTACTTACATAACAGAGCAGCTCCACAGACACCAGCACTGAACATCTATAGCTGACACACTGCCCCACCCAGACACTCTAGTCTATACAGCCCAGTGACACAGCATGTACTGCACAACACACACACACACACACACACACACCTTCCCAGTGACGCACACACACACACACACAGATAGGCACACATGCAGACACCACACACACGCACACGCTGAGGCTCACGCAAACCAACACACACACACCACACACACCTACACAAAGACACACACAGCCCCAGAGAGACACACACACACACACACACACAGCCCCAGAAACGGCACAGGCATCACATCACCACGTAAGCAGGGTTCTAAGTGGGCGGAGCCACACAGTAGCAGCACGTGACGGTACGAGGCCACACGGCGCCGGACGGCTACGGCACAGGGTAAACGGTGACGGGCGGCAGAGAGGGAGGGCGGCGCGCGGCGCGGCAACAGACCTGGTGCACAGAGCCTGCGGGCGAGCGCACCTGAGCGTGGGCATCTTGTGGATCTTGTTGAACATGCGGTCCAGCCTCTTCAGGATGAGTATGAGGGCGGGGCGCACCGCCTCCGCCGTCCAATCGGTGATGGGGAGCATCTCGGTGATGTAGCGCCGCAGGCCGCGGCTCTCCATGGTCAGGGTGTCGTAGGGGGCCAGCTTCAGCAGGGCGTGGGCGATCTCCGCCAGCCTGGCGTACATGCGGGACACACACACACAGGAGTAATGTATACATGTGTGACACACACACACACTCAAATGGACATTCTCTCTCCCCTCATCCCTCCCCTCCCCTCCACCCCCTGTCTCTCCTTCCTCCCCCTGTCTCTCCCTTCCCTCCTCCCCCCATCCGTCCCCTCTCACCTCATGTGGGACTTGATGTCGAGCAGTTCCAGGGCGATGACGCGCGGCTCCCCGGCCACGTTCTGCAGGATCTTGAGGCGCGGGCCGCAGTGCTTGTAGAACTCGGTGCAGATGTTGAGCAGGGACTCCCGGGGCCTCCTGAACTCCTCCCTGGCCATGCGCTCGTCCAGCTCCTCCCTGGGCAGCCCCTGGCCCTCCTCCAGCAGGTGCAGGTTGTCCCTGGATACGCCGCAGGGCCCCCCCCCGAATGCATAGGATTAGAAAACAGGGTCTAATATGACATACCATGACATACCATGATGTCATATGGCTGAGCGGTTCCGGTTAGGGAGTCGGGCTATTAATGAGAAGGTTGCCGGCTCGATTCCCCGCCGTGCAAAATTACATTGTGTCCTTGGGCAAGGCACTTCACCCTACTTGCCTCGGGGAGACTGTCCCTGTACTTACTGTAAGTGGCTCTGGATAAGAGCGTCTGCTGAATGACTACATGTTGATGATGTCATCCAGGTGTGTGCAGTGTGCTCCTCACCTGTTGGCTCCTCCTCCAGACATGGTGTGGTTGGATGCAGTCGCTCCCTTGTGTCCCTGTTCACACCGGCTTATCTGGGGTGCCGTCATGGGCCTGGGGCGGGGGCAGAACACACCTTAACTACTGTGTCCAACTCACAACGGAAGCACCTTGGGTGTGAGGTAAGTGTGGCTGAGCAGTTAGGGAATCGGGCTAGTAATCAGAAAGTTGCTGGTTGGATTCCCGGCCGTGCCACATGACGTTGTGTCCTTGGGAAAGGCACTTCACCCTACTTGCCTCAGGGGGAATGTCCCTGTACTTACTGTAAGTGGCTCTGGATAAAAGTGTCTACTAAATGACTAAATGTAAATGTATATGTGCGTGTGTGTGTGTCTGACCGTGTGAGGGACTCTGAGCTGTACAGCAGGGCCTGCAGGGAGGTGTGTGTGTGTGTCTGACCGTGTGTGTGTCTGACCGTGTGTGTGTCTGACCGTGTGAGGGACTCTGAGCTGTACAGCAGGGCCTGCAGGGAGGTGGACAGGGCAGCGATGGCGGCGATCTCATCCCTGGCGGCCGAGGCTGACTCCATACACATGGTGTTCCTCTTCAGCTTCTGCAGGAAGCACGGCACCAGAGCCTCCAACACCATCAGCATCTGGAGACTGACACACACACACATAGTGTATGCAAATGGTGTGCGAATACAGGCGTGTGTACTGTAGGGTGTGTGTGTGTGTGTGTGTGTGTGTGAGAAGGTTCTCCTACCTCCTAAAGGACTCGGGGGCGTAGGCTACCACGGTCACACACAGCTTGATAGACTCACTGATGGAAAAGGCCAGGTCCTCATTCCCATAGCAGAAGTCTGAAACACACACACATAGACACACACACACACACACACACACACACACATACAGGTCACATACAGGGAAAGAAAAGGATGTGTGTGTGCGTGTGTGTTAGTGTGTTCATGTATGTCTGTGTGTTTATGTAGGGCCTTGTGAGCATGCATGTGTGTGTGTGTGTGTTACTTTGTACAGGTGTGTGTGTAAGCATGCTCAGGTGTGCGTGTGTGTTTACCCAGAGAGCGTAGGGGCTTGTCAGCCTTCACCAGCTCCAGAGCGTCCAGAGCATCCTGGGTCTCTCCCTCCAGGGATACCAGCAGGTGGAACAGACACTGGGCAGATACCCCCTTAGACAGGCCTGTACTGGTGCTGCTCTGCAACACACACACACACACACACACACCATGGGAAGAACCAACTTCATCACCAGTCCTGGACACATACCGCACTGTATTCATGTGTGGGGATGTGTGTTTTTGAGTGTGAGAGAGACTAAGACACAGACAGAGAGAGAAAGAGACAGACAGACAGTGTGCGTGTGTGCCGTGTCGGTGTGTGTGTGTGTGCTCATGTGTGTGTGTGCACGTGTGTGTGTGTCTCACGGTGAACTCCAGCAGAGGGGCCACGCTGGCGAACAGCTGCAGGACGAAGGGCTTCCTGTGCAGGATGTAGAACTGTCTGCAGCAGAACTCCACCCCCTGCCGCAGCAGAGGGTTGCTCTCATAGTCAGCATAGGCCTGCAGCAACAACAACGCACTGTCAGCATGCGCCTGTGTGTGTGTGTGTGTGTACTATACAGGTGTGTATATTATAGTGAGTGTGTGTGTGTGTACAGGTGTGTATAACATAGTGTGTGTGAGGTGTGCCTGCCTGCAGCATGGTGGGCAGGATCCACTGGTAGCCACTGAGGGAGAACAGGTGGTTGAAGTGCACCGCCGTGTTGATGGCAGTGGCGGTGTACTGCCTGAGGAGGGCGCTGTCCTCGGGGTGCAGCAGCAGGGCGCCGTTGAACACGCTGAGGAAGAGCATCATCTCGTCGCCCCAGGGATACTCACTGGGCATGCCCAGGAACATCTCCTCCAGCAGCTTGATCCACAGCACCTTGTGGAGGGTGTCCAGCCCAAACAGTTCCTTGCCTGGGAGGGGGGGGGGGACGTTTCCAAACATGGCTGTTAGTACACCGAACACCTCCCATCTTTGCCATTGTAATCTAAGATTGTGAATTTACATACACTTTTTCATAAATGTGTATGATGAAAAAATTGATAAAAATGTAAATGTGAAAATGAGTAGTGTAATGGAACGTCCCGCCCCTGCACCAGAGTAAAGTGTGTGTGATGTCCGATGTGTTGTAGTTCTAGAAGGTCAGACTGGCCTACCCTGGGGCTCGTTGAAGAGGGAGAACTCGGCGTCGATGGCGGTGCGGGGGAAGGAGGGCAGGCGCAGCAGGTCCTCCTGGAGCAGGGACACGTGGGACTGCTTGTGGACCGCCGGCATGTTCTGGGTCAGAGAGATGAGGAACAGAACCCTGCCCACCTCCTCCAGCTTACGGGAAAACACCTGGGGGAGGGAGAGAGAGAGAGAGAGAGAGAGAGAGAGAGAGAGAGAGAGAGAGAGAGAGAGAGAGAGAGAGAGAGAGAGAGAGAGAGAGAGAGAGAGAGAGAGAGAGAGAGAGAGAGAGAGAGAGAGAGAGAGAGAGAGAGAGAGAGAGAGAGAGAGAGAGAGAGAGAGAGAGAGAGAGAGGGGGGGGGGAGAGAGAGAGAGAAGAGAGAGAGGGGGGGGGGAGAGAGAGAGAGAGAGAGAGAGAGAGAGAGAGAGAGAGAGAGAGAGAGAGAGAGAGAGAGAGAGAGAGAGAGAGAGAGGGGGGGGGGGAGAGGGGGAAGGGGCAGTAAATACACCGGACTGTACTGTAAAGTAGAGAGAGAAGAAGTGGAGATGTAATGGGTGGGTGGGTGGTGGGGACAAAGAGAGAGAGATGGAGGGAGATAGAGAGAGACTGAGTGAAAAAGAGAGACATAAGGAGATAAAGAGACAGATGAACAGAGACAAGAGTTGGACCAACTATAGGGGGAGAAAAGAGAGGGAGACAGAGAGAGAGTTTCCCAGGTGCGAGGCCAGTCCAGGAGTCAGGTCTCTCTTGTACCTGTTTCTGGATGAGTTCCTGGCCCTTCTCCGGCAGCATGTGCACCAGGTTGAGCTGAGGAGAGACAGACCTCCTGAAGGGGTAGATGTCCCTGACGTAGGTCTGGAGGACACACAGCAGAACAGCTGAGCATTAGAGATGAGGGTCGAGCACGATTTTAGGGTCAATCTATGGAAGCAAATCAGTGACATCATGTTTTGAATTGTAAAAGGCATTGAATGCTTAATATTGTAATTTAAACATGGTTTGATGGTTTGAATTCACCTCTTTAAAATGTAAACATGTAAAAAAAAAAAATCATGACCCAAAAATTAAAGTAAAAAAAGGCAAAAAAAAGCTTCATAATTTCAAATAGAACAATTCACATTTCCATTTTAAAGAGGTGAATTCAAAACCATTAAATTCGGTGGTGTTTAAATGTCAATATTAAGTATTCAATGCCTTTTAAAATAGAAACATGTCTTCGATGGTCATGTCTGTCTTTGATTTGTGTTTTCGATCTGGGATTGCCCTTCTGATCGATATAGAACAAGATGAACTAAATCAATTGCAATCTGTGAATTCGATACAATTTTCAAATGTATTTGTCTCTGTCACATTCAATACTGTTACTCATCCCATTTTCCGACCTTGGAGTAATGGATGAGAGAGAGAGAGAGAGAGAGAGAGAGAGAGAGAGAGAGAGGGAGAGAGACCTTGGAGTAATGGATGAGGTTCCAGCGCTTGTCCATGAGGAAGTAGTGTGCAGAACGGGCCTCGGGAATGTTGAAGAACTCCAGACACTCCTGTTGCAGACCGGAGTTTAAGACAGCGTTACGTCCCGTTTACACCGAGAACTATAAGTTTAACGATAACTGTAATGCTATAAACAGCCACGCGCTGAGTTAAGTACAGGCAGGGGAGACAGACTGACCTTGAGCAGGGCTTCAAACTGACAGACTGACCTTGAGCAGGGCTTCAAACTGACAGACTGACCTTGAGCAGGGCTTCAAACTGACAGACTGACCTTGAGCAGGGCTTCAAACTGACAGACTGACCTTGAGCAGGGCTTCAAACTGACAGACTGACCTTGAGCAGGGCTTCAAACTGACAGACTGACCTTGAGCAGGGCTTCAAACTGACAGACTGACATTGAGCAGGGCTTCAAACTGACAGACTGACCTTGAGCAGGGCTTCAAACTGACAGACTGACCTTGAGCAGGGCTTCAAACTTATAGACTGACCTTGAGCAGGGCTTCAAACTGACCTTGAGCAGGGCTTCAAATTGACAGACTGACCTTGGGCAGGGTTTCAAAGTGACCTTGAGCAGGGCTTCAAACTGACCTTGAGCAGGGTTTCAAACTGACCTTGATTAGGGCTTCAAACTGACCTTGAGCAGGGCTTCAAACTGACCTTGAGCAGGGCTTCAAACTGGGTGTCTTCGTGTACAGGCAGCTGGGTGGGGATGTCACACTCATTCTGCCCGTGCACCACCAGGGTCTTGGTTCCTGAGAACGCAGCAGACGCATTAATTATCGATTGAATTAACAAACGTGAATTATCGGACTGAATTAACGAACACGTGAATTGCCGATTGAAGTCAAAAACACGGTGGCTTATGAATGGATTAACAAATTATTTTCAATTTCGGAATTAATGAATAAGTAAAATAAATTATCAAACTAATTATTTCTTCGCAAAGAAAAAAAACCCCCTTGTTGACAAGTCCTCTAAGCCTTCTCAGGCAGTGATGGTCCTGTAGATTACCTGGCATGGAGGCGGTCACCAGCAGCTTGACTTCACACTGCTCCTTCTTCATGGTCTGTTTCAGGTCCTTGAAGAACAGGCCCTCCACGTAGCCCACCACCTCCCACAGGAAGGTCAGCGTGGCCGAGATGGCGTCCATGCCCCACTCGCACGGCGTCCGCACAAAGTACATGATGAGACCCACCTAGGGAGGAGGGAGTCGGGATGGAAAATAAACTGTTATCAGGTTTCCTCCCCCCAAAAAAACATACTATATTTTGAGAAGAAATTATATATTTTTACATTGAAATAAATCTACATTTCAGTTCTAAAGAGCTGAATTCAAAACCAACCATTACAAAAAAAATATATATATATTTCACCTTTATTTAGCCAGGTAATTTAGTAAATTTTTCAATTTCAATATTAGGTATTCAATGCCTTTTAAAATTCAAAACATTGTGTCAGTCATTTGCTTCCACAGATGTGTGTCAGACCAGGGGAGCTCTCACCAGGTAGTTGAAGAGGATGTGGGAGGTCTGAGCGGGGAGATCTCCAATGTTCAGAAGCAGCTTCCTCAGCATGTACATCAACTCATCCTGACAGAGAGACACAAGTCCTCAACCATCAACAGCAACTCACATTTATTCTTTCAGACATCTTCAGTGTGAGTGTGTGTGTGTGCGTGTGGAAACAAACTCTACCTGTCTGTTGCTAACGGTCAGCTTCTCCAGGAAGTGACGCAACACCAGGGCGGGGTCCTCAATCAGACAGTTCCACAGGATCTGCTGGGCCACTGCACTCACTGGGGCATTGTGGGAAACCGAGTCCGATCAGAGTAAGAAACAGAGCGACCCAAAACTCACAAGAAAACTCAGCGATGACACCTACCTGCCACGCCATCCTCTCGCACCTCCCCATCCTCCATGAGGTGCACTATGGGTAAAACGGCAGCACAGATGCATGCTGGGAAGACGGCCTGGGGTGGCTGCAGCATGTGATGTGTCGGGGTGTGCTCCGTGGTGTTCTCCTCGTCTGATTGGCAGAGGGACACACGCTTGTGTCACACACAGGGCACACGCATCAATCTCTTCTGATCCTTGATCTTCTACCGTACTTCAAACCTGCAGTATCTCTTCGAATAAAAGGCGTCTGCTAAGTCGTCTCTCTCTCCCTCTCTCTCTCTCCCTCTTTGTCTCACCTTCGGCGCTGACCACGGAGCGGACAGACCACACAGAGCCGCGCCTGAACGAGTAGTTCCTGTGGGAGTTGCTGGAGGTGCAGGACGGGCTGACGGACAGGCGGCGTGACGCCAAGTTCACCACTTCTTCTGCTGACGGGGAGGAGAGGAGAGGAGAGGGGAGGGGAGGAGAGGAGAGGAGAGGGGAGGGGAGGGGAGGGGAGGGGAGGAGAGGAGAGGGGAGGGGAGGGGAGGGGAGGGGAGGGGAGGGGAGGGGAGGGGAGGGGAGGGGAGGGGAGGGGAGGGGAGGGGAGGGGAGGGGAGGGGAGGGGAGGGGAGGGGAGGGGAGGGGAGGGGAGGGGAGGAGAGGAGAGGAGAGGGGTCAGACAGGAACACAGACGCACAGCAGCTTCCTGCATCTCAGTTCGGCTACGCAACCCACAAGTGTAGGAATGGCCACTGTGTGCTCTGAGTAAAGACTTGATCAAATGGCTGACACTTCAAATGGAAACAGATGTAAGGGGTAGGTATGGTGCCAGTGTTGGGTGAGATGACAGGGGTAAGTAGTGCTAGTGCTGGGTGGTGTTAGCGTTGGGTGGTGTTAGCGTTAGGTGGTGTTAGTGTTAGGTGGTGTTAGTGTTGGGTGGTGTTAGCGTTGGGTGGTGTTAGCGTTAGGTGGTGTTAGTGTTAGGTGGTGTTAGTGTTAGGTGGTGTTAGTGTCGGGTGGTGTTAGCGTTGGGTGGTGTTAGCGTTGGGTGGTGCTAGCGTTGGGTGTGGTGTTCCTCCCCACCTTCCTCCTCCTGCTCTGGTGGGGGGCTGCAGCTGGGCTCGTAGCAGGCCTCCTGGGCCACGGGGATGGCGGTGATGATGCTGGCCTCGCGGCCCAGACGTCTCTTCTCCTCCTCCTGCTGCAGGTTCCTCAGGATGTGCTCCGCCCGCTGGTGGGACCGAGACACGGCCCGCGCCGAGAAGGACTTCTGCAGGGGTCAGGGGTCAGAGGTCAGAGGAGCACACAGACACTCAGGGCCCAGAGGGAAGCGCCCACAGCACAGGGCCTCCTGGGAACTTTGTGTGAAGTTGTGACGTTTTTAAACTTCTTTTGTCTTGTTGAGGTTGTAGAGGTCAACATTTGGTAATGTAAAAAACTGGACCGTGACAGGACTTAGCCATTTCCTCTACAGCACATGGAGGCCATGGGTACCTGTATGGCTCATGCTGCTATATTCTCCTGAACGTAGCTCATCGTACAGGTCACCAAGACAGGCCAAAAACTGTTTGCAACAATTCATTTATAGAAAATAGTTGCTTGGTAGAACAGGAAGTTTCCGCTGGCTGTGTTTTGGGAGGATCTTGGTCAGGAGAACATATCTTATCCAGGGTTCTTATGCGTTGAAGCATTCCCCCATATGGATGGAGGCACCACCATCAACACAAAGAAGAAACGGACTTGCAAATGGTTTCCATCGGCAACACTCATGCAGGTACATACAGATGCCCAACGACACATGCTGTTTTCACAATGAGGTCCAAGCACATTTTCAGTCCAGTGGTGTGTGTGTGTGTGTGTGTGTGTGTGTGTAGGATGCATTTAGTATGGCCCATGGGATCCCCTAAAGGTTTGGCCTCTCCTCATGTATCTTTCTGGTCTCATTCAGTCATCAAGAGGTTAACTCAGGTCACATGATGCACCCAAACAAGCATTGTCCGTATGTAAATCACAACTTACTATGGCATAGATTGACTGAATTAATGTGGGGAACTAAAAACAAAGAAAAGTTGATAGATATATAAATTACAGATAGGACCATGGTATTCTGTCAGTGATCACTTTGACCTAGACCTGTCTAAACAATGTTAAGTGTTGACATGCTAGACAGACAGCTTCATGGGGGTAAAAACACCAAGAAATCAAGCCAACATTTCCGGCCTTTAGCCCAACTGTCAGTTTAGCATCTATGCTAACTAAGGACACAGTATTGTATGTTTCTTAATTTGCCATTGAAGGTTATTTCTTGGTGGAATTGCAACACAGAGACAACATCAAACTGGCATGACAGTACCAAATGTTACCATAAATGTGGTGGCAAATCAAGACTAGCATTAGCAAGAAGTTAAGATGTGAACTGTTATTGACTGTAGTGAGAAAGGGATTCATTATACATACTGTTGTTATTTGCATGCGTTATGGTCATATTATGACCAAATGTGCTTTGCAGTAAAGCTGACCACTTGTCTTCATCAAAGCACTTATTGTCACTGCTGATATGGAAACCATCCATCAACAGTAACCTAGGTTTCAGGGGTGGGACTTACAGATTGGTCCTCGTTAATTGGGTCTTGGACGCTGCCCGTGTTCTGAGGTACCCAGGGCGGGTCGAACATGGGCACGCAGGGCATGCCCAGGATAGGAGAGGGGAGGGTGAAGTTGATGCTGGGCGGAGGAATCTGAAACACAGGAGATACTTCAGGAACATGACTGTACTGTTTGGGTTAGGATGATGGGGGTGTTGGGGTTAGGATGATGGGGGTGTTGGGGTTAGGATGATGGGGGTGTTGGGGTTAGGATGATGGGGGTGTTGGGTTAGGATGATGGGGGTGTTGGGTTAGGATGATGGGGGTGTTGGGGTTAGGATGATGGGGGTGTTGGGTTAGGATGATGGGGGTGTTGGGGTTAGGATGATGGGGGTGTTGGGGTTAGGATGACGGTGGTGTTGGGCTGAGGGTGGTGTTGTGGTGAGGGTGGGGTTGGTGGTTAGTTCTGTACCTTGAAGATCTGCTGTGCCCCTTCCTCCATGCGAGGCCACACCTGGTAGCGGAAGCGCCACAGGGTGTAGAACTTGTGCACGGAGTTGATGCGCTGGCACGCCTCCTGGTGCTGAAACTCTGCCATCATCATCTCCGTCACGGCATCCGGCACTTTCACCGCACACAGCAGGAACATGGCGGCTAAGGGTGAGAGAGAGGAGGAGGGGCAGGGAGGAGGGGAGGCAGAGAAGGGGGTTGGAGGGAGGGAAGGAGGGGAGGATGGAGGGAGGGAGGGAAGTAAGGAGGGAAGGACGGAAGGAGGGAGGGAGGGAGGGAAGGAGGGAAGGGGATATTTCCATAACTCATTACGGCGTAAACGACCTGCTTCACTAGGACCGCACACTTTCAACAGGTGCTGTCTGTATCGTGTATCGCTCTGGATCCAAGCGTGGGAACACAGGACTGAAACGTAAACGCCAGCCTTGGTCACCTGCTGCCGCCGCCATGTGTTCATCCACGCTGAGCAGCAGCTCCCAGGCAGCCGGCTGGATGTCCCCGTACATGTCGTCTGTCAGGATGGTCGCCGCCTTGATCAGCAGGGACAGAGGAGCCGGGGACAGGCTCATCACCTGGTGGGAGGGGCAGGAGAGTTAGCATGCTACGGTAGCATTGGCTAGCATGTTGCCACTGAAAGCCTAGCATTGGTTAGCGAGATGCTAGAGCATGGGTTAGCTTGTCCACGAAGAAAGGCTAGCGTTGGTTAGCAAGGTGCTTAGAGCATGGGTTAGCGTGCTCATACATGACGATTATCTTTGGTTAGAGAGCTGCTTTAGCATGGGCTATCATGTTGTTACACACAGCATAGTGTTCATGTTAGCAATCCGAGTATGAGAGGGCTGTGTATGGATGCGGTCCAGACAGGCAGGCTACCTGATTCCTGATGTACTTCAGCATGCTGGTGTCCTTCTTGCCCTCCGAGCTGGACTCAGCAGGTCGTCTCTTCATCGACGGCGTCCGCAGACACGACTTGTCGGAACTCTGCAGTCACAGAACGCACAGCCAATCAGAACTCTGCAGTCACAGAACGCACAGCCAGTCAGAACTCTGCAGTAACAGAACGCACAGCCAGTCAGAACCCTGCAGTAACAGAACGCACAGCCAGTCAGAACTCTGCAGTCACAGAACGCACAGCCAGTCAGAACTCTGCAGTCACAGAACGCAAAGCCAATCAGAACTCTGCAGTCACAGAATGCACAGCCAGTAGGAAATCTGTGGTCGTACAACACACAGCCAATCAGAACACAGCCAAAGCAGCACCTCTTTGCTCTTCTTGGGGCGCGCCCCGATGTTCCCGGAGGCTCCGTCGTCACGGAGACTGTCCACCGTGTCTCCGTAGAGCAGCTTGACGGAGCGCACCAGCCGGGCGCAGGAGCGGCTGTGGTGCTGGTAGCAGCGAGGGTGGCAGAACTCTACGTGGGTGCAGATGAAGCTCTGCTGGTTACATAGCAGGATCATGATCTGGGGGGGAGAGAAGGGGGGAGGGGGGAGGAGAGGAGGGGGAGGAGGAGGGGGGAGATGGACATACTGTAGGTAAACTACAAGTCAAGGAGGTACACACAAGCAAAGAGTCAGTCCCACAGATGCCCTTCGCTGAACTGCACACACACACACACACAGTCCATCCCAGCACCTACGTGGAGCCAGGACATGTTACGGTGGTAGTTGTCCTCTGCTCCTCCAGAGCTCTGCCCCTCCGGCTCGATGCTGGGCTCACTGGTACTCCAGGGACTCCCTGTGGAGAACACACACACACATACACACACACACATACACACACACATACATACACACACACACTTCTTAGTGAAGCCAGTCCTTGCCCATGTCTATGTTATAACCCTAGTCTAGGTGAAGCCAGTCCTTGCCTATGTCCGTGACGGTGTCTCTGCTCTGGGACAGCAGGCCATCGTCGTTCTCCGACTCAGAGTCCTGCCGGGACATCTTGGTGCTCTTCAGACTCCCCGCACGGCGGATGGAGGACAGAGAGCCCCCCTTCTTAACACGGAAACTCCTGGCCCCCTTGATCTGCAGCAGCCGGGAGCCCGCGATACGGATCTTCCTGATGGGGGCTGGGGAGGGGAGGTGAGGTGAGGTGAAAAGAGGAGAGGGGAGGGGAGGACAGGAGAGAGGAGAGGACAGGACAGGAGAAAGAGATAAATAAGTATGAAATAATTGTGGCATTCTATCACACCCTCTTCTCACCCACAACCACCCCACCCCTCCCCCCACCCCTCCCCCTCTCACCCAGGGGCTCCTGGGCCTTCTTGTCTTCGCAGGCCGTGTCAGACTTGAGCGTGTGGCTGCTGCTGTTGAGCGAGTCGTGGCCGTCCTCGTCGTCCAGGATGCCGGCGAAGCTGATCTTCCTCTCGTAGCGGTGGCGTCCCAGCTCTGGGTCAAGACGCAGACGGCAGCTGTCCAGGTCCTGGAGGAGAGGGAGCAGTTCATCATTAAATAACCTTTAATACTTAAATAATAAATCGTACATCCTTTACATACATATTTATGTTTTTTAATAAACTGTATATAATATAAAAATATATCATAATGTATATATATATTATTTTTATTAATTTTTTCTACTGTGGGTCAGAATGCTTAGATGCATATCTACTCTGACCCTGGGTGAGAGATGTTGGTGCAGTCCTGCTACTGACCACTAGAGGCTCTGTACGCGGCCGGGGCAGGCAGGGGAAGGTCTCCCTGAGGAACGTTGTGATCTCCAGCAGCAGCTGGCAGGCGGCCATCTTGAGGGCAAACGGACAGCCGCACTTTGTAGGGTTCACTGTGTCTATCGAC
>NC_140372.1:4065000-4295000 GCF_054491055.1 Hypomesus nipponensis
CACTCACTGTTCTGGTGTCTGTGGGGGTCTACTGGAGATGAGGCTGCGACACTCGTCTGCAGTGGTGGACACCAGTCCCTTCTCTCCTGAGGACCCTGCCTCTGACCTGCACACGCACGCACGCACACAAACACACACACAGGCACACATGCACACAAACACACACACACAGGCACACAAACACACAAACACACGCACAGGCACACAAACACACACACACAGGCACACATGCACACAAACACACACACACAGGCACACATGCATACAAACACACAAACACACACACACAGGCACACATGCATACAAACATACAAACACACAAACACACACACACAGGCACACATACAAACATACAAACACACAAACACACACATACAGGCACACATACAAACATACAAACACACAAACACACAAACACACACATACAGGCACACATACAAACATACAAACACACAAACACACACATACAGGCACACATGCATACAAACATACACATAAACACATAAAGACGCACACACACAAACACACACGGACACACAAACATATAAGCACACTGGCTCTGTCTCATATGTGTCAACAAAGTCCTCAGAGACGACTGACACCTATCCAGCCAATGGCGGATGGCTTTTCTTTGTCCTAGTTCTGTGATTGGTTGAATCGAAATACCTCTTTGGCACGTGGGGCTTAGGCTCCTCCTTCTCCTCGGGCTTCTTGGTGCTGGTGACCTTCTCGGCGCTGTCCAGGAGCGCGCTCAGTGCCACCCTGCGGAACACGTTGCCATGGGATTCCTTGATGAACTGCACCAGCTGGCGGATGTCACAGTACAGGCCCTGGAGGAGACGCGGAAACGAGGGAGCGAGAGAGTGTGTGTATGTGTGTGTGTGTGTGTTTACAGAGGAGTGTGTGTGTATGTGTTTACAGAGGAGCGTGTGTGTGTGTGTGCAAGACGGACAGAGGAAAGAGAGAGAACAGGAAATCACA
Source organism: Hypomesus nipponensis (assembly GCF_054491055.1). Taxonomy (NCBI): domain Eukaryota; kingdom Metazoa; phylum Chordata; class Actinopteri; order Osmeriformes; family Osmeridae; genus Hypomesus; species Hypomesus nipponensis. Next base: position 4,065,982 of record NC_140372.1, read on the forward strand.
TTTCCAGCAGGAACAGGACATGATAATAATCTCCAGCACCCTGTGTGTGTCTGTGTGTGCGTGTGTGTGTGTGTGTGTGACATATTCCACCAATCTGTCTTCACAGCACAGCAGCGGTAGAGCTCTGTGATGTCACACCACGTTGTGCCACAGTGCTGTGAGGGATCCTGTTCCTGCATACAGACAGGCGCACCCAGCGCCATGGCAACACTCTCCACCCAGCGCCATGGCAACACTCTCCACCCAGCGCCATGGCAACACTCTCCACCCAGCGCCATGGCAACACTCTCCACCCAACAGTATGGCAACATCCATGGTAACATACTCCACCCAGCGCTATAGCAACATACTGCACCCAACGCTATGGTAACATCCTACACCCAGCACTACAGTGTTGTGGCAATTGTTGATCACAAGTTTGAGTTTTCTCATCATGATTTGTTCCTTCTTCCAGCTTCAGACAACTGTCTGTTCATACTTAGTGTACGCGTTCTTTAATAATTCATCAAGGATCCATTGTGTCACACTACCAGTCAGCCTTTAATAATTCAACAAAACATGTTTCACAACATGGATATGATGGTAGAAATCCCCACGGGGGAATAATTAAGGCAAATAATGTGTGTGTGAGAGAGAGAGAGAGAGAGAGAGAGAGAGAGAGAGAGAGAGAGAGAGAGAGAGAGAGAGAGAGAGAGAGAGAGAGAGAGAGAGAGAGAGAGAGAGAGAGAGAGAGAGAGAGAGAGAGAGAAGGAAAGAGAGAGAGGGAGGTAGAGGGGGAGAGACACAGAATGGGACTGGGGAAAAAGAGATTTGCAGAGAGAGAAAGAAAGAAAGATAGAGAGGAAAAGCGAGGGAGAAAAAGATACAGACAGATAAATACAGAGAGAGGGAGTGATAGAGAAAGAGGGAGAGAGAAAGAGGGAGAGGGAGCAACAGGAGAATATGAGTTGGGGGGGTGAGGGGGGGGGAGTGGAAGAGGAGGGTGAGAGGGGGGGAGTGGAAGAGGAGGGTGAGGGGGGGGGAGTGGAAGAGGAGGGTGAGGGGGGGGAGTGGAAGAGGAGGGTGAGGGGGGGAGTGGAAGAGGAGGGTGAGGGGGGGAGTGGAAGAGGAGGGTGAGGGGGGATGAGGGTGGAAGAGGAGGGTGAGAGGGGGTGAGAGGGGATGAGAGGGGATGAGAGGGGAAGAGGAGGGTGAGAGGGGATGAGAGGAGAATAGGAGGGTGAGAGGGGGTGAGAGGGGATGAGAGTGGAAGAGGAGGGTGAGAGGGAGAAGAGGGGGATGAGAGGGGATGAGGGTGGAAGAGGAGGGTGAGAGGGGGTGAGAGGGGATGAGAGGGGAAGAGGAGGGTGAGAGGGAGACGAGGAGGGTGAGAGGGGATGAGAGGGGATGAGGGTGGAAGAGGAGGGTGAGAGGGGATGAGGGTGGAAGAGGAGGGTGAGAGGGGATGAGAGGGGATGAGAGGGGATGAGGGTGGAAGAGGAGGGTGAGAGGGGATGAGGGTGGAAGAGGAGGGTGAGAGGGGATGAGAGGGGATGAGAGGGGATGAGGGTGGAAGAGGAGGGTGAGAGGGGATGAGAGGGGATGAGGGTGGAAGAGGAGGGTGAGAGGGAGATGAGACATTTCTCACCAGGTTCTCCGGGCTGTGCAGCTCGTGGGTGGTGGACGAGCAGCGTGTGATCAGAGACTTGAACATGCAGCCCACCACCACGGCCTCCATGTTCTGGGCCAGGGACTTGTTGTCCCCCGTGGTGAAGTTGTTCCCAAACCCAGCCTTGTCTGCAGACATGGGGAAGTGGAAGAGACCAACACATCACACAGGGGTGGTGCGGTCAGGAGGAAACACTTTGCCTCTCCAGCTGCTCAGGGGTGGAACACATAAGCTCAAACAAAGAGGGAGGGGGGGACGGGGGGGACGGGGGGCGAGGGGGAACAGGTACAGAGGGAGGGGGGGGGGGGTGGGAACAGGAGTTCCAGAAGCTCAAAAGAATAAAAGCACAGATGTGGAAGCAAACTAAAAAAGGGATTTGGTTGAGAATAAGTATACATGCAAGTGACTGTGGCCTGCTAGCTAGGTACATAGACTGACAGGTATCTCACTAAGGGAAATTAGGTCTATCATTAAGAGTACATCTATAATAAGAGTCTATTATCAAGAACATAGTCTGTGATTACTGGAATAAAACTAGAACCTAGCCTGTAGGTTCTGGAATTTCAGCTAGAATCTAGCCTGTAGGTTCTGGAATTTGAGCTAGAATCTAGCCTGTTGGTTCTGGAATTAGAACTAGAATCTGAGTGTAGGTTCTGGAACTGTACAGAGCTCGGCGATGTAAATGAGTATTGAGTCAGAGATGGTGTTTTGATTTAGGAGCTGCAGGAGGGATCTTTAGGAGTGAGGGGAGCAGGAATGGTAGCAGAGTCTAAAGGGATGATCGTATCAGGGCTAGCTGTTTAGATTACAGATCGTGTTTATGTGTGTTTAGATTATAGATTATGTTTAAATATGTTTAGATTACAGATTATGTTTATATGTGTTTAGATTATAGATCATGTTTGAGTTTGTTTAGATTACAGATCATGTTTGTTTAGACTATAGATCGTGCTTAAGTGTGTTTAGATTATAGATCGTGCTTAAGTGTGTTTAGATTATAGATCGTGCTTAAGTGTGTTTAGATTATAGATTGTGTTTGTTTAGATTATAGATGCTGTTTATGTGTGTTTAGATTATAGATGGTGTTTATGTGTGTTTAGATTATAGATGCTGTTTATGTGTGTCAAGATTATAGATGGTGTTTATGTGTGTCAAGATTATAGATGCTGTTTATGTGTGTTTAGATTATAGATGCTGTTTATGTGTGTCAAGATTATAGATGGTGTTTAAGTGCGTTTAGATTATAGATGCTGTTTATGTGCGTTTAGATTATAGATGGTGTTTAAGTGTGTTTAGATTATAGATGCTGTTTATGTGTGTCAAGATTATAGATGCTGTTTATGTGTGTTTAGATTATAGATGCTGTTTATGTGCGTTTAGATTATAGATGGTGTTTATGTGCGTTTAGATTATAGATGGTGTTTATGTGTGTTTAGATTATAGATGGTGTATCTACCCAGGTTTCTCTTATTGCCCCTCCGGGACCTGTCACCTGCACTGCCGTACTCTGCAAGAGAAGAGATGTGGCACATGTTTATGTCAGACCAGCACACACACACGTATGTGTCAGAAAGGACACAACACGACACCTCACCTCAGATTCAGGTGAACTGAGACAGATACACACACACATACATTTTCACGAGCACATTAGTTGACACAGACATTCAAACATTTAGAAACAAAAGGGGTGTCCAGTGCACTTTCATAATCAAATCACTCATCTGTTCAGTAACTTGCCAACTACATCACTACAGCAGAAACAGCAGAAAAGGCTCAAACAATTAGAGAATTATTTTAGAGAATTGTGCCATTTGAGAACATATCGCCGTTGTTCAGCCATTAAGCCACTGGGATGCAATGAGCACACAGCATCTGATTGGCAAGTGTACAGAATGGATGAGTGAGTATGGAGGGGGTGCTGGGATAAAGCTTGTTCAGGTGGAGGGAGGACAGGGGCGGAGGGAAGGAAGGAAGGAAGGGGAGGAGAGACAAGGAAGTGGGGGCAGGAGAGGAGGAGAGGGGGAGAAGAGGAGGAGGGTGAGTAGGCAGGAGGAAGAGGAAGAGAGGAGTGGAGGGGAGGAGGGGAGTAAGGGAAGGAGGGGAACTGGGGTGGAGGAGGAGAGGGGAGGAGGAGAGGGGAGGAGGAGAGGGGAGGAGGAGAGGGGACGTGGAGGAACGGAGGGACTGGACAGAGCAGAGGTGAGTGGAAAGACAGAAGGAAACAGACGTAAAATCACAGAGGCCAAAGAGAAACAGATAAAAGAGTTGAGATCCGTGAATGTGTGATCTGTTCCAGAGCATATATATATATATAAATGCTTTATGTTTTCGTCCTGAGGCGAAATGCCGCTTGGTGTGTGTGTGTGCGTGCACATGCAGGTGTGTGCAGAGTGTTCGCACACACCAGAGGGTCAACACCTGCAGTGTTCCAGGCAACAAACTTGCCTATAAGCACCAGGATTTTTGCAATCTCTTAAGAGTCGCATTAACTCATGTCAACGAGATACAGCAAAAATCGTATTACACGCGCACGCACTTACGCGCGCACTCGCACGCACACGCGTGCTCCACATCTGCAACAGGAGGATTCTCAGTCTTGTCAGGCATGGGTTTGCGTATGCGCAGGGTGGGTGTGTAGGCTTGGCACGGCTGACACAGGTGCAGCTGGGTCTTACTGTCGGTGATGGGCTCCATGCAGAAGCCCAGGAGCGCATGCAGGAAGTCCACGATGTTGTTGAGAGAGTCTCTGTTCACGTAGTCCCTCATGGTCTGGCGGAACTGAAGCTTGTCCAGCTTGTACAGGTTGGTCAGACAGTTCTGGGCCTAGCAGACACACACACACACACACACAGATACACACACACACACACACACACACATGCGTACCATGCAGACACACACACACACATACACACAGACACACACACACACACACACAGATACACACACACATGCGTACCATGCAGACACACACACACACAGATACACACACACAGATACACACACAGACACACATGCGTACCACACAGACAGAAATGGGAAAGAAAACTGCAGTGCATTCATACTGGGTTGAACAAACAGGAAGGGGTGGGAGGGGGTGTGGGTGCCCCCGATCCAGCCCGAGAGAGAGAGGGGGGCTGACCTGCGTGCGTAGCCGGTCTCCAGACAGGCCGCGGTGGCCCTCCCCACAGCCGTACGCACAGCCCAGAGACTTGACGATCTTGATGAGCATGGTCAGGGCCAGTCTGTGGGAACTGAGGCTGGAGCTCTCCTCCTTCTCACACACACACACACACACACACACACACACACACACACACACAGGTGGAAACACACACACACAGAGGGGCACACAGAACGACAGGGCACTGTGTTAGGGCAATGTAAAGTTACATAATATACAGACTCAGAATAGAGTTTTTAGTTCGGATAATGTATTGTACGTGACAAACTCGCAGTATTTCGACTCATCATGCAGACACTACCTTGCTGTCTTTCTCCTTGTTGTTCTTGATATCGTCCTTGCTTCCGGCCCCGCTCCCGCCTCCACTCCCACCGCCTCCTCCCCCTCCGTCGTCTCCCCCTCCTCCCCCTCCTCCCCCCGGCGCTGCGGCCCCCGTCCCCCCGGCCACGCCCCCCTGGGCCCCTGCTGGGCCCTGGTTGGTCCCGTCTTTGGGGCGTGTCTCTTCGTTCTCCTTGTCGTCGGGCTTGGAGGGCGTCTTGCCCATGCCGGGCACCACCCCCAGTTGCAGCAGGCAGTCGATGATGTTGAGGGACACGTCGCAGATCCTGGAGCTGATGTCGTGGGCGAGGACGGCGTGGAGCGCCCGCAGCACCGCCTGGTACAGAGGGCAGGGAGGGCAGGGTTGTACATCCAGCCCTACATCCATCCATCCCTACATCCCTCCCTACATCCATCCCTACATCCATCCCTCCCTACATCCATCCCTCCCTACATCCATCCCTACATCCATCCCTCCCTACATCCAGCCCTACATCCATCCATCCCAACATCCCTCCCTACATCCATCCCTCCCTACATCCATCCCTCCCTACATCCCTCCCTACATCCATCCCTCCCTACATCCCTCCCTACATCCATCCATCCCTACATCCCTACATCCATCCATCTATCCATCCATCTATCCATCCATCATCCATCCTCATCCACCACCCTCCTCCCTCCCTCCAGGGTCCCCACTCACAGAGAGGTCCAGCATGCCGTTCTTCAGGATGAAGTTGTTGGTTCCCTCTATGTTCTCTCCGTCCTCCACGCTGGAGTAGTTGATGCAGGAGTCTGTGAAGCTGCGCGGCAGGTTGGCGCACGCCAGCGGCTCGTTGGGCATCTCGGGGATGGGCGCAGGGTTGCACAGCTTCTTCATGTGCTCCGTGAAGAAGTCGGCGTAGCCCACGTTGAAGGACGCCACCGTGGTGTTGAACGTCGCCATGGTGATGGTGGAGATCTGGGAACGTACTGGACGGAGGGGAGAGAGGAGAGAGGGGGGAGAGAAGGGGGAGAGAGAGGGGGAAAGGAGGGAGGAGAGAGGGGGAAGAGAAGGGGGAGTGAGGGGGGAAAGAGACAGGGGAGAGAGGGAGGAGAGAGGTGGAGAAAGGGAGGAGAAAGGGAGGAGGGAGGGAAGAGAAAGGGAGGAGAAAGGGAGGAAGGAGGGAGGAGAGAGGGAGGAGAGAGGGAGGAGAGAGGAGAAAGGGAGGGACAAGGAAGGGATGTTGCCGAAGGGGAGGAAGAAGGGAGGGAGGAGGAGTGAGCGTGTGTTCGACAGGGAAACCGTTTGCTTTACCTCGTCCCAGTCATGTAGGACACATCGGTGAGCGTTGTGTACCATACCGCCGAGCTTTGAGACTGTTTCCCTCCCTCCCTCCGACCAGCTTGATTCAGAGCTCTCACCTCCCTCTCGGACCGTGTTGTCGCTGTGGCTGTTGGCGTGGTCGGGCGCGTCTCGCATCAGGGAGTGATGGGAGTGCGAGTGTTTGGCGCTCAGACTGTCCACGTCAGCCGCCGTGTCCGAGCTCCCCCTCCTCGTGAACTTGCCTGTCAGCCAATCAGACGACAACGTGTGAACCGCCAACAAAACCAACTACCTGTCAAGCTAACTCAAGCTAACTCAAGCTAACTCCCTGACCAGCACAAACAAGCGACCGAGTAACAAAGTTGATGGACAGCCCACCCATGATGGTGGCCTGCCAGCCGCTCCGCTCCAGAGCGCGGCGGTCGTCTCCCAGGCCCGAGAAGCTTCCGAAGGAGAAGGTGCTGCGTGTGGGAGACACGTCCAGGTGGTCCTCGTGGAGCAGGAAGGGGACCCCCATGCGACGCTGACGCTTTTTCCCTGTGTGGTGGAACGGGATGGAGCCCTTCCTCTCTCGGTCCTCCCTCCGGTTCTTAAACTGAGAGAGAGGGAGAAACAGAGAGAGGGAGAGGGGGAGAGGGGGGAGGGGAGAGAGGGAGAGGGGGGGGGGAGAGGGAGAAGGAGAAGGGGAGAGAGGGAGGGGGGGGGGAGGGAGAAGGGGAGAGAGGGGGAGGGAGATAGGGAGAAGGGAAGAGAAGGAGAGGGGGGGAGGGAGAGGGTGGAGAGAGGAAGGGGGGAGAGAGGGGAAAGAGGGAGAGACAGGGGGAAGGGAGAGGAGGAGAGAGAAGGTAGGAGAAAGACTCCTCTTAACAAATCAAAGCTGCCTTCATACTACTCAGAGGGGGGGGCATGTCTGGCTGGAGTGCGGAATCGTCATGGTGACGCTCCTGACCTTTTTGAAGAGGTTCTTGCCCAGGTCGGAGGAGAGGTCGGGGACAGCCTGCCTGCGCAGGTTGGTCAGAGAGACCTTGGCAAACGTCTCGGAGCTCAGAGACGTTCCCTCCTCGTTACACTTCAGGCTCATGTCCTACAAAACGTGAACACGCACCAGTGAAGACAGGACTGTTGTCAAGGTCATCCACATACTGAAACGTGTTCTGGCTGGATTCGAATGACCGCTCGATCAAACGTGCACACAGATGAACACGTTCCCACGAACGGCAGAACATCCACAACATTTTCACATAGCGTCATCAAGGGTTTTACCAGCAATACTAGTGATGCCACCAGAAACACTGGCGGTGCCAGTAACGCTACGACAGCCTCGCACCTGCGTCTTGTGAGTGTTCACCAGGGAGGGGGCGACGGCCACCATGGAGCTGCTGCGGGGGCGTGGCAGGGGCGTGGCCAGGGGCTCGGGCGGGCGCTCGGGCCTCTCGTCCAGGATCTGCCTGAGGCGCTGCAGGTAGAACATCAGGGCCCAGTGGACGCCCTCCTCTGTCCAGTGGGGCTGCAGCAGGCAGCGCAGCACGGCCACGTCGAAGTAGGTGGCGTAGCGGGCGCGCTGGGCCAGGGAGACTGGGAGGCCGGAGGGGGCTGAGGTCCTGGGGGGGGGGGGAGGAGGTAGAGAAGGAAGGGATCGGAGGGAGAGGTTGGGGGGGTGGGAAAATCACAAAGCAAACTATGATTTAATAGATTCATGGGCAAACGCGCCACTGGGAAAATCCTAGTAATGGGCCCTGTGTCTATTCCACCCATTGTATAAAAATAAAAAAGCGCACCTAGTTCAGGCAGGGCAATTGGGCAGCGCGCGGCATCTTCTCATTACCACACTTGTGTTAGCCAGCACAAGCCCATTGGGCCACGTCCGATAAGACGGCATTAAAAGGTAGAGCGGATACGCACACACTCACCACAGTTGTTGTGTGATCAGTGCTGCTGCCGCCCTCCACCATCCCCTTCTCCCCTATGCTGTCTGTTCTATCCACCGGGGATTATATCTCTATTGCTCCTTTGCCTCATACGTCATGTCATGTATGTGTTGCATCGAGGAGGCAGGTAGTTCTTCCCTTAGATCATCCACTCCGCCAAAGTCAAACCTACATTTCCGTGTCATGTAACAATATATGCTCAAATCTGGGAGTCAGATGGCTGAGCGGTTAGGGAATCAGGCTAATAATCAGAAGGTTGCTGATTCAATTCCCGACTGTGCCGAATGACGTTGTGTCCTTGGGCAAGGCACTTCACCCTACTTGCCTTGGGGGGAATGTCCCTGTACTTACTGTAAGTCACTCTGGATAAGAGCGTCTGCTAAACGACAAAAAATCTAATACGTGAATGTCTGTCTCCTGAACTACTATAACAGCCTCCTGCATTCAGCCTAACGCCCTCACATTCCCTCCACCTCCGGCTCCACACAGCAGCAGGTGAATAATGCATCAGAAGGAGCTGGTGAACACAGCGGCTGGGGCCTGGGGCCGTGTGTGTTCCTGTGGAGAGCCCGGAGCCAGCGTGGACGTGAGAGCACTATATATAAGCTGCTACTCCGAGCAGGCGAGGGAATGAAGGTCACTGACTGACTCCTGCAGCGAATCCTTCCCCTCCGACTGACAAAACCTCTTTTAAGAGAGAAGAGGAGAGATTTATGCTAAGAGTAGGGGGGGAGGAGAGGGAGAGTGAAAGAGGCATTTAATCTTGACTGTGGTTTTCAACCGGTCGATATCTACATGAATCAATGGGAGAGAACAGGAGAAGGAGAGGGAGGGAGCTGGATTGCGTTTCACTGTCTAGCCAACACACACCCTCCACCCCCCGGTTCCCCCATCCTCCTTTCCTATCCTCCTCTCTCCTCCTCCCCTTCATCCTTTCCCCCTTCCCTCTTTTCCTCCCTCCATCCCCCCTCCTCTCTTTTCGTCAGTCGGACAGCCGGTGTTGTCAGGTTGCCGTGGAGACAACGTGACGACACCTGTCCCCAGAGACAGCCCAGCCCCCGACTCCATACAGGGCTGCAGCAGGGGTTGCTATGGAAACTGCATCAGCATCGCAAGGGGAGGCTGCGATTAGAGTGTGAGGCGTCAGAAAAGTAAAGCTGGGCCTCCTCGCTGAGCTCTCAGTCAGAGAGGGCCTCACTGCGGAGCTGAGTAAAAAACGGGCCTTGTCGCGGAGCTGTGTTCATAAGAGAGGGCCTCGCTGCAGAGCCGAGGTAAGACTGGGCCTCCTCGCGGAGCTATGACAGCCAAGCTATGATGGAGCGTTTGGCTGCAGCAGAGACACAGAGGACAACACTGAGACACTAGGAGAGAGTTAAACAGGAAGTGAGACGAGGAGTTAAACAGGAAGTGAGACGAGGAGTTAATCAGGAAGTGAGGCGAGGAGTTAAACAGGAAGTGAGACAAGGAGAGTTAAACAGGAAGTAAGATGAGGAGAGTTAAACAGGAAATGAATCACACTCTCAAGGCCACACGGAATATCTTGGTTTAGATTCACCTTTAGAGTCTAATACCCTTCCTGATAAGGCTTCTCATTCATCAGCAGTCACCAGGACACACACACGTGTGCGCACGCGCACACAAAACCTTGGGGAGCAATTAATTTCCTTTTGTTTGATGTGCAAACACCCCCCCCCCCCTCACACACACACACACACACACACACACACACACAGAGACACATTGCAGCTTCCCCATAGGGGCTCTTTGCCTACAGCCAGTCTGTATATAGACATGAGATAGTATTTCTGTTTTAACTGAGATTCTTGTTCGGAGCTTTGAGAGAGCTGGGGGAGGGAACAAGCATGGGGGAGGGGCCAGGTTTGGGTCTGGGGGGAGGAGTCTATTCAGATTCACATACTACTGGCTAAGGCATGTGCAATGGCTGATCTCATCCCTACCACCCTACACCATCTCAGCCTCATCCAGTCAGCACTGCTGTGATGTCATCAGAGAGGGACTCGGGCCTGTTGGAACGTGAACGTGTGTCTCTCTAACAACACCAACACGCAGTCACCGTGGAAACCAAGAGACCGTCGACATCGCTCGTATTCGCCGGATGATTCCCCCACACATTAGCGCCTGATCACTGCCCCACAACAGGCCCAGACTGGGCCCAGACTGGGCACCAGGGCTTGGGGGCAGTTGAAGCTAGAGGCCTGCTGCCAGGCCTGCCGTTGGCGGACGGAGAGAGGGAAACTGCCAGTAACAGACATACGACACATTATTTCAGCACAATTAGCCTAGTTAGAGAGAGAGGTGTCTGGGAAACAGCAGCCAAAGCAGGCTGTGATAACTGGGAGGCCAGGAGGATGTGAGGCTGGCAGGTAGAGGGTGGCAAGGCTGGGAGGATGTGAGGCTGGGAGGATGTGAGGCTGGGAGGACGTGAGGCTGGGAGGACGTGAGGCTGGGAGGACGTGAGGCTGGGAGGACGTGAGGCTGGGAGGATTTGAGGCTGGGAGGACGTGAGGCTGGGAGGACGTGAGGCTGAGAGGACGTAGGGCTGGGAGGACGTGAGGCTGGGAGGACGTGAGGCTGGGAGGACATGAGGCGGGGAGGATTTGAGGCTGGGAGGACGTGAGGCTGGGAGGACGTGAGGCTGAGAGGACGTAGGGCTGGGAGGACGTGAGGCTGGGAGGACGTGAGGCTGGGAGGATTTGAGGCTGGGAGGACGTGAGGCTGGGAGGACGTGAGGCTGAGAGGACGTAGGGCTGGGAGGACGTGAGGCTGGGAGGACGTGAGGCTGGGAGGACATGAGGCGGGGAGGATTTGAGGCTGGGAGGACGTGAGGCTGGGAGGACGTGAGGCTGGAGGATGTGAGGCTGGGAGGACGTGAGGCTGGGAGGACGTGAGGCTGGGAGGACGTGAGGCTGGAGGATGTGAGGCTGGGAGGACGTGAGGCTGGGAGGACGTGAGGCTGGAGGATGTGAGGCTAGGAGGACGTGAGGCTGGGAGGATGTGAGGCTGAGAGGACGTTAGGCTGAGAGGACGTGAGGCTGGGAGGACGTGAGGCTGGGAGGACGTGAGGCTGAGAGGACGTGAGGCTGGGAGGACGTGAGGCTGGGAGGACGTGAGGCTGAGAGGACCTGAGGCTGAGAGGACGTGAGGCTGGGAGGACGTGAGGCTGGGAGGACGTGAGGCTGAGAGGACCTGAGGCTGAGAGGACGTGAGGCTGGGAGGACGTGAGGCTGGGAGGACGTGAGGCTGGGAGGACGTGAGGCTGGGAGGACGTGAGGCTGAGAGGACCTGAGGCTGAGAGGACGTGAGGCTGGGAGGACGTGAGGCTGGGAGGACGTGAGGCTGAGAGGACCTGAGGCTGAGAGGACGTGAGGCTGGGAGGACGTGAGGCTGGGAGGACGTGAGGCTGGGAGGAAGTGATGCTGGGAAGGCTCTACTCACTTCTTTTTGGAGACACCTTTGAGCAGAGGGGGCTGTTGTGAGGGCCCCCCTTTCTCCACAGAGTTGCCGCGGCGACATCTCTGCTCTCCGGCACCTGGAGAGGATGAATCTGATTGGGCGGTTTCACAAACCACCTGGAATCCCTATAAGCAGAAGACAGGAAGACAGGACAGGAAGGAGGAGAGCAGAGGAGAGAGGAGGAGAGGAGAGTACACAGCAGAGGAGAGAAGAGGTTAGATGGAAGACAACAGAACAGCACAGCAGAGCCAGTCTACATTCTCCCAGCCTTTGCTTATCTTACACTCATACAGTAAGCTCAGGGGAGGTCACGACCCTGGATAACAGCACCAACTCTCTGCTAATTAATATTACCAGCCCAGGGGGAGGACAGGAAGCAAGGGGGGCTGGGAGGGGAAGTGGAGAAGCTCTCACCATGGGGCCAGGGTTCCTGGGTCCACAGGGGCTGCGCTGGTTGTTCACGGGAGAATTCCTTTTCGCTGGAGAGGATGAAGAGAATGGATGAGAAGCAGTTAGCTGCAGCAGCCCAAGGAAGAGCTCTTTGCAGACAGTGTTTTACAACAGATCTGTGCAGAGAGACTGTGTTCAGGATTGCGTTTGATATAGGTGCAGTTCTACAGGCCGTATGTGATGCCTGATGTGGCTATGCATGTGAAAAAAAGTTAGACACAAATAAAGGGCTACATAAAATGTGTCCAAACTTTTGACTGGTACTGTATATAAAATAGGATTGGATTCGATTGACTCACCTGTCACTATGTTTCTCACTGGCTTGATGAGGGCAGAGAAGGCGGGAACATCCGGCTGACGGTGCTCCCACATTGGCTGCCAGATGACAAGCCCGCTGGCCAATCGGAAGGTCAGATCAGATTCCTGGAGGAAAGACACATGGCCGTGTTGACACAGGAAAAAAGCCTAAGTGCAGATTCCAGGCACATTCAGAAAATGATAATAACATTTTATATCTAAAATGTCATATGAGGGGGGATTCAGACATTTACATTCAGCAGCTGTCTTATCCAGAATGACTTACAGTAAGTACAGGGACAATTCCCTGAGGCAAGTAGGGTAAAGTGCATTGCCCAAGGACACAACTTAATTTCGCACGGCCGGGAATCGAACCGTCAACCTTCTAATTTATTGCCCAACTTCCTAACCGCTCAGCCATCTGACTCCCTGACCTGCAACCTTTGGATCTGCAGTCAACAGCTCTACCACTGAGCTGTACCCAGAGATAAATCTAGAAAGAGTTAACTCGGATACGAAGCACGGATACTTGTGTTTCCAAGGCGAGTAATTGAATCAAAGCACACAATGAAACTCTATTTACTCAGTATGAAATCACCAGCATCCCCAGAGAACAGGAACCCTGCTCATCTGCACACAGATCAATGAGACAGCAGCTCAACGATCTTTGTTAGAGTGACGTTCAGGCAAGCTATATGGTTTATTAAAAAAACGAAATCTACTTTTGTGTGGTGAGTTATGTTTTGGGAAATCAAATGACCATTCTCTATATTGCAGTTTAGCTGAGAGTTGGAAAATCGAGGGGATTAAATAAGATAACTGAATAATATTTTCAGTAAAAAAAAAAAAAAATGGTATAACAATCCCCACCATTTCATTTCTTCCCTGCGTTGTCTTTGTGTGTTGTCTTTGTGCGTACCTTGATGCGGTGGATGAGCGGAGCGAAGAGGAACACAAACAGCTCCACGCTGGCCATACTCCTGTAGAAGAGCTTGGAGCGAGCGTGCTCATCCTCCTCCAGAGAGCCTCCGAGCCGGGGGCCGAGGCCCGAGCCCGTCCCAGACCCGGAGCCCGACCCTGGGCCCGGGGGGGAGCCCTGGTTGCCTAGAGGCTGGAGGAAGGCGCTGCTGCTCCCGGACCAGCCCTGGCCCAGGCAGGGCTCATGGCACTCCTGCGCGGCCTCCAGAAGCATCCAGTGCAGGGTGTACAGGAGCTTGGTCTCCGCCACACCCAACTTGTCCTGGTGACCTGGGGAAGGTCGAAGGTCAGAGTTTAGAGGTGGTCGATGGTGCGTTTAGTATAATGTCAAAAGGGATTGATGATTTGTGTGAGCGTGTGTGTGTGTGTGTGTGTAATGTTTGTGGGATGCGTGTGTGAGCGTGCATGCATGCACGTGTGTGTATGACTGTGCTGTTACCCAGCTTGTTCCTGTTTGACAGCAGGATGGAGGTGCAGTGGAGCACGTGGGGGAGGGCTGCCTGGACTAGTTCCCAGCGCGAGATGCTCTGGATAGCCTCCGACAGGGTGGGAGAGAGCCCGTGCAGCTTGTTCTCCACCAGCACGCGCTCAAAGGACTGGGGAAGAGCCAAGTGGTCACTGAGACTGAATCTAAAGACGGTTTGTTTCTGCTCAAATGCCCAATACGGCCACAAGCAAAGGGCTGTCTGACTGCAGACCTTGCTCTCAATATGCTCAACTTCATTCTGTTTTCGTCCATAATTCTCGATTTAGACATTTAGCATCACTGCGCTACAAATACACGTTTTTGACCTCGATGTTAAAAACTCGAATTTACCAATTGCAATTAGAAAAGTGCTCTCCTGATTCGCAGGTGCGTTTGCCAGTATCAGATTAGACCGGACCAAGAGTGAGCGATTATTTAATCAAATCAGAGTTATGGTATTATGTAAATGACTTACCACACACGAAGCTTCATACTGTTTCCCCAACTTCGGTCGCAGAAACGCGCTGGAAACATGATCAAACCGGTTACAACATGTAGAACCTTAAAAAAGAGGTGTAGGCTACAAAAGGCTTATCTCAATTAATAGTTACAGGCTAATTGCTCATATCCGATGTCAGGTGTTTTTCAAATAAAGAATGAATATTATCATTTGTGATGTAAGCATTGATTTAGGCTGTTTGTTTCACGCGCGTGACATCGTCGTAACGTTTTAACACCAACAATGTTTTTCCTCAATTACCATTTTTGAACCAGGCATGAAATGCTCGCTTAAAATGTCAGGTCTATATACACGGGGATAATCAGAGAGAAAAACGTATGTTGCGTGTCATCTCACATAGGCCTACTGTTCAAAACGACGTTTCTACATTGTATTTGCGGATGAGTTGCCTTGGTTTCTCTATTCGGTTCGACAGCGGCAAACACCTGTTATAAATTCCCCTCACTAACCTAGTCTGCCTCCACAGGAAGGTCTGGATAGGGAACGGTATTCCATTTCCACACTCCTTGTCGGAGTCATCCAAGCTCTTCCTCTTCACCATCTTGACCGCCTCGTCGTGGACCAGACGCGGTGGCTGGGTCTGTCCCGTCCAGGTGATATGCCGCTTCGCTCACGACATGATTGTGTTCCGCTTGTGTAAAATGGCTGCAAGTGTCGGCGGCGGACAGAGCTCTCCGGTTCCAGCACCACCCTCTGAACAGCGGCAGAGTAATAAATCAGCGGCGAACGCGAGCTTAAAGACGCAGGAGCCAATGACTACACGGAACAGATGTTTCCCTTGACAACATCAACCGGTTTGGTGTAGGCAGTGTAAAGAGAGCAAGTCACACGGGAAACCACAGAAACAAAACCCTTTAATCGGTTTACGTTACAGACGCAGCACATACAGAGTTGAATCTCTCTCCGGATCCCTTTATGAGCCATAATCCCCATTTGAATTGCACCAACAGGTTGTTTAATTACCTTAAAATCCCCATGTCTGCAAAATACATTTACATGGTGTGAGAGAGAAGCCAGAGGAGAAACACTGAAAGGATCCAGTCAACATGTTAATCTTGCTTCCTAAAACACCGTTATTCATAGATATATATGGTCAGATTCCACACTGCAGACAACCTTACAACTCTCCTCCACCTCCTTCTGTGCCTCTCTATCTGCATCTCAGACAAACACACACACACTCAAACACACACTCACACACACTCACCTTGCTTCCAAATTACGTAATGATGTGTATTAGTCATTGTTTTGCTCCAAAAAAGCAAATCACGCTGACATTTGTATTTTGTATTTCCTTTATTCCAATTGTTATCATGGACATGGTTTGTCATCAGTATTATTCATACTGAAATAACATCAGAGTGAACATCTACAATGGTCTCTTAAATACAGTTACACAGGAGGGGGTCCATAAAACACTGAAGGAAACAAAAAAGAAGATACTCAGAAGGGGTGGGGTTTAAGGTGGGGGTGGGATTGGGGTTTAAGGTGGGGTGGGGATGGGGTTTAAGGTGGGGTGGGATTGGGGTTTAAGGTGGGGTGGGGATGGGGGTTCATAACGCTTGACAGAGAAAATAATAATCTGAAACATTTCCACAAACAGGTGCAATACGTCTTTCCACTCGTTTCAAAACATCCCTTTTGTTCTCCCGTGAAGTCTCCTACGTTAAACCTGTCCCTACATCTGGTCCTGCATCACAGTGTATCCAATAGCTGCTTTTTTTTATGGAATGTTTTTAAAAGACGATACGAAGCTTGAGACTTTCCACTTAAGTCTGCCTGTCAGTGTCTTCAGGGTCCTGTGTTCAGTCAAAGTTCCTGTTCAGTTAACTCCAAAAGCAGGTAAAAGACATACCGAAGCAAAATCAAAGTGGACCACAGGTTCATACAAAGGGGAGGTCTAAAAGGGACTAAAGGGAGAACAACCCATGGGGGTTACTGATCTCACACAAAAATGATCTACATAGTGTTGCATGTGTGCGTGGGATTGGGAGAGCTCTGCAAAAGGATTCTAGGCGTTTACCATGCCAGCATAACAACATTATGTCAATCACAGAACTACTTGAAGGTTATCCTCACGTCACTAAGCCAGTCAAGCAGCCCCATGGTTTGTGGGTGACATCGTTTCATTGGAAAGCTAGCATTTTAGCATTTTAGCCTTGGCATAGCATAAGGATAGCGATGGTTGTCTTGTGTGTTCGACACCAGGGAGACCATGGGGAAGAATAAGAAAAGAAAACAACAGTGAAGTAAAAAAACAAAGGAAAAAAAAGAACACAGACAGATTGACAGACAAACAGTATTTAGTTTGACATTTTAACACCAGTAAACGATACACAGTACTTAAAACAAAACAAGAAAACCAATAAGACATATCTGCTAATACACACATCACATCGGTCATCTTCTGCAGTTACAGATTGCGGTACTATAGATCAACCCTCTCTCTCCTGATGCGTCTTAGCGTCTACAGTACCAAAACGGAGACTCAACACATGCACACGTGAAAGGAATGCGGTCGGGGGGAACCCGGTTCCCCTGGGAGGGCTGGAATGGTGAGAGAACATTTGAAGCACTACAGAGTCCATCACAACACGACCAGCCGCCTCAGACAAGCTAACAGACGGTGTGGGATAGAGGGTTTTCAGCTGTGGGGTATGACGGGCCATGTCCAGCCTGGCTACTACCCTGTTAGCACTAGCATCGTTAGCTACATCGCTCGACCTGTCTCTGTATCTCAGTACACTGGCCATCAAGCAAAGGACAGATAGAATTGGACCAAAACTCGAAGAAAAAAAAGTTTAAATATCAAGTGTGTGTGTGTGTGTGTGTGTGTGTGTGTGGGGGGGGGGGGGGGTAGCTTATAGGAGCTGGGATGTTGGGGCTCAGAAGGGAGAGGGCAGCTAGGGGGCAACTAGGGGAGGGAGGGGTAGAGAGGGGGGAAACTAGGGGAGGGAGGGGTAAGAGAGGGGGGCAACTAGGGGAGAGGGACAGCTAAGGGGAGTACAGGGGCAACAAGGAGTCAGCAAGAAAAAGGGGGGGGGAGCAGCTAGCACAGAAGGGAGGCAGGTAACGGAGGAGGGGGCCAGCTAGCGGACTCATAAGCCCTGCTTGGCCAGGGCGGCGGTGACGTCCTGGGCCAGGGTGGAGAGGTGGGGGGAGTCCATCAGGTTGATGCTGCCTGTGGACGACAGGTCACCGAGGCGGTGGGGGGAGGTGCCGCCCGTTCCCCCAGGGGAGTGGGTGACCACGATCTCCGCTCCGTGGTCCACGCGCGCCTTGGCCGTGTCCCGGAACGTCAGCTTGTGGCTCTCGATCTGAAAGCAGAGGCAGCGGGGGTGAGGGTCAGCATGGGCTGGGAACGCCAGCACTCTGCTAAAGACAAGCAGGAAGATCCAGGAGAGGGGCTTGGTAAAGACCAAGGGGTGAAGGGTGTTGAGTTCATAAATAATGGTGTTATCATTGTATCATCATACTGTGTGTACTGCCCAATTGGTTCGTTTTACAAACCATTATCCAAGAATCAATGAATACATTAAGAAGTCAATGCATTAATTGATCAACCAACTAACCAATCAACCATCAGCGAGCATCTCACCATGATGTTGCCTCCACCAGGGGTGTGGGCGGTGTTATCCAGGGAGCCCACCTTGGCCTGAGCCTTATCTTTAAAGTCCAGCTTCACGTTGTCGATACGTATGTTCCCGCCCCCTGTGGTCGTCCGCACAGGAAGTAGGTCCACGAGAAAACCAAACATCTCATGAGAGTGGACCAACAAAAACTTGTAAAAGCGCAATGAAACTCCTGCTGTTAAATGAACACTTAAGCATGCGGTATGCCGATGTATTCAGAGGATGACAGAGATGGTGATCTTACGAGGAGATTGCACACCGTGCACATAGAGGACCAAACCTTGTGGAGATTTCTGACGTGATGCTGTCTACGTCACCTGACACCTACCTGGCCGGTGACGGATGTTGGACATCGATCCACATTTTGCGGTGATGTGGCTCAGGTCGATCTTCTTGGTCTGAATCTGGATCTGTGAGGAGAGGGGTGTTAGAGGGGTCAGGTGCTGGGCGAGGTCAGTCGACGAGAGTCGACGAGCGTCCGTGTGGCGTGCTACTGCTTCGTAGGAAGAGAAACTGAATTTGCTGCTGCTCTGATGGACTTCAGAGAGCCCGTCGTGATTTATCACTTAATCTACTCAGCTGTTAGGCAGTTAACTGTGGAGAACTAGGAAGGTACAGATCTGTAAAAGCAAGAGCAGGATCATAGACTGAGCAAATGTCAGAATCGCTGCTGATGAAACGACATGGGAGTCTAGTCAGAGTAGTAGGAACCATGGTAGTTTGACAGAACAGTAAGTGATCTAAAAATAATCACATATAATACTTATAAAGAAAAAGGATTTAATGTGGTGCTGTAGAGCTCTAAATCTAGGCCCAAGAGAGCCTCTTAAAGCGTCTGTGGAAGAAAAGGTTTTGTTAGTGAGGGCTGCAACGCAGAACAGAAAATGCACAAGCACAGACAAACGTAAGGGTGCGTTTCCAGGAGAGGGATACTGAGTTACAGTTTCTACAGCGTGAAGTAGCAGGCAGACTCAATAACACAGACACCACAGACACTTAGTGATAGATCAGAGAGCCCAGTTTTAAAATCAGAATTTCGTTTATCTTCACCTCAACAGTGATGGGGTGAGAAAAGAAAAGCTATTTAGCTATGAAAACCTTTCATGCTGAAAAAGACGTAGAAAAACTGTAGAATAGTTACTATGAAGCAGCTGTGATTTGTGCCGTAGCCAACCAGAACAACTACATTTCCCCTCGGAGATGGACCCAGTACACTGCTGACCAGAAACATCAGAACCCCCCCCCCCCGCCACTTCGGCTAAGGCACAAAACACAGCTAGAGAAACACCAACGTAGCCTGATACCAGGTGTCACTATAAGTCCCCACAACACAGTCCATGCCCCCTACTGGCCAGTTAGTGAGTATGCAAGTGTTGGTGGAGAAGCTGTGTGTGGGTGTGGGTGGGTGTGGGTGGGTGGGTGGGCAGGTGTGTGAGAGAGCGTGTGTGGGCTGGTGTGTGTGTGTGTGTGAGAGAGTACATGTGGGTGGGAAGGTGCGTGCTTGCATGCGTGTGTGTGTGTGTGTGAGGGGATACTGCAGAAACACTCACATTTCCCCCGCCTGCAGCATGCTGGACTTTGTCCAGAGAGCCACATTTAGACTGGACATGGCTGAAGTCCAGCCTAACACTGGGAATAAACACCTGAGGACACACAGCACACCGCCGTCACACACACACACACACACACTGCTGTCACACACACACACACCGCCGTCACACACACACACACCGCCGTCACACACACACACACACACTGCCGTCACACACACACACACACACCATCTTCACACACACACACACACTGCCGTCACACACACACACACCCACACACCATCCTCACATACCCACACACACACTGCCGTCACACACACACACACACACACCCACACACCATTCTCACTCACACATCCACAAGGCCCCAGGTTGACGCTGAGCAGTGAGTGTGATGCACATCCCTAGTGACTGCTGTAACCAGCTGGCACGGGATGTCCACGAGTTAACAATATTACGAGGTCTTTCTCTGGCGTTCGCCCTGCTGAGGAGAATCGTTAACACAAAGACTACATATCCCAGGATTCCGTTCAGCACTCAGTTGGTGCAGGATAGCAGGGATACAGAAACGTGTACTGAGAGCACGGGGACTGGATGATGAGCTGGGAGAATTGCAGGGAAGCAGAAGAAAGGATTGTGGGGGAAAAAAATGGGAGAGAGCGAAAGAGCGAGAGAGAGAGAAAGCAGTACATACGTTGCCTCCACGAGGAGAGTGTCTCAGGTTATCCTTGGAGCCGCACTTTGACTGAATATGACTGAAGTCCACCTTCTGGTTTAAAATCTGAATCTAAAAAAATCAAACATGAAAAATATATGCCTCCATCTTAAAGTGTTGGAGTCAGAATCCACAAAAATGTCAGTGTTTTTAACATTTTAGTGTGTGTGTGTGTTATACATTAGTATGGAAGCAAATCAGTGACATTATGTTTTGAATTTTAAAAGGCCTTGAATACTGAATATTGAAATGGAATACCACCAAATTTGTTAGTTTTGAATTCACCTCTTTAAAATTGAAATCTGAGCGTATTTCAATGTAAAAATTAAAAATCTGATAAACTATTCAAGGTTCAGAAACTGAAATCAACTCAAATTCAAACTGTAAAATCCCAAAAATTCAATAAACAAAAAATTAAGGATCAGAAATTCAAGCTATGGAGAAAAAATATGGAGGGAGAAATTTTTTGTTTGAATTTGAGCTACCTGCATTTCCGAACCTTTAATATTTAGATCAGATTATTATTTTTTTACATTTAAACAAATTAATATTTTAATTTTAAAGAGGTGAATTCTAAACAAAATATTAAGTTATATTACTTTTCAATATTAAGCATTCGATTCCATTTAAAATTCTAAACATGATGTTACTGATTTGCTGATGCATGATGTTACTGATAGGAAATTAGTGTGTGTTTACAAGGCATGCTGTTCTGTACAGCGCGTTAACAGAAATGCAGACTGATTGGTGATCTGTGTTGTGTGTGAAACAAAAAGGGAAAAATCTGAGCTTGATGAAAACATGGATGCGGAGGAATGGAGGATGATTATGAATGAAACAAATAGGAGTGTGTCTCTCTGTACAGAGATCGTAGCAGACCAGCCACACACACACACAGGCGCACACACACGCTGGTGTGCATATGTTTTCCAGCTGGTATGGCAGAAATGTCCACAAGGTCAATCAAAGACAAACTACCAGAGGTACCAAAAACGGTAAAAACTGAGACAAAAATCCCTCAAAAACCTGACTCACTAGACCAACCAAACCGGCCCAGCAGGTTTGTTTTATGATAATAATGTAATATGTTAATTTGGCGGATGCTCCTGAGTGAGATTCAGGGGGGGGATTCGATCTTTCTACCTTTTGGTCTTCAGTCACAATGATCACTGAGCTTTGCCCCCCCCCCTCTCCCCCCTTGCTCAAGCCAAAACCATACAGCAAAATAAGCTAAAACAGCTATGAACCCATTGATATTGCAGTGTGTGTGTGTGTGTGTGTGTGTGTGTGTGTGTGTGTGAGTGCAGTCCTGGCTGCTGTTTTCTCCCTCTGAGCTTTGCCTCTGCTGTGAAAGCACAGCTCATTAAAACTCCCATTCTCATATCTCCCACTCCTCTTCTGCTACTGACTCACACACGTCTGTGTGTGTGTGTGTGTGTGTGTGTGTAGGGTGTACGTGCGCACGCACACGCGCACGTGTATGTATTTGTGTGTGTGTTCAGAATGATTAATCCCCTGCTTTCACAGCCATCAGAGGCTGGTCATGGTGGGGCATGGTGAAAAACAGCAGATAGGGAGCGCTGGCTGGATGTGCCGGCTAATATTCTCACCCTGTTAGAATAAGACAAAGCTGGGACGCTGTCTGAATGAGAGCAGCGACTGTGGCCAATTCTGTCTGGCTGAGATAGAAACAGTAGGAAATGGTGGAGCTGGCTGACTCACTGCTCCAGGCTGCACACCGAGAAGACTACACACCACACACAGGCTTTGCTAAAAAAGTTGACCCAACTTAACGGTATCATTTCCGTTGTTCATGAAACTTGTGTGTCAATTTTCTGACATGTTCTTGTTAAAACTGCTTTGCGAAGACATTCCTGAAATCCATGTGGTTACGTGGACACTGGAAGACAGACAGAGAGGCAGACAGACAGAGAGGACGGGGGTGGGGAGAGGACAGGGTAAGGATGTTTTCCCAGACTGATGGTGACGACAGCAGACAGAGAGGAGGAGGAGGGAGAGTCAACCGCAGAAGAGAAGCTCAGAGAGAAACAGAAATAGAAAAGAGAGAGAAGGAGAGGGAGGGATGGAGAGAGGGATGGACAGATAGAAAAAGGGATAACGAGAGACACAGAGATGGAGTGACAAGAGAGAAAGAGGGATAGAGAGAGGGAGTATGTATTTGTGCGTCTGTGTGTGTGTGTAGGTTATTAACAGGTTATTAACAAGTCAGAGTGACTCAGACGGGAGAGAGAGAAAGAGAGAGCATGTGGGAGAGAGAAAAAAAGAGTGAGATAATAATCTGTGAGAGAGAGAAAGAGAGAAAGAAAGAGAAAGAGAGAAAGAAAGAGAGAGAGAACTACCATTCAACCCCCCCAGTGTGGTCTTTACCTGGCCACCTTTGGGCTGGTACTTCATGTTGTCTGTGGATCCGATCTTGGACTTGACGTTGGTCAGGTCGGGCAGGGGCTGGTTGAGCACGCGCAGCTGCTTGGGGGTGGTGGAGGGGGACTTGGGCGGGGTGCGGATCACCGCCACCTTCTTCTCCTGGGACAGCAGGCTGAGGGTCTTGGGGGTGTGGCTGCCGGGGGTGCGCGAGCCGGGGGTGCGGCAGGAGTAGCTGGGCGGCGTGCCGGGCGTGACGGCGGTGGAGCCCGGGGTGGACGTGCCGCTGCGGGCCGAACGAGACCGGGCTGTGTCCGTGCCTGGCGGGGGGGGGAGGAGTTAGGTCAGATGGAGGTCATACGGAGGTCAGACAGAGGTCACAGGGAGGTGACGTACAGGTGAGAAGGGAGTGAGAAACAGAACTAGATGGACTCAGACTTTGATGTGGACACGAGTCAGCCCTGGTGACCGATACCACGAGAGCACGAGTAGCGCTCACCATCCCAACCACTGGCCTGTTGCCCTGTTGCCGGGGAGACGGGAGATCAGACAGACAAGATGGCCGACTGACAGAGCATGAGTGGGGGGGGGATGGGGGGGGGTGATAGCCGGAGGAGGACGGTGTCTTTACCTGCCCCACCAGGTGCACGTCCAGGCCGGCTCTCTGCTCTGGGCTCTGTGCGGATCGCTACGGGGGGGAGTCACCAGGGGTGAGGGGGTTAGGGGGAGGGAGGAAAGGGGGAAGGAGGTTAGGGGGAGGGGAGTAGGGAGGAAAGGGGGAGGAGGTTAGGGGGAGGGGAGTAGGGAGGAAAGGGGGAGGAGGTTAGGGGGAGGGGAGTAGGGAGGAAAGGGGGAGGAGAGGGGGGAGGAGGGTGTTGTGTGCACAATAGAATTGTCAGGTCCGGAAAATAGGTAGAAATCCCAGACTTAGATACAGAGTTATTATTGTTAGGCATTATGTCAGATCCAGTTGGCCAGTGTATCCCATGGTTACTAGAATGAGCCAGAAACACAGAGAGACTTAAAGCAAGAAAACCACCGATAATAAATGAGAGAGAGATAGAAAAAGAGAGGGTGCGTGCTTGCACGTATGAGTGAGAGGACATGCGTGTGTATGGGTGCATGTGTGTGCGTGTGTGTGTGAGAATGTGTGTGTGTGTAGGGCTGCTCTTACAGGTTGGTCTGCGGGGGGCGCTGGAGTCGTCAGGCTCTGCAGGGGGGGGTCTACGGGTCAGGGAGTGAGCAGGGCGGGGCAGAGACGACCTCTTCTCTGGGCTCCGATAGGGGCCCTCCTGCAACACACACACACACACACACACACAAAGTCAGATGAGTCAGATGGCTGAGCGGTGAGGGAGTCGGGCTAGTAATCAGAAGGTTGCCGGATCGATTCCCCAAATGACGTTGTGTCCTTGGGCAAGGCACTTCACCCTATATGCCTCGGGGGGAATGTCCCTGTACTTACTGTAAGTCTGCTAAATGACTACATGTAAACATGCATACACCAGAGAAATCAGGGCCAATATGATACTGACAGTAGATTTGGGGATAGGGAGACTGGGACAGTTCTGAATGTGCTCTGGACGTATTTGCTTAGATACATTTCCCTACTGGTTTCCTAGTGATAAAGGGGACTAGAGGGCATGTTGTTGTATGCGTGTTCTCCTATTCTATCCGGAGGTGTCAAACTTCAGGTTCAGAAAGTCAAGACCCACCTATATGCAGTCACACAGTGTCACCAGCCTATCCCTAAGAACTCTGCTAGGTACAGACCACCAGGTCCTATAGCTGCCCTTACAAAGTACATACTGTTGGTATGCACACAATTGAAATATACTATATAGTTATAACACAAAGGTCATTTACCCACACCATGATCTTGTGCAGACAGGTTCGGATCGGCCTGCTAGGGTACCTTTGTTTCCGACAACATCTACAGGATGTCACAGGACATCCTGGTATTTTATATTGTGTTCTGGGACACACTAAATATGTTTCTGGTAGTCCCCCTAACCCTCGTAGTCTGGGTCTTCCCCGGTTTCTGCTTTCCGAAGCTGAACTTCCACACCTGCTGCTTCTGCCTCTGCCTTACCTTCTCCCCCCGCCTCTGCAAGGAGGGGGGCCGGCGGGAACATGCGGAGGAGGGCCGGGGCCCAAGCGCCTCCTTCTCAGCTAGAGGGCAACGCTTAGAGAGGCTACAGGCAGAGCTGGGGCGGGGGGGCATGGCGGCCCCCCCCCTGCGCTGGCAGGCCATCTTTAAGAGCAGGGCTCGGGTTGGGCTCTGGAGGCCCACCAGGGTGGTTGGGGGGTAGGGGGGTAGGAAGCAGGGTATGGGTATGGGTATGGATGGAAGGACAGACAGATAGACATGAGAAGCAAACGGTAAAAAAAAAGGTGAAAGACAGTGAAACAGGACAGACGTCATGAGATGAAGCTACAGGCATCTCTGTTCCTCCATGACGGGAGGGAACGGCGAAGTGGGAGTTGTAGAAATAACCAAAACAAGTGAATAAATGAATCAACAAATCGAAGAGAGCTAAACCAGGAATAAGGTATGAGGGAAAAGCGTATCAAGAGTCATGACAAGGTACATTTAGTAGGAGATGAAACGTTGGACCAGAGCAGGGAGGTGAGCATGTTAGGCTTGGCCACGCTGTGGAGGGGCAACACACAGCTAACACACAGTGTAGAGGGGGGTACAGAGGTACTCACAGAGGTCCTTGACTGGTGGGCCACACTGAGAGGCTGCCTGCCTTCTGGGGACAGAGGGAAAGGAAATGTCACAAGTGGCCAGAAGGGGGAAATGTCAGCGAGGACAGACACACACACACACACACCTATCAGTAGCAATGAGCGGTCGCAACACAGCAGCATGAAGCACTTGAATTCCTTACAGTTTTCCATCCAGAAGCAAAGACCCTTTCAGGAAGGAAGTGTGTAGAAACTGACTACTTCCAGTGAATGTAGAGCAGTTTACACCACTGAACACCCACCCAAACACATCTGAGGCCTGTTCCATAAAGCGAGTTCACCGACTAATCCAGGTTTATGTCACTTCCTTTCCTTGACACAAGCCTGGCTTATTCGGTAAACTCGGTTCATGGAACAGGCCACAGGACTCGAATTGAAAATCTTTTGCGTGAGCATTTTTATCGTGGACTTGTTTGTTTTGGTTCCTGACCACACTCATCCGTACATGGAGTCAAATCAGAAGCCAGACAGCTGCCACACACAGGAGCAAGCCAGGGGGCAGCTCACCAAACACAACCAGAGCAGAGCACGTGCCTCACTGACACAGCGCCGGCTACCAGCACAAAGCTCTCCAGCTGGAATGAACTGAAACAAGAATAAAAACAAGAATCCATTGCAAAAAAACATGGACGACAACAATCGAAGGAAAATAAAAACATGAAGTTCAAACCACAAGTAAAAAAGGGAAAACCATGTCGATACATATGGGTAAAAAACAAAAGAGAAAATGACCGAAGCAGCCATCCGTCTCCAGCCCGTGAAGTTAGCCAGCTGTTGCACACAGACAGCCCCCAGCAGGTGTCAAGTCCCCGGTACCGGGTGATCACCTGGGGTCTTGCGTTTAGCGGAGGCGTGGTGCGGACCAGTTCTAGGCTGTCTCGCTGCAGTTCTGACCACGCCTCGCCGCGACGGAGAGTGACACAGAAGTGCCTTACAGTGCTCCACCCTCTTTATACCCACTAGCACAGAGGAGAGAGAGGGTTACACAGGGGTGGGAGGGTCAAAGGTCACAGGTTACATGGGCTATGCTAGAGAAAGGTTACTCAGTGGATACACAGACTTGACACTTCTCTTTGCTGCGAGGTTAGAAATAAAATGCAAGGGTTCTAAACATCATTTTGTTTTTGACAAATACTGTGCACAAATAGCCTTTAACACCTGAATGATACACCATGTCGCTTTGAAAATCTGTCTATTGTGGTTACAGTGGTAGAGTGAAAAATACATTCATAGACGTCTTGAATGCAAGCACACTAGACACAGTGGGAGGAGAACCTTTTCTCTTCCTGAGCTCTTCTCTGGGGTGTAAACCTGGATCTTTCCGTGTCGGTTTGTCCTCAGGGGCGCCGCTTCGACCCCTCCCCGGGCCCGAGGCTCGTTTGCTGGGCTTCACTGTCTCCATCGAGGGGGTCCTGGTGGGACTCTTGTGGGGCGTTTCAGGCAGAGCTTCAATGAGCTCCGACACCACACTCCTGTCCTCATCTGCAGCACACGGACAAGCACAGGAGGACAGGAGGATCTCCTCACACGCAGTCTGACACACATTCAAAGACACGCTGCCATAAGCTGACAATGACTCTGGACTGATGTTTCTTAGGTGCAGAGTGGTCAAAAGCGTTTTTTTAAGGGACGAAAATTGAAACAGTGACTGAACTGATGTGATGTCACTAGTTGACCTGTGAACGTTTGACTGTGCACTGGGTGGGGGGGTACCTTGGGAGTCCAACCAGCCACTGTCTGTATCCAGCACGGAGTCGCCCACGGTGGTTTCGTCATTGACGTCAGGATTACGCTGGAGGACATCTGAGACCTCCTCCACCTCCATCTTCTGAGCCAGCTCCACAGACACATCCACCTCCTTATCTTCTTCCCTTTCCCCCACCTCCCCCACCACCCCCACCTCCCCCACCACCTCCTCCTCCATGTCTTCCCCTTCCTCCAGGGTTTGGGGAGGGGGCTGGTCACTGTCACAGGTGGTGGGGAGGTGAGACTGGGAGGAAACGTTTTCTCCTGACGTAGCATGTGAGGATGCGTGCCCGTCATCTTCATGGGCTTCGTCCGCCATATCTGAGGATGCCAAGAGAGATTTGCATTTTTCCGCCCCCTCCTCCTCAACCACCTCCACCACC
The DNA here is from genome assembly GCF_054491055.1 of Hypomesus nipponensis. Lineage (NCBI taxonomy): Eukaryota > Metazoa > Chordata > Actinopteri > Osmeriformes > Osmeridae > Hypomesus > Hypomesus nipponensis. The sequence goes on from NC_140372.1 coordinate 4,093,716, forward strand.
ACCTTCTCCTCTACTTTCTCCATGTCTTCCTCCCCCTCAACTTCCTCTTTCTCCTCACTCAGTTTCTCGCAAAGCGCGGGGCTCTCGACTTCCTCCATGACTTCCTGTTGTTCCTCGGCGACTTCCAAATCTACGCAATCTTCCTCCTCTTCCTCCTCTTCCTCCTCCTCCTTCATGGCCTGGGGGATGATGATGATGGGTGGAGATATCTGAGATATCACAGTCACAGTTGATTTGTATCTTCTAGGCTCCCTCACTTCCTGCTTGTGTGCTGAGCTGTCCTTGGGTGGTGTGAAGGATTGTTCTTCAGGTGCACCTATCGTCTCCTCTTCTATAATGACGTCCTCTGGTGAAGCTGTTTCAGATTCAGGTTGGTTTTCCGGAGACGGATCCTCTTCTGCACAGCCCTCTCCAGCTGTCTCCAGGGTTGGCTTCTCGATCTTCTGGTTCTCCTGTTCCGTCACCACAAAGACCCTCGGAGAGTCCGGGCCAGACGTCTCCAGCTCTGACGGTTCACTTCCTTGCTTCTCTACTGTCTTCATCTTCTCTACGTGTGAAGCTGTCTCTGATAGGCCAACCTCATTCTGAGGTTCCTTCCGAGGGATTGGCTCTGAGGGTGTTGGGGGAGCACCATCGGGCAGGGACGGGGCCTGCCTCCCCTCGCCGTCTGTGTTGAAGGTAAAGGAGGAGTCTGGAGGCACAGGGGAAGCCTCTCGAGAGACGTCCTGTTCCACCTCCACCTCCGGAATGGCCTGGGTCCTGATGTCTTCCGTGAGTCCGCTCTCCAAGCGGAACTCCGTCAGGCGCTCTTTAGATGGAGTCGCCGGGATACGCAGGCGGTCCGGTCTCACTCCGATGGGGACGGCTTTCTCCAGGATCACGCTCGACTTGGCCAGACCCACAACAGCGTCTCTCTTCTCTGTGACTTTCTCCACTTTCGTACCAGGCGTCTCCGAGCAGTCTATGTCCGGAATGTTCTTTGTCTGATCCGGCTGCCGTGTCTCCAGCCTCTCTTCCACACCTTCTTCCCCAAGCCTTCCCAGCTCCTCCTCGCTGTCCACGTCGGTGGAGGGGAACATCTGGTGGCAGGTCTCCATGGGGCTGTGGAGGTCAGCAGGTGAGGGCATGGGGGCGGAGTACTCACCAAACACACAGTAGCCCAGCTCGTCCTGCCTGACATCCAGGCTTTGACCCAGCACCCTGGAGGCCTGGGTATCTAGAGCCAGCTTGGCCAGAGAGCAGCCCATCAGAGAGGACATATCCACGGGCACGGATCCCCTCCTGGCGTGGTCTAGCTCCCTCCTCTCCAGGGCTGATTTGGGCCTCACACCAGCCAGATCCAGCATGTCAGGGACATCCCTAATATGTCTGGTCGCCGGCTCACTGAAGAGGAAGGGTAATCCGGGGGTTGTTGTGTTGGTTTCGAGAGGCCCGCTGGGGCTGGTGGTGATGGACAACGCTATCTCTGGAGTCCTGGAGAGGATTGGAGGCTGGTCGTCCACTGGTGAAGATTCAGGATGGACTGGCAACTCCACCGGACTTTCACTGCTGAAGCTTGAGGTGTCTGGATCTGGGAGAGAGGAGATCCTTGACTTGCCTTGCTGCCCCGTCTGACTTTCTGAACCAAGGGAAATATTCACAGAGAAACTTCTCTGCTTCAGTGTTGGTTTGGTTCGGGAAGCCTTACTCTCCTGATGCTTGCTCTCTGAGGCTTCTTCTGTGGTTTCAATAGATCCACTCTTGGTACACAGCTCTTGAGTTTGTTGTTTCTTTTCAGGGTCGGAATCGTCACCATCCCCCCTGGCTTCCCCAGGGTCTGTGGCCGTGCTGAGTTCATAGTAACCCTCCGGACGTTCTGGTTCCTGTGCACGGCTTCGGGCAGACGTCTCAAAGTAGGCAGTCATTCCGGACTCATCGTCCTTCAAAGCCCCTGGTGGATCTCTGGAGTAACTTCCGATCTTTAAGATCTGCTCATCCAAAGCCTCCTCAGCATCAGAGACGGTACGATCCTCGTCGAGTTTGTCTTTGTTTCCCTCGGTTTCTGACGGCAAGGCCTCGTCAGGCGATGGTTCTTCTCCTGACCCACGCGGTGCAGCTTCACCGCTCCCATCCGGACCTCCCTCACCCACCCCCCTGTCCTCAATCTTCAGCTGAGCTGACATGCTTTGGGCTGTCTTTTCAATCTCTTCCACCAGAGAGCACTGCTCTGCTGTGGTGCGGGGGCCCTGCATGTGCAGCTTGGAGACCATGCTGGTGAAGTTTTCCTCCGGCAAAGGAGAAGGACTCGTCTCTGCTCCCTCCGGTGTTTCTCTCTCACTCTCAGGGAGCTCTGGACTGCGCTGCTTTGGCGCCCCCTCTGGGTGAACGCCTGCCGTCGCAGGCTCTCCTGTCAGATCCCCAGCAGATCCCATGGGGCTGCGCAGCGTTGGCGCCCCCTCTGGTTGAACATTTGCTATCGCAGGCTCTCCTGTCAGATCCCCAGCAAATCCCTCTGGGCACGGCTGCGGGGCTGTAAGGAAAGCTGCAGTAGTCTGGGGCTGAGCCTACTTCTGGGTCCCCAAGCTAAGAATCACAGACAAGGACAGTCTCCACCAAGCACAAGGCACAGCACACAGCAGGCTGTGTTGGGAGCAGGGGACTGGGGCTTGGGGGAAACAGCTCCAGGATGGCCGGCGTGCAGGGCGGAGATGACAGCATGAGGAGCAGGGCGATGACGCATGGCAGGAATGTGATTGGTACATTTCCAATGGATTGCTTTCGAGTGAATTCATTGGAATTTCTCGTTAAAGAAATGGAAAGAATCAATTCAATCGAGTCAAATTATCAGTTTTTTCTGTTGTTTTAATGCTTTAATTTGATCCCCCCAAAAATATGTAATAGGCACTTTTAGATGGTCAAGAAGTTGACCAACACAATGTTAAAACCTTGAATTCAACTGAACCTCATGAGGTGCTTAAAAAAAAGTATAGTATCTGTAAACCAACGAAAATAGACATAAAATACCCAAAGTTTGAAATGAAATGACAGGAATATGATGCTAGCGACAAATTCAACAGATACCTCTTCAGACCCAAAGCAACACAATAAACAATACTTGACATTTTAAACAACAAAGTCGGTAAACTGCAATGCAGCTGGCCAAAACAATGCGAGATGAGACTTCAACCAGCTGGCTGTGTGAAAACACTGCATCAATGATGAAAAAAAAAAAAAAGCACAACATGGTTTTCCTGCTCGCGAATGAGCACGCAGTTATTGCAGCCTCAGCAAAAACCCAGCAGGGAGATAAGGAGAGCAAGGTAACATTAAAAACAGTGCAGCTAGCTGTGCCAGCCAGCCTGACATTGTCCTCCACCAGAACAGCAAGGCCTTCTGCCTGCTCAGTGGACAGCGAGAGACAAGCATGCACACAACTTTAGACAGACAGACAGACAGACACATGGATAAGCACGCACACACACACCCACACGGAAATCCAAACGTCCACACACACCTTCCTGAGATGTCGTCTCCTGCTCAGATTGATGGTTTGCCCCATTGAGGGTTTCATGGCCCTCCTTGGCCTGCTGACAGGGCAAAGCCTGGGACTCTCCTACAACGTCAGCCAGCTCTAAGAGCCTGTCTGCCGGCTGCTCCTCCTGCTGGTCTGGGGGCTCCTCCTCCTCCACAGGGGGAGCAGGGGCCTCCTCTACTCTCTCGTCTTCAGGGTGGGGATGAGGCAGATGAGACAGGGACAACAGGGATGAGGAGGACATGGAGGAACACCAACGAGACACTTTCAGCTCTTTACTGAAGACAAATCAGTGACATCATGTTTTGAACGGGTGTATGATATTGAATTATTCAACACTTAGGTTACCACTAAGACATGTATGTAACTAATAAAGGGTTGTTTAAATATGTCATTTCTGTGGCATCGTCAATGTGTGGATCCTGAACAGGTGTATACTATACTTACTTAGAGAAGAATTTCGTTTTTTTAGACCAGCTTTATGTGAAGCTGTTTCATGCAGTGATAAAGAGATGCTAGTAGTGCATGTGAGTTTTGATAAGCATCCGTGAAGTGTGTATATCAGTGTACAGCAACATTAAGCAGAGCTGAAAGCCCTTCTGTGACCCACAGCAAGTGTAGATCAACAGGAGAGAGACGCGAGGAGAAAGAGACAGAGAGGAAGAGACAGAGAAAGAGAGGAAAAAAGAGAGAACGTGAAAGAGAGGAAGTGAGTGTATATAGAGAGAAATTAAAAGGTGCTCAGGGATGTGCAGTACATTCAGGGAGACGTTTTAGAATGACCCTGAGAGGAGAACCAGAGAGGAGAACCAGAGAGGAGAACCAGAGAGGAGGACCAGAGAGGAGAACCAGAGAGAACCAGAGAGGAGGACCAGAGAGGAGAACCAGAGAGGAGAACCAGAGAGGAGGACCAGAGAGGAGAACCAGAGAGGAGAACCAGAGAGGAGGACCAGAGAGGAGAACCAGAGAGGAGGACCAGAGAGGAGAACCAGAGAGGAGGACCAGAGAGGAGAACCAGAGAGGAGAACCAGGGAGGAGAACCAGGGAGGAGAACCAAGGAGGAAGACCAGCAGGAGGACTGAGAAACACCATGCACGGATCAGGATCAAGGGATTCAAGCAGCACCATCCAGATACACAAGTTGACACAGACAAGGTGACACAAACAAGGTGACAGGAACAAGGTGTGAGGAACTTGGGAATGTGAGAAGAAGAGAGCAGAGGAGGTCATGGCATAATGCAAGTGCCAGAGTCCTTCCAGGAGTGGAAGAGAGCTATTCTCATCTCTTGATATATTTGATACTCCTCTATTCAAACCCTTTCACCCATACACCCTCATCATCTAACCCTTTCACCCTCACACCCTCATCATCTAACCCTTTCACCCTCACACCCTCATCATCTAATCCTTTCACCCTCACACCCTTATCATCTAATCCTTTCACCCTCACACCCTCATCATCTAACCCTTTCACCCTCACACCCTCATCATCTAACCCTTTCACCCTCACACCCTCATCATCTAATCCTTTCACCCTCACACCCTTATCATCTAATCCTTTCACCCTCACACCCTCATCATCTAATCCTTTCACCCTCACACCCTCATCATCTAACCCTTTCACCCTCACACCCTCATCATCTAACCCTTTCACCCTCACACCCTCATCATCTAACCCTTTCACCCTCACACCCTCATCATCTAACCCTTTCACCCTCACACCCTCATCATCTCACCCTTTCACCCTCACACCCTCATTATCTAATCCTTTCACCCTCACACCCTCATCATCTAATCCTTTCACCCTCACACCCTCATCATCAAACCCTTTCACCCTCACACCCTCATCATCTAATCCAGGGGTGTCAAACTCCAGTCCTCGAGGGCCGCTGTCCTGCATGTTTTAGATGTTTCCCTGCTCCAATACACCTGATTCAATTAAATGGGTTGTTATAACAACCATTCATTAGAATCAGGTGAGCTGGAGCAGGGAAACATCTAAAACATGCAGGACAGCGGTCCTCGAGGACCGGAGTTTGACACCCCTGATCTAATCCTTTCACCCTCACACCCTCATCATCTAACCCTTTCACCCTCACACCCTCATCATCTAACCCTTTCACCCTCACACCCTCATCATCTAACCCTTTCACCCTCACACCCTCATCATCTAACCCTTTCACCCTCACACCCTCATCATCTAACCCTTTCACCCTCACACCCTCATCATCTAATCCTTTCACCCTCACACCCTCATCATCTAATCCTTTCACCCTCACACCCTCATCATCTAATCCTTTCACCCTCACACCCTCATCATCTAATCCTTTCACCCTCACACCCTCATCATCTAATCCTTTCACCCTCACACCCTCATCATCTAATCCTTTCACCCTCACACCCTCATCATCTAACCCTTTCACCCTCACACCCTCATCATCTAATCCTTTCACCCTCACACCCTCATCATCTAATCCTTTCACCCTCACACCCTCATCATCTAATCCTTTCACCCTCACACCCTCATCATCTAATCCTTTCACCCTCACACCCTCATCATCTAATCCTTTCACCCTCACACCCTCATCATCTAATCCTTTCACCCTCACACCCTCATCATCTAATCCTTTCACCCTCACACCCTCATCATCTAATCCTTTCACCCTCACACCCTCATCATCTAATCCTTTCACCGCTTGTTGGTTTCTGTGGTTAGGAGTGTGAGCCCAGAGGAACTCTGTGCATGTGCGTGTGTGCGTGTGTGTGTGTGTGTGTGAACACGTGTTTGTGTGGGTGTGGTGTGTTGGCATGTGTGTGTGTGTGTGTGTTTACCTCGTTCCATAGGTCCAGTGAGCTCGGTGGATGGAGAGGGGGGAGGGGAGGGGGGCAGGTTGGTAGAATCCTCCACTGCAGAGAGACAACACAGGGAAGACAACAGAGGGATGGGAACAGACACACTCCAGATGTGTGTGTGTGTGTGTGTGAGAGCTTTGTACCATTACATTAAACCCCTTGTGTCACACAGATTGGATTATTGGCGATGCTCTTTATGCAGACTCATTTCATCAGTCTTCCTCCCTGAAACCCTGAAACCGAATCCCTCCTGCTGAGGTCAAACTAAGAGAAGCAACTCTGACGGGGCAGAGCATCGAAGAACACCAAGACAGACCATCAGTTACACACACACACACACACACACACACCCAGGCATGTGAACAGTGACTGAACAGACCTTGGACTGAGACAGCCATGATGAACCCTGTAACCTAGGAGACCCCAGGTCACAGTGTGTGACACTCAGAGAGCTTGCTCTTTGCCTCAAGCTCAGTCCCAGATACCCAGAACATCCCCATGCACCTGCAGCTCTGTTAATTACTGTTACTGTAGTTGGTGCTGAAAATGGCTGCCTTGGTAGCCTCTCCTGCCAAAGTAAATTCCTTGTCTGTGCAAACTTTCATGGCAAATAAACACCAATTCTGATTCTGATTCTACTGACAGCTCTGAAGAGACTGGGGGCTGCGATACTACAGGTGAGCATACTACCAGTAAGATACTACCTGTAGCATACTACTGGTTAGGATACTGCCTGTAAGTTACTGCTTGTAGCATGTCTGGTTAGAGTACTGTTTAGGACACTGATGGGCAGTATACAACTAATCTAGGATTCTACCTGTTAGCAAACTACTTGTCGGCTACTTCTGGAGTAGGACTTTGTTGACACGTGCACACCTGTCCTGGGGGACTGGGACAGTGTCTGGCAGCAGCAATAGCTTACCTGCAGTGCTCACGTGCGTGCCGGCGTTTCCGTGGAAACCGTTCTCCTTGTGCGAGTCGGCGGAGTGGGAGGAGAAGCCGTTCTCCCTGTGGCCTGCAGGGGGAGCCCCGGGTTCCTGGCCCCCGTTGGAGGCCCAGGAAGAGGAGCTGTCCTCGGGCTGCCGACTGTCTGCCATGGCCAAGACACTGGACCTTCACACTGCTGGAGGGAGGGAGGGAGGGAGGGAGGGAGGGAGGGAGGGGGAGGGGGAGGGAGGGAGGGAGGGAGAGAGAGAGAGAGAGAGAGAGAGAGAGAGGGAGGGAGGGAGGGAGGGAGGGAGGGAGGGTGGGAGGGGGAGAGGGAGGGAGGGAGGTAGAGAGGGAGAGAGGACAAATGATAATGATAAGTAAGAGTATCAAGTGAGAAATGTCTAATATCTTCAATTGGCCAAGAAAAAGCCGCATTGAGCCTGTCGTTCTGCCAGTCCACCGTTAGAGGGGGTAAGACATTAACACAACCCAGGGCTGAGTCTCTTTGTCTCCTTGACCAGGACACAGACAGTCAGAGCCTCTCCCTCCCCACTACTCTCTGAGAGAGGAGGATGGCTGCCATGGTAACAGGTAGAGTCTTCTAGGGGTCTCACAGACAGGGTTGACAGGTCTACCAGTATCACACACATACACACACACACGGACACACTCATACACACACCAGTATACACACACACACATACACGCGTAGAGACATGGATACACTCCCTGGGCCTCCAGTGGACAGCTGTTATTATCCCTGGTTCCACACACAGGTCCTCCAGTCTCCAGGGACATCCACTACTCTGTGGCTGCTTTTGGTACCTGCTTCTGGTACCTAGTTCTGGTACCTGGTTCTGGTACCTAGTTATGGTACCTGCTTCTGGTACCTGCTTCTGGTACCTGGTTCTGGTACCTAGTTTTGGTACCTGGTTCTGGTACATAGTTATGGTACCTGGTTCTGGTACCTGCTTCTCGTACCTGCTTCTGGTACCTGGTTCTGAGCAGTGTGATGCTGCTGTTACAGAGGCTATGGGGGACGCAGCTAAATGGACTCATTATCATAACACAACAGCTGCAGCAATCTCCTGCATGGTGGAGTGTCAGCCACTGTTCAACACTACTCGCACCAAACACTCAGCACCCACTCTCTCTCACACACTATCTCTGTATCCTCCTCCACACCCTCTCTCTCTCTCTCTCTCTCTCTCTCTCTCTCTCTCTCTCTCTCTCTCTCTCTCTCTCTCTCTCTCTCTCTCTCTCTCTCTCTCTCTCTCTCTCTCTCTCTCTCTCTCTCTCTCTCTCTCTCTCTCTCTCTCTCTCTCTCTCTCTCTCTACTTTGACACATTAACCCCTCTATGACGTTTTTTCATTCCTTGCACACTATGTGAACTGAACTGTTGAGTCCCTCCCTCCTTTCCCCCTCCCTTCCTCATCCCTCTAGCCCCCTCTTGCCCCTCCCTCCCCTTCCCCCCCACTTCCTTTGGGGCTGGGTGTTGGCATGATCACAGTGATTTAGGCTAAACTGCTGCAGTGGGCTGGAGAGCAGAGGAGGAGGAAAGGAGGAGGAGAGGAGAGAAGGGGGAGGAGATGAAAACGGCTTACTGGGGATTGGGAGTCTGTTAACTGCTAAGAGCTAGCACATGAGCTCCTGTAGCTATTGATAACCTGTGTTTTGGTTGTCAGCGTGTGTCAAAGGTCTAATATCTGACTGTAAACGTCACAGCAGCACAAGTTTCTCTTTCTTGGCCATGGTTACCATGGACACACGAGGACAATTTCATTTTATTTCATCATTTGTTTTGTCACACAATCTTGTCAATGCTCTCCTTCTCCCTTTAACACACACATGCATGTACACACACACACACATATATATATATATTTCTTGCCTCACCACCCTCCAGTTTTGCCTCTGCCAGCCAACACTTATTCATGCCAGCCTGGTCTAAGAGAGTCTGACAGTTCTCCTACACACACACACACACACACATACACACACACACCCACACCCACACGCACACGCACACGCACCCATCAGGCATTCAGCAGTGTCGCTGTGTGCCAGGGTGGGGCAACTCTCTGGGCATGTAGAAAACACCCACACGGTTACTGAGGGAACAAGGTCAGGGCTTCACATCTCACTGTCAAGTTTCTGGAAACTTCTCTCAGTCAACAACTGCTGAAGGACACAGACAACACTTCTGCAACTACCTTTCCTCTAGCTCTCAACTGATTTTAAAAAGATGCTGTGGGAGTTGAAGGCTTTGGGAATGTGACATTCGCCGCTTCCCATTCCTGGTCAGGGTTGGTGAAGTCCGGCAGAGTGTGGTATCCAGAGCCTGTCTCTTCCTATCATCTCTGCTGCTGTCTCTGGGCATGGCTCTCTGTGACCAGGACAGGCCACCCTGACCCAGCACAGGCAGGAGGCCGGGGGGAGGGAGAAGAGAGGGAGGGGGACATGGAGGATGGAGAGAGGACGAGATTGATGGATGGTACGAGATGGCTGGTTTTAGGGCGTTGTGAGAGGATTCGGGCTTCCCCACAGACCCGTGAGAGAGAGAAGGAAAAAGAGGGAGAGAAAAAATAGGATGTTCCTCCCTCTCCCTCTCCCTCTCCCTCTCCCTCTCCCTCTCCCTCTCCCTCTCCCTCCCTCTCTCTCTCTCTCTTTCTCTTTCTCTTTCTCTTTCTCTTTCTCTTTCTCTTTCTCTTTCTCTCTCTCTCTCTCTCTCTCTCTCTCTCATTATCTCTTTCTCCTCATCCTCTCCCCCCTCCGTCCTCTCTCAGGCCCCTCCCTAACTGGGTCAATCATTACGCCTCCTCGGGTTCAGCTCATCGGAATGTCACCACCCATTTAGAAGACGGAACCCCAGCCAGCCAATTACAGCAGGACAACCTGTCCCTAATCCACACAGGTTCCTCCCACCTCCTAACACAAGCACAGGTCTGGTGATCCTCTGCACAAACATCCCTGACAATTCCAGAAGCTGCATTTGAGGATAAAATACCATCTCATGTTTCTGACAACTCTGCTGTAACACCTGCAGACTGACTTTTGTGTCATTGAAGAATGCATGGACAGCATAACCAGAGCAGAATTTGACCCCACCCCCCCCACACACATACACACACACAGTTTGGTTTTGGACGGAGATGCGTCTCTTATTGTGCTGCAGGTAACTCCCTCCTAGTGTGTGTTTGTGTGTGTTAAAACAAGGGCTAGTTCTTCACCGCTCCGCTAATTACAATGGTTCATCTCATTAGATCTTCAAACAAAGTCAGTGACCGGAAGGATTGCTGCTGGGTTGACCCATTACGCCTGTGAGCGGGGGGTGAAGGGTTCATTCATAGGGTGGTTTGATACTTTGATACAGAAATATTTTCCTGTGACATACATTTCAAACTCATTAGAACTATCTATCCCTGCTGAAAGGAGGGGGAAAGAAATCAGTCAAACGGTTGCTTAGTTGCAGTGTTGATACTCAGCTATTGGCTGGCCTGTGGACAGGAAAGGGTGGGTCTACCTCACACGTCCAATCAGGTGATGGAACTGACACCTCTGACCCTGTTACCACAGAGACGACCGAGCAGAAACCCAGACATGTTTTCACACGAAACCCTCGAGAAAGCCACGTGAATTGGTCTCTTGTCAACTTCTTTAACTGTCAGGGGCTCATGGCTGAGCGGTTAATCGGAAGGTTGCCGGTTCAATTCCCAGCCGTGCTAAATGACGTTGTGTCCTTGGGCAAGGCACTTCACCCTACTTGCCTCGGGGAGAATGTCCCTGTACTTACTGTAAGTCGCTATGGATAAGAGCGTTGCTAAATGACCAAATGTAAATGTCAGAGGACAGAGATGTAAACAAGTTCTGGGTCAGGATCGAATCCAAGTCCACAGAACCAGCCATCTAGTTCCCCTGAAAAACCGTAGCCATAGTGACGTGACCTTTCCTCAAGTAGGTCAAATGGGTACAACCTGCGGCCTCTCTCAACACAAATGGAAGCTAAGTGAGTTTAAATTGATCCATTACTCAATAGCTGGTTGCAGGTCAATGCTATGTGTGTGTGTGGTCAGTCGAGGTCCTCCCTCTCTCTCTCTCTCTCTCTCTCTCTCTCTCTCTCTCTCTCTCTCTCTCTCTCTCTCTCTCTCTCTCTCTCTCTCTCTCTCTCTCTCTCTCTCTCTCTCTCTCTCTCTCTCTCTCTCTCTCTCTCTCTCTCTCTCTCTCTCTCTCTCTCTCTCTCTCTCTCTCTCTCTCTCTCTCTCTCTCTCTCTCTCTCTCTCTCTCTCTCTCTCTCTCTGTGTGTGTGTGTGTGGTCAGGCTGATCTCACAGCGACTGATCGGCAGTGCGATCAAGTTGACAACTCTATGGCTGGAAGAATCTCACAACGATCTCTGAACGTTTATTGCAGCACTCACATCCGTGGAAGTGCAGCACATCTACAGCAAATGATTCAAGGTCGAGAGAAAAACGTTTGGACTGAACACATCTCAACAGAGCTTTCAAAACTCCCGTCAAAAGCCAGTGACATCCTATTCATGAGATCAACATCCCCGTCACTCCTTCTCATGGTACACCTCATTTAACCTTCATACCCATGAATGCCCCCGGATTTACTCATTCTATCGAACGCTGCCACTTCACAGTTGCTTCAAGGCTGTATGACTCAAGAGAGACCGATGGGGAGAAATGCATGCTGGGAGGTACAGGAGTCCAATACCCATTTGACTGCCGGATAAACTAGTGGTTGGGCCATGAAGCGGTTTACACTCTGCAAGGGTAAAGGAAGGGCAACAGGAAGTCAACAATCTGAATGCTTCGGAAACTTCTCGGATCCCTCTCTGGTCTTACCTGATTGGTTGCTTGTAGACCTTGATAGCTTGTTTCAGAGATGTGGGACGCAGGTGATTGGTGAACACAACTTCCAGGTCACACCTGAGAAGAAATAGAGAGGAGAGAGAGAGAGAGAGAGAGAGAGAGAGAGAGAGAGAGAGAGGGGACACATTATAAGGCTGTGATTCCACATGACACAGGACACAGAGAGCAAAAACACACACACAAACCCAAGATAACTCACAGGGCAAATGCGACTCAGAAAACGGCTCCATTCATGTCAAGTTTAATGCTCATCACTCGGATTGCTTAGTCATTCTCTGTTTCCAACACAAGCGTCTTCATTTCTCCCTGTCCTTCCCCTCGTCCACCACCAGCTCAACACCTGCTTCCCCTGTAGCTGAGCATTCTCTCAGGCAATGGGGTTTGATGCAGGCTTCCACCCCCCCCACCCCCCCCACCCCAGAGTACAGCCCCCAGTTCTAGAAGGAACACCATGGTAACCATGGCTTTGTGACACGTGACCCCCTATCACCCGGACTCAAGGTCACCCATGACGACAGAGCCTGTCGTGAGCCAGCATCGGGGCTTGGATTCCAGAAACAACAACAGCCAGGCAACTACGGTATCCAGGCAACCTGCCAGGCAGGCAAGACATCCTGCCAGATAGACACCCCAGGTCTCAGTGTGTCCAGGCAGCCGGCTCCACATCTTTCACCAGCAGCAGCCCCACACACCCAGCACCAGACCCTAACCCTACCCCAGCACCAGACCCTAACCCTACCCCAGCACCAGACCCTAACCCTACCCCTAACACCAGACCCTAACCCTACCCCAGCACCAGACCCTAACCCTACCCCAGCACCAGACCCTAACCCTACCCCTAACACCAGACCCTAACCCTACCCCTAACACCAGACCCTAACCCTACCCCAGCACCAGACCCTAACCCTACCCCTAACACCAGACCCTAACCCTACCCCTAACACCAGACCCTAACCCTACCCCAGCACCAGACCCTAACCCTACCCCTAACACCAAACCCTAACCCTACCTTAACACCAGACCCTAACCCTACCTTAACACCAGACCCTAACCTTAACCCCAAACACACACACAGACACATCAAATCAAATGTATGTATATAGCCCTTTTTACAAGCAAAGTCACAGAGGGCTTAATATACGCCCATAGAACTGCCCCCTCAACCAACATAAATCCTCACCTGAGACATCAAGGAGTCAAATTCAGCATTGACTTTCACAGGAGACTTCAGAAACAGCCCAAACTACGTTCCTCTTAATTTAGGCTTTATTAAAATCTGGTAGCTGGACAGTGAGTGTGGAGGATTCTGGGATTGTCCTCGGGGATCAGCCAGGACTTAGCCAGGCATGGGGAAATGCAGATGTGTGCGTTTACACAGCTTCTGGGAGCACAGTAGTAACACTGCATCCTGTTCACGTTAAAGTGTGGAGCAGAGGGGAGGGGCTTTATCTGGCGCCTGGACCCTCTCTCTTTCTCTCTCTGTCCATTACTTGCTCTCTCTGTTTCTCTCTCACTTTCGCTCTCTCTCCTTCTTTTCACAGATGCCATCTCTTCTCTGGGGAAGGAGGAGTGTGATTTATCTCCTCTCTGGGAGAAAAAGAAGGTTGGATGGAAGGAGACGGGATGGAGGGCTGGACTATAAAACAAAGAAGAGCTCTGAGATTTGTCCCATCGATCGTCAAATAACTGCCCAGTTGTCCAGCGCCAGCCTGCCAAGTGTGGGTCTGACCCGCCCTCATCCCTATGACCCGCCCTCATCCCTATGACCCGCCTTCATCCCTATGACCCGCCCTCATCCCTATGACACGCCCCTGTCTCATCCCTGAGGGACTGAGGCTGGCTGGGTTAAAGAGAACGAGAGAGAGAGAGAGAGCACGAGCGAGAGAGGAAAACAAAGACAGAGAGCAAGAGAGAACTAGAGCGAGAAGGAGAGAGAGAGAGAGAGAGAGAGAGAGAGAGAGAGAGAGAGAGAGAGAGAGAGAGAGAGAGAGAGAGAGCGCGCGAGAGAAGATCAGAAGAGAAGACCTAATCTGAAGATCTTCCTACTGCTTCTTCCTCTCCTAATCTCAGGCACCATGTGACCAGGATCAGGCCGACCCGCCTCTGACAGATTGACTCGCCCTCCTTCCAGGGCCTCCAGAGAACCAACACAAAGTGGGAGAACATCCACTCTCCACGGGGGAGAGAAGGTGCTTCGGTTCTCCCTTGTCGTCTCTGTGTGCGGTCGCTGACATGTTCCAGGGAGAGGGGAGGTGTTTTAACATCTCTAAAGATAAGATGAACATCTCTACAGATAATGAGGCATCCTTATCCAGCCTGGACTCCTTCATTAAGTAGTGGGAGGCATGGAGAGCAGCAAAAAACACACACACACACACGTACACATGAACACACACACACACAAACACACACAAACACGTGTGAGTGTGTACACAAACACGCATACACACCTACACACACATGCTCAATGTGACTATGCCTTCCCACTCACCTTCAACAGTGTGCATAGTCTCCATCATGTCTGCCTCTGCACTCCTGGCCCTCCTCTCCCTTTACTTTTCTCTCTATTCTTGTCCTTCACTCTCTCCTCCCTCGCTTCTCTCCTCCTCTCTCCTCCTCTCTTTTCTCTACCTCATCCCTCCTCTCACATGGTTGATTGCCTCCACCCTCTATCCTCAGCTTCCTCAAGTCTATCCCTGACAGTGTGTGTGTGTGTGTGTGTGTGTGTGTGTGTGAGAGTGTGTGAGAGTGTGTGTGAGTAAGGGGGCATGGAGGCAGTCTGCAGTTCTCTGACAGATTGAAAAGTGATCGTTCTGACAGCAGCTCTCCAAGTTTGAGGACACAGCCTCTCCTGCCCTGTCCAAACATGCACACACAGACACACACACACACACAGACACACACACACACACACATACCACGACCCTGAACTGCTAGCATTTGCGTCTAGTGATCCAGCAGAACACACCCACAGCCTACAGCTTTATCTTTCAGTAAGTTATGTAAAGTACCACCTGGTGCAAAGCCACATACACACACATACACAAGCACACACACACACACACACACGCAGAGCTCCGGGCTCCAGCTGCTGTACAGTGTGCAGGCAGGTGTCTTAATGACTTGGAATGTCCAGTTCTCACACGTCAACATTGAAACACACCCGGGGACATCATGTTTCTAATAGAGGAGCAGAGGGTTTTTCCACCCGGGGACATCATGTTTCTAATAGAGGAGCAGAGGGTTTTTCCACCCGGGGATATCATGTTTCTAATAGAGGAGCAGAGGGTTTTTCCACCCGGGGATATCATGTTTCTAATAGAGGAGCAGAGAGATTTCAGACCCGGTCCTGGAGCTCTCTGAGATCAGAGTAGCTGCTGGCACAGTGCCAGACATTTCAATCAGAATCAGCCGTTGGCAGAGTGTGGGTGAGGGAGGGTGCACAGGGCCTTGTTTGTGTCCCTGAAAAGAGGACACGTCCCCTCAGATGCCCCCCATGCCCCCCTCCTGCAGCCTTGCGTGTCAGCCCTGTGTTCCCAGAGAGGAGACAGGCCCTGGGAGCAGCCAGAGAGGAGACAGGCCTGTCACTGTGGATGTGACAGCTATCCTGCTGGCTCTGACGTTGCATTACACACACACACACACACACACACAGAGTGCAGACACACACACACACACACACAGAGCAGACACAACCACATCCACACACACAGAGCAGATACACACATACACACACACAGAGCAGACTCACGCACACACAGAGCAGATACACACATACACACACAGAGCAGACTCACGCACACACAGAGCAGAAACACACACACACACAGTGGGCAGGCACACAAGCACACACACACATAATCAATGCTGTCTAGACATGATCAGTCACATACAGAGCGAACCGTCTAAACGTTCCGTTCTGACCGTCGCCATGACCACTCAGACATGATCAGTCGCATACAGAGCTAATCCTCTGCACACACATCTGTGGTAAGAATCCTCCTGTCCTACAGTTCAGAACAAAACATGTGCGTCATTCTGGTGTTCTCTAACAAAGAGCACAAATTTTGCTTATCCAAACACTTGCTCTCCTCTGAACTGCAGAAATGCAGTGGGAGGAGAGAGAGGGAGAAAGAGAGAGGCTAGTAGAGCAATAAAATAGCTTTTTGATTTCACCTTCCGACATCTGTAACAAAGGACAGACTGACTGGGCTTGGCTAACAGCTGTCCGACTTCACACACACACACACACACACACACACACATATATCAGAAAGAGAAGACCTCTTACCTGACAGGGAAGGGTGGGTATCTGCTCTCAGTGTATACAGTAGACAGGGAAGGAGTCTGTATCCTACATAGAGAGGGAGAGACGGAAGGACGGCGGGGGGGAGAGATATGGAGGGAGGTAGAGAGAGAGAGAGGCAGATGAGAGTTACCCTGGTAGCTGAGACCGACAGATTTCACCTGCTAACGGACCGGCATCCTGGTACTGTGACTCGTACACACACACACACACACACACACACACACACACACTCCTCGACCAATGAGAGCAACAGGAGGGGAGGGGAAGAGAATAAACCAAAAATAGGGGGATGGGAGGAATCTATCCATTGATGAGTGAGTGAAATGTGGGTGTGTGTGTGTTGATGGAAATGTCAATGCTTACAGCATCCCTGTATCCCTCATCTACTCACGCTCACACATCCATGTTGATCATATGACAATCCTAACAGGGAGAGGGAGAGGGAGAGAGGAGAGAAAGAAACATAGAGAGAGAGAGAGACAGAGAAGGAGATATGGCAAGGGGGAGAGACGGAGAGGGAGAGTGAAGGAGAGAGAAAGAGAGATGAATAGGGAGGGAGATGGAGGAAGAAAAAGCGATGAACTGGAGAGAAAAAGGAGGGGCTTTGCCCCATGCTGAATAATTGCCCCGTCCCAGTGCTCATTTGCAGGCAGGGCTGACTGCAGGCAGGGCTGACTGCAGGCAGGGCTGACTGCAGCGCAGAGACAAAGACAGAAGAGAGAGCAACACTGCAGTCCAGCCAGCAGCTCTGTGGAGTCAGCTGCAGAGACTACCAGCTACAACTATACACACCCCCATTTACTACCAGCACTGCCTGCTATCACACACACACACACACACAACCAGCGCTGCCTGTTAACACACACACCACCATTTACAACCAGCACTGCCAGCTAACACACATACACACACACACTCACGCACACACACTCACACACTACCAGCATTGCCAGATAACACAAACCATGACCACTGATAACAGCCTTCCGCCAGCTAAACACCCTCCCACCGGCCTTTCCCGCCTCAGAGCTGCCCCACCCAGACACGAGCAGGTGACACGAGCAGATGACATGAGCAGGTGTCTGCTCCATAGAGCTCCTGACCTGTTCTACTGTGTGTTGAGCGGAGGTGATCAGAGGGCTGTAATGGTCCAGGAAGGAACAGCATGCAGCCTTCTCTTTCAGTCATTGATGGTCTGAAATAGGCCAATTATGGGCATTCATATGCTTTATCTATAGGCTTTGTTAGGATCTGTCTCTCTCTCTTTAAGTGGCTTTACTAAAAGGAACATGATGTGTGTGTGTGTGTGTGTGTGTGTGACTTGGCTTACTAGTTTCAAACCACCAGATAGAAAGGGGGGGGTACCTGACAAGGAACAGGAGCCAGGAGAAAGGAGGGGGGAGGAGGGAGGAGGGAGGAGGGAGGAGGGAAAGCGAGGAGGGAGGAAGGAGGAGGGAGGGAGGAGGGAGGAGGGAGGAGGGAGGAGGGAGGAGGGAGGAGGGAGGAGGGAGGAGGGAGGAGGGAGGAGGGAGGGAGAGGGAGGAGGGAGGAGGGAGGAGGGAGGAGGGAAAGCGAGGAGGGAGGAAGGAGGAGGGAGGGAGAGGGAGGAGGGAGGAGGGAGGAAGGAGGAGGGAGGAGGGAGGAGGGAGGAGGGAGGAGGGAGGAGGGAGGAGGGAGGAGGGAGGAGGGAAAGCGAGGAGGGAGGAAGGAGGAGGGAGGGAGAGGGAGGAGGGAGGAAGGAGGAGGGAGGAGGGAGGGAGGACAGCCCACACTCCCTCCCTCCCCTCTCTCTACATCTCATGATTACATGGTTTTACCAGCAGACCATCACAATCACAGAGGGAACCCAGTAATCATCCTGTCCCTACCCCGGGAACCCTCCCTCTTACTGGGTCATTCTCTGTTCCATCCTCCCTGGGCTGCGGCGAGATACGTCTAGTTAGCAGCCGGCGCTAAGCACTTCTAATGTACTGCTGACACTGCTCCACACGTCCCCACGAGACGTCTGCTGAAGTGCTCTCTCGCCCCTATGGACCAAACACACACTTCAAGTGGTGGTTGAGAGGAGAAGGAGGGATGTGTTGAAGAGGAGGGAGAGGGGATGAAGGGAAAAGAGGGGGATGATGAGGAATAGGTAGATGAGAAGAAGAAGAAAAAGAGATAGGTAGATGAGAAGAGGGGAAAGAGGAGGATGAGTAGGAAGAAGAGGAGGAGGAGGGAGTGGAGGATGAGGAGAGGACTGAGACTGCACGGTGTAGACAGTGTGCTGTCGGCTTTGCCCTCAGAGGGGGTTGGGGTTGCCAAGTTTGATTAAAGCCTGTAGGCTTGACCAGGTCTGGGCAGCTAGCATAGCCGCGGGCTGGCTAATCTCCCCTCATCATCGCACACAGGCAGCCACCATCATGCTCCCACAGGAGAAAACAGATGCTTCTGGCTCTGAGCCGGTCTGCTGCATTAACAGACACACACACACACACACACACACACACAGTACAGAGATGACAGGCATTTGCGACTGAACCAAACACATACTGCAGAATTTAAATCTGCAGACTAACACATTCATCATCTTTCAGGTCTGCAGACTAACACATACTGCATCTTTCAGGTCTGCAGACTAACACATTCTGCATATTTCAGGTCTGCAGACTAACACATTCTGCATCTTTCAGGTCTGCAGACTAACACATTCTGCATCTTTCAGGTCTGCAGACTAACACATACTGCATCTGTCAGGTCTGCAGACTAACACAAACTGCAGCTTTCAGGTCTGCAGACTAACACATACTGCATCTGTCAGGTCTGCAGACTAACACATTCTGCATCTTTCAGATCTGCAGACTAACACATTCTGCATCTTTCAGGTCTGCAGACTAACACATACTGCAGCTTTCAGGTCTGCAGACTAACACATTCTGCATCTTTCAGGTCTGCAGACTAACACATTCTGCTTCTTTCAGGTCTGCAGACTAACACATTCTGCATCTTTCAGGTCTGCAGACTAACACATTCTGCATCTTTCAGGTCTGCAGACTAACACATTCTGCATCTGTCAGGTCTGCTGTGTTTCCTAGTCTTGTCTAGTGTGGAATGAAATCCCACTTGCTGATCCTAAGGCTAATCTCAAATTAAAAGGTAATCTTGTTCCCGGATTGGAGGGGCGCAGTCAGGGGTGATTTCTAGAGCTGTTTTTTGGCAGCCCCTCTGTTGAAATCGCGACAGTAAATTCTCGTATCTGCATTAAGATGTGGATCATGGTCTCAGTCTAATCTGACTGGTTCTCATCATCCAGATCCGAAAGGAGACAAAATCATCTTCTTTCCCCTAAAGATGGACATTGACAAGATGAGTTTGCCCCAAAAGATTGTGGGGAATTAGTTGGACAGACAGGCAGGCAGACAGACAGACAGACAGACAGACAGACATTTGATTGAATTGATTTGATTTGATAGAGGAGGGAAGCTAGGACGATTCTAAGGGCCCCTGACTGAGAGGGGCCCCAAAAAATAGACAAACTAATAGAAATCATCAAAAATCTGTGTAATGCCTGAACTGTGGCTTTCGTGCGCATCATAATGACCTGAGCTTACCAATCTTGTTATTTGTCTGTGTGGTCTAAACAATGTTTGCGTCCCTTATTAGGAGCGTTCAGAGTTAATTACGTGGATGTAATTGAATACACATGCAACTCATAAAATTAGAAAAGGAGTAGTTTTCATTTTTAAATGAGTGTATCCGCTCAGGCAATATGACGTGGTTTGAATGTAAGCCTGCAGTTGAATCCTAGCCAGTGTCAGACAACGTAACACGTAGTGTTTGGAAGGAGGGGCTTTTCCAGTCAGAGGTCAGCTTAGAGGAGTGAGTGATCTGCTCTAAACCCACCGCCCCCTGTTGACAGAAACACAGCCACAGATAAAGTCCCTGTCCCCCAACCTCACCCCAGCCCCCCAACCTCAGCCCCAGCCCCAGCCTCAGCCTCAGCCTCAGCCCCAGCCCCAGCCCCCAAGCCTCAGCCCCAGCCCCAGCCCCAGCCTCAGCCCCCCAACCTCAGCTCCAGACAACCCCCAGCCCAGTAGGAGGTGGGAGGTGGGGGCGGAAGGATGGAGGAACACTGGAGAAAGGATGGAATGGATGACAGTCCAGGAAGTTGTTGAGAGAACTGAAAAGTAAGGGTAGAGAACTGGGGCCACTAACAGAATGTCAGAGAGTCACTATGAGATGGAAACAAACAGCCACCATCTTGGCCTCCGATCAACAGTCTAATCCCAGGAGACGCTCGACAACCGCTTGACATATAACAGCACTCCAGCAAGGACGCATTATTGAACTTGGCAATATAACTATTCCTCACCACCCAGGAAGAACAGCTGCCCAGGAAGTAGATGGATCCAAGGGAGTGGACTCACCGCACCAGCCCGCACTCCAGCCTGTCTCTCTTAAGGACCCGAAAAAAACACTGTTTCTCTTTTCTCTGTCCTTGCCAAGTAGACGCTGACAAACAGAGTACCCCTCTGGCCAGGCACATGCTGTTGCCATGACAAAGCTGCCTGAAGAAGCTAACCAATGCTAAAAGAACCAATGCTAACAGAACCAATGCTAACAGAACCAATGCTAACAGAACCAGTGGTGATTCTTCAGCAGGGGCACCACAGGCTATGGTGCTGTCCAAGTCCAACATAATCCCCCCCCTCATCCCCGTCGCCTCATAGGGTTACCAGACATCCTGTGTGTTTGTGTGTGAGTGTGTGTGTGTGTGTGTGTGTCACACACACAGACTAAGATGGCCTGTGTATATCCCACGGCTGATATAAGCAGAACACAGGAAATTCCTCACATGTGAAATATGCCTTTTAGAGGCCCATCAGAGATCTGGAGAGGCAGGCAGGAAGTTGAGAGAGGCTGTGTTTGGGACGGGGGAAGGGAGGGAGGGAGGGAGGGAGGGAGGGAGGGAGGGAGGGAGGGAGGGAGGGAGGGAGGGAGGGAGGGAGGGAGGGAGGGAGGGAGGGAGGGAGGGAGGGAGGGGCTGTGTTTGGGACGGGGGAAGGGAGGGAGGGAGGAGAGAGGCTGGGTTTGTGACAGAAAGAAGGAGGCCGTTTTGGAAAAGGCAGGGAGGAGATGGATTGGGTTTGTGAAAGGGAGGGAGGAATGATGCAGGAGGGGTGAGAGAGCAGTCAACTGTTTTATTGACTTTCATAAATTAATGCATGTGTGAGGGCGTGTGCCTGCCCGTGTGTGTGTGAGTGTGTGTGTGTGTGTGTGTGTGTATGTGTGTGCAACGTGTTTTATAGCGACCACAGGGTGTGGTCCGTGGCTTTGAAGTCCTCCCTAGACCCTAAACTGAGCTAAAACACAGGCTACTGTACATGGTTCCACATTACTCACTTCCCAGGGGGAATGGAAAAAGAGTGACCCTACTCTCTCACGAGGAACACTGGCCCACTCCTTCTCTGTGTTCAGAGAACTGAACCGTGCCACTGAACCTGCACTGAGATTTTCGGCGCTGAGAATAACACAGGCCCAGTCTTGTGATAGAAGCTTCCTACTTTAGGTTTTAACGCTTACACGACCCTATAGGTGGTCATTCCTACATATGTAACACCCATTCCACCTGGTCACTGGGGAAGGCCTTGGCATAAGAGGTTAATGGTTGTAATTTGTAGCTTCCTTGTTCTCTCTCTCTCTAAGTCTTTCCTGTGTGGCGCTCTGGGTCTCCCAGGGCCCATCTGCTCACCATTAGCATCCAGCCAGGAAGCTAACCAGGGAGCTGCTACCTCACACTCTGCCAGACCAGGAGAGACCAGGGTGAGGGGAGAGGAGCAGAGGGGAGGAGCAGGGGGGAGGATGAGGGGAGAGGAGCAGGGAGGAGGAGCAGAGGGGGAGGAGCAGGGGGGAGGAGCAGGGGGGAGGAGCAGGGGGGAGGAGCAGGGGGGAGGATGAGGGGAGAGGAGCAGAGGGGAGGAGCAGGGGGGAGGATGAGGGGGGAGGAGCAGGGGGGAGGATGAGGGGGGAGGAGCAGAGGGCGAGGAGCAGAGGGGAGGAGCAGAGGGGAGGAGCAGAGGGGGAGGAGCAGAGGGGGAGGAGCAGAGGGGAGGAGCAGAGGGGGAGGAGCAGAGGGGGAGGAGCAGAGGGGGAGGAGCAGAGGGGAGGAGCAGAGGGGAGGAGCAGAGGGGAAAGATGAGGGGAGAGGAGCAGAGGGGAGGAGCAGAGGGGAGGAGCAGAGGGGAGGAGCAGAGGGGAGGAGCAGAGGGGGAGGAGCAGAGGGGGAGGAGCAGAGGGGGAGGAGCAGAGGGGAGGAGCAGAGGGGGAGGAGCAGAGGGGAGGAGCGGAGGGGGAGAAGCAGAGGGGGAGGAGCAGGGGGGAGGAGCAGGGGGGAGGAACAAGGGGGAGGAGCAGGGGGGAGGAGGATGAGGGGGAAGATGAGGGGAGAGGAGCAGGGGGGAGGAGCAGGTGACCAGACCTCCTACAAACCATCCAGGATGAGAGAACTTTTCAGCTCATTGAGCTGACAGATGTCATTTGAGAAGCCGGAAAAGATTCCGGTGTTCACTGTTCTGCAACTCAGGTTCCTTTTATCAGTTTGTTTCGGAAGATAGAAGGAGGCCAGGAACAGAGAGAAGGGACACGTGTCACCAAGACGAAGAGCAGTGGAAGTTTCTGGAAGTCATCAGCAAAGCGTACAGAAAAAGGAGAGGCAGCTGTTAAGGGTTTTTACAGCTCTCTCTCTCTCTCTCTCTCTCTCTCTCTCTCTCTCTCTCTCTCTCTCTCTCTCTCTCTCTCTCTCTCTCTCTCTCTGTGTGTGTGTGTGTGTCTCACTCTCTGTTTCCCTGTCTCTCTCTCTCACACACACTCAAGAGTAAAGACTATTTATCAACATCCTCATCAACATCATTCTACAGACAAGCTTACAAGCCTCCACCTTGAGTGAGAGGGCAGATTTTCCCTTTGCATGACTCATTGGTTTGGCCTAGCATGGCATGGCGTGGCCTGGCATGGTTTAGCCTGGTTTGGCATGGCCTGGGAATAATAATGATCTTGATAGTTTCTGAAAGAAGAGACAAGACTTGTGCAGTCCTAGACCTGTCCTCGGTCACTCTGTCACACACAAAAAATGCAGAAATAGGTTGAAAAATATATAAAATAAAAGTTTAGAAAGTTTGAAAAAACATTTAAAAATGTTTTCCCTAAATGTTGTTGAAAGTTTGAAAAAGTGCAACAACAAAAAAACTCCAATTGAACTTGCCACCTCTGTCCGTAGGTTCAGATTGTATCTCCATAGCTACTGACTGAGTCTCCATAGCTACTGCTTTGATGTCTGGTTTATTTAGGAGTTTATGGATTCCTGGGTTGCTGCAAATAACAAAACACTCACATCAAGTGGAGAAAGAGAGAGAGAGAGGGAGAGAAACAGAGAGGGAGAGCGTGTGTGTGAGAAAGAGAGAGAGAGAGAGAGAGAGGAAGGGAGGGAGGGAGAAAAAGAGAGGGAGAGCGCGTGTGTGAGAAAGAGAGAGTAAAGCTCCATCAGAAAGTTCTTTAACTGACTCTGGGAACCATGTCTCTCTTGGCAACATATTACAGCATATTCTGTAACCCCAGCCCAGCCTTCCCAGAGGGAGTATAACCTGTACCCTGACTACACAGAGAAGCATGAGGAGGGGGGTCTCTGGGCTAACTAGCAGCCTGGGCAGGGAGGATGTGTGTGTGTGTGTGTGTGGGAGGGGGTAACCTGATGTGGGGTCTCCTTATCCTTGTCCCTCTGGAGGGGGGAGGAGGGGGTGGGGTCAAACCTGAGACCGGGTAAGAGAGGTGGGGGGGGGGGGGGAGGTTCACTAATGCCCCTACAACTCTGGAGGGAGCAGATGGTGTAGGATTAGCATCAGAATATGGGAGGAGCCCTCTGGCGGGCTCTCTGTGCCCCTCCCCCTCCCAGTCGCCCCCCGCTGTGATAGGTGAACTGAGGAGAGGGCCTTGAGACTAAACAATGCATCTCCAGTCCTCTCCAGAGAACTAACCTGCTTGTCAGGAAGAGTGCGTTCATCACAGCACCAGATAAAGGACGGTAGCGGGTGAACACGTGATAATGACGCTAGGATGTTTTTGCCGATGGAAGACTGACGCCAAACAAAGGACAGAGGGAAGGGGCCTATGACGGAGATAACACACATGCAGCCGTAGACACGACAACAGAGAAGATAACATCAGGGGGACATACCTCTGGTAGCACAGGCAGCTTAGAAGCCCATATTTTTGTCTCCCATACACACACACACACAAATAGAAACACACACACACAGGCAGTAAGACAGACACACACAATAACAGTGTTCAAGTACAATCAGAGCCAAGCCGGGCGTACACAATAGCAACATCACAAAGGCATCAACAGGTTATATGTTAGACGAGAATATATTTCACAAAAAACCTTTCATAGATTTAAATAGCCTGCCCCGTTGACATGAGTAAACTTCTGGGGAGATCAGATAGGACTGTCACACATTCATATCAACTAGGGTAAAAAAAGGTCGGAATCACAGGTTCTTCTCTGAACGCTGCGATACAACATCTCGGTGTCCTCAGCAGCACAGTGTACATACATGGTATATCAGGAAGGGAACGCGCTTGGAGGGAAACCAGACGACAGGTTTGTTGTTCCTGAGAGACTAAGGAACCTGCAGAATGTCAGCTTGCATGAAAAGATTTAATCATAAAGAGTTTGCCTTATAAGTTGGAGGCATGAGCACTGCAGGCTGCTGGCTAGCTGCTGGCTAGCTGCTGGTTGAGAGTTCTCCTCCTCTCATGTGCTGCTAACCCAGGATCAGTTAGTCTGCCGTGCACTGACATCACTGACCAGAGAGGAGCAGCCTTGCCAAGACCCTTAACCAAAGTCACAGAAACATATTTTTGGCCAAAATTAGTACACACACACAAAAAAAAAGATGTTTTCTGTGGGCTTCACCAAACCTCATCCACTCTTGTTGTGTGTGTGTGTGTGTGTGTGTGTGTGTGTGTGTGTGTAGCCCTATGTGTATATGTGTGTGTGTGAGGGAGGGGGACTATATCCCTTCCCTCCTCCCCCATATGTGACCATTCACCCTCATCTGTTTATGAAGCGTGAGGCCCTGCAGAGACATAAAGCTAATGAGCTGCTATTCTACTGGGGATTTATAGCTTGAGACTGAAAGACGTGACACGTATAGAACTGCACAGCTTATCCCTGCACCTCTCTCTCACACACACACACAAACACACACCATACACACACCATACACACACCCACACTACACACACACCATCATTCAAGCTTACTGCTTGTCTGTCTGCAGGCTTCAGCAGAGACAGTTGATCTGGGCTGATGTGGTTTCGTCAGCACATCTGAATCAGAAGTTGTGTGTGCCACTGCAGGACCCAGTGTTCCACCCTGACTCCCTGCAGGACCCAGTGTTCCACCCTGACTCCCTGCAGGACCCAGTGTTCCACCCTGACTCCCTGCAGGACCCAGTGTTCCACCCTGACTACCTGCAGGACCAAGGTCACCTGTCTGAATAACAGCTCCGCTGAACATGCAGTGAGGTCGTGTGTGCTTCCTCGCTCGCCTCAGAGGACACAGAGACGATCAAACAGAGAGGTGGAGCAGCACACCTACGCCACTGTGAAGAACAGGAGGGAGGGGTGGGGGGGGTGCCTACCCAGTAGAGTGTAGTTACCCTGGTAACATCGGTAAAGGAGAGGGTCACGAGCTCCGCTTTCATCCAGAATGGGGCTCATAGGATAGAGGGAGGGGAGGGGACATCTTGTATAGGGCACAACCAGTGTAACTCTCCCTATCTTTGCAGGACAGCGACACACAGAAGCCCTTTAGACTGCGCCTCCAAAAGGCATTCCTTTGGGGGGCCAGTTTCCATGGCAGGGGTTACCGTGGCGAGGGGGGGCCCTTGTGGGCCCCAGTGAGGCACCAGACAGTCAACACATTAACCCAGAGAGCACAGGGAGCAGTTAAGGGAGACGCAGACACAGGAGGAGGAGAAGGGAGGAGCGTTTCTAC
Source organism: Hypomesus nipponensis (assembly GCF_054491055.1). Classification (NCBI taxonomy): domain Eukaryota; kingdom Metazoa; phylum Chordata; class Actinopteri; order Osmeriformes; family Osmeridae; genus Hypomesus; species Hypomesus nipponensis. Next base: position 4,120,235 of record NC_140372.1, read on the forward strand.
TGAGCATGTGCGAGGCGAGACAGGGCCGTGTGCGACACAACGTGTCGGTGGAGAGTTCCCTCGAAGACTTCCTCGTGTGTTCAACTTCAGACACTGAGGTATTCTGGACAGGCCATTGCATGAGCCCATGTGGCAGGCAGCCAAAAGGGTCTACATTCAGCTGCTGTGTTACAACACAGTCCAGTTGGAAAAAAGAGGGAGAGAAAGCAGGAGGGAGAAAGAGAGGGGAGAGAAAGAGAGAGAGGAACTGAGAGTGGGAGAAAAGGAGTGAGAGGGAAGAGAGAGAGAGAGAGAGAGAGAGAGAGAGAGAGAGAGAGAGAGAGAGAGAGAGAGAGAGAGAGAAAACGCCATGTACTCTTCATACATTCATACTCTCCATCTGTTTTCATGTTTCAGACTTAATACAGGCTCTCTCTGTGCAGTTCCAGTGAATTAAGCTGCCCTCTCACACACACACACACACTCTCACATATCCACACAAGCATACAATTGCACAAGCCACACCAGCACACACTGCCAGACCCTACACACGCACATACAGACCCCTCAAACACACACACCCAGACCAGGCACACACACACACACACCCAGATGAGAGAGCTCTTCCACATGGGTTTAGGAAGTCTCAGTCTCTGAACAGTCATTTGCCCCAGAACCCCCAGAGGAGTTAGCAGGAGAGGTGTTTCCATGTTCCACAATGGTTTCCCCTCCAAACCTTTTACTTAAAAGTCAACTGAAAACAAACACACACCACCACAAACCTGCATAAAAGAGTGAAGAAACCCAATGGGAGATATGAGGCTAACAATGAAGGCTACCTGTTTTTTAGACTCTTCCCCTGCCAGCCTCCATGACTCAGCCAGAGGCCAGAGGCCAGAGGCCAGAGGCCAGAGGCCAGAGGCCAGAGGCCAGAGGCCAGAGGCCAGAGGCCAGAGGCCAGAGGCCAGAGGCCAGAGGCCAGAGGCCAGAGGCCAGAGGCCAGAGGCCAGAGGCCAGAGGCCAGAGGCCAGAGGCCAGAGGCCAGAGGCCAGAGGCCAGGCTATTTACTGCTGCCAGGCCTCTGTTTGCAAGAGTCAGAGAAGCGAAAACAAGCGGGGATGTTTAGCAGGCGTGCACATCTGGAAGCCATAAAGGCAGGGCTCGTATTGGCGCTACGCTAACACCAGGCTACGCTAGACTTCGCCACGCTAGGTTACGCTAACATAAGGGTCTGGGGCTAGTGATCCTGGGAGCTAGCCTCATTAGCGGTCACTCTCCAGGGCAGGGCAAGGGTCAGCCTAACAACCAAACAAAACAAGCCAGTTATCCTTTGCAAAAGCAGGGATAAGCCTGGCCTGGCTTGGCCCTGGACTGTCTCAAGGACCATATGAGAGTCCAGAGGTCCAGAAATAGGACGAGGAAATTGGGAGGAATTACTATGCTAGCACTGACTGTTGTCTGTACCCTAGGGAGCAGAATAAGATGAGTGAGCATAACATGGAGCACAGACACACATCTGTCTAAATGTAGTCCTCTAACCATGCCTGCAATGTATGAAGAACAGGGTTTGGAGTTTTCCGAAGAGAAACGTCCTGAGGACATACAGGATACAGTACTGGTACAGGTCTCTCTACAACTTGCCCCGTCGCTAGCAAACGTCATCGCCCCTCACCGGAGGAGACGACAAATCTTGAGAAGAACAAGAAACAGCCCAACTCTGGTGGGCAAGAAGGGAGGCGTTGTGAGGCCTGCAAGTGACAGTTTGTTCTGGAGCGCGATGTTTACAGCCATGAGTGGACCCAGTGTCTGACCTGGGACTATTCTCAGTGGTGGGGCAGCAGGCGTGAGGGATGGGATGTGACACAGCCTGTCAGGACTGGTTTGGCAGGCCGGCTGCCAGTAAGCCGTGGACGGGGTCCTGGACTCAGTGTGGGCCCCTGTCTGACTGGGTCGGCCTGGACACCACTTCAGTCTTCGTTCTGGGCAAAAGGATGGAGACAAATTCCATTCTGCAGAAAGACGCCATCATGGCTGATTAGCTTTACAGTATGTGTTCCTTTCTTCAGCCTGAGGATTTGTGTTTATGTCACATCAAAACATGTGAACCTGAGACAGACACACCTCCAACGGTAGCATACAGTATGTGTGTGTGTGTGTATCTTCATGTATACACGTATTTGTTTGTGCATACTCGTGTGTGTGTGTGTGTGTGGCCCAGACGGAGGACAGTCGGCCGGCTGGTCGTTCAGACATGTGAGAATAAGATTAGACTTCTCACTCAGCTGATACACTGTGAGGCCTAATCACACATTAAACCACCGCCATCTTTAATTAGACACCTGTGGCTAGATCCTGCCCAGACACAAACAGAGAGAAAGAGAGGCGATGGAGGGGGAGGGGGACAAGGGGTGAGAGAAAAAGAAGGGGGGCAGCCCTTTGTCCTAGGTGTACATGTGAAAAACTGAGCACTGTAACAGTCTCAGATACACACACACACACACATTAGATTATGCTCAGATTCCCATCCGACGTAAACTACTCAATTGGAGCGCTTGGCGCTGCTGTACCTTGGCACGGTTCCGCCTCCACCCTGTCCACATGGCGTTGGGGTAAAATAAGAAAATTGTTCTGTCTGAAACGAAATTAGCGTCATGTTTGTTCAACATCTCCAGAGAACATAGCCTTCCTCGATCAAAACACAACTGCTTCCTATAAAGAGCTGTATTTAAAAACACATAGCCTCAGCTTGTGACAAAGTGTGTGTGATGGAGTGTGTGTGTGAGGCAGTGTGTGTGAGGCAGTGTGTGTGTGTGTGTGAGGTAGAGTGTGTGTGAGGAAGTCTTGCGGGGAGCAGTCTTGTGATTGCTCTGTTCTGACAGCACACCTAACCAAAGCTGATGTGGGGAAATATACTTAACATTCCCTAGTGGCACAGGACAGAAACTGCTTTCCTGGCCAACAAAAACGACCACAATAAGTGTCCAAACACTAGACTCTTCTCCCCAACAGGACCCCTATATACCTGCATTGTTGTCCCTTCCATATATTCCTCCTGAGCCCTATTCCCCAACGCCTACACTCCCTACTCGCCTACACTTCCTTCCTACCTTCTCTCTCTTTCTCTGTTACCTCTTTCCATCCCATTAGCCTTGATCCATTCACATTCCCTTACTCCATATGTCACCTTCCTCCCTAACATCCTTCCTTTCTCCCTATTTCTAACCCCATATGCCTCCTTCCTTCTTTCCTCCCCTTCTACCTTCTCCCTCCTCCCCCTCCTTAGTCCTCTTTGGTAAATCAGGTCATTCCATCGACAGCATGTTTGATGATCTGTACTGACGAGACGGTGGCCCTACAGGAGAGATGGTGGGGAGGGGGTAGTAGACACACCCACAGGGCTGCTAATGTACTCTGTCAAACCCAGTTTGTGCCAAGCCCAGACCCCACTAATCTCCAGGGCCTTGGGGGGGGGAGGTGTGCTTGGCAACACTGCTGCTTTGGCCAGCCTCTCCCTCATGGAGAGATGGGCGGCTCGCACCCAAAACACCATGCTGCTCCCTGGACTCACGTCTGTCAGAGGAGGAGGACGGGAATAAACATGTGACCCCTGTGAAGCGATTGGCTCCCGATTCCTGGGGCTCATCTCATTAGAACAGGTTCCAGAATCTGACCACTGTCAGGCAGTCTGAACTCCATGACCCCCCCCCCCCCCCCCCCCCCCCCCCCGTAACCAAAGAGATCCAACGTACCTTCACTTGTACTTATTACATATGGGAATAAACTTGTTGAACATGAACATACAGCTGTCTTCACATGAGCTACCTACCAGGCGCAGGGCAACAGTAACATCCATCAGTGTGCGCATGGTGCGCAAGTTTATTCAACACAGACCTCTCAGCCTCAAAGCTAGCCAGGAATGTTTTCACATTCCGCCATCGCAAATCAAAACTCTTCCTGTGTTTCATCACAATTTGAAATGACCCTGACATCTACAGTACACAGAGGCTGTCTGGGATGCATTAGGTCCACCAGAACCAAAGGAAAGATAGAGATTAATTAGTATCTTCAGGGGGGGCAGCTGTCAAAAAACAACAGAGGGAGGCCCTCAATTACAGAGCTGTAGTGTTCACCAACAGTCAGGGGCAATTATAGAGCAAGTGATTCAGTATTACAAGTGTAATTTGACAGTGTGTGCTGCATCTTTGATAGTCTGGCTGAAGTCCATCAGAAGGCTGCTGAGAACAGCTGGTGGATGCTCAGGTTGCCGTCCATTTCAAGAGGCAGTCTTATGCTGTCCCTTCAATTAAGGTCGTTGTATCATATTTTGGAGGGTTGCAAGGTACGCGCCTTCGGGGACATGGTCAGAAAATAGGAAACTGGTGACCAAATATTATGGGACACTGGTGTAACACCCTCACGTAAAACACCTGCAGCGTAGTGTGTGCGTGCTATACATGAGATGGTGTTGGCTACCCACAACTCGCCAACCAACCGGTGAATCCTTCACAACAACCGACGCGTTTTCGTAAATGTGTCTAGAACAAAACCGATCTATAGGCTTTACATTGAAACATATCTTGGACTAAGATACCATGTGGTTTAACCGCGTGTCGGCAAGGAATAGCGGTATGTCTTCTGTCTGCCGCAGAGGCTCGCCAGCGACGCCGCTGCATCAGTTTCAGCACCATGCAGGCGTGGACCTGAACAAAAGGCATTTCTCTGCTGAGCTGCGAGCGCAGATTTCCCATACTTTGCTGGTCAATCAACCCATAAAAGAGGCTTCAAACCGACACGTTAAGTCAAATTAAATAAAGAATACTAAATAAAAGAGCTTCGGACTAGGCAAAATAAATATAATAGCGTGAGGGATCCACACAAAAAGGCTTTTTGCCAGCTTAATCTTTTCACTCTCCAAGCACAACACGTTGAGCACGAAATCTCCATTTGACAAATTAGTTATGTCTTACAATGCGCATTGTAAATAAAAAGCAAATGACGAATGACTACAACAACATACGGATTAGTGGGCAGCAACACTTTCAAAAAAACCCTCAACGTTTCAAAAAAATTATAGAACTTTAACAATCGACAAAGTGGTATTAATTAGCCACTACGTAATGTTTGATGAACATGTTACATGTACGTGTGCTTTAAATCAGTAAAAAAATATAGAACTAGATTATTCCTTACCTGTTCGGTCGGTAAGTGGTATAAATACCCTAGCGTGCCTTGAGCCAGAGTGACAATGAAATGGGGAGTCGGACACTCAAACCCCTCCCATCGCAGTTTATCTACCGTAAATACATCTGTAGTGGCGCAAAAACATAGTGACGGTTACAATCTTGATTTCTCTGACACATACTACTAGCTTAGTGTCCAGTTTCTTACTAAGGTGTGTGACACAAAACCATATGGTAGACCCAGATGGGTATACTGCATGTGGTCAAGGGGAGCTATCATAAAGAAGCCGTCACACACACACACACCACCCCGGGGTCTTCAGTGCCCTGGTGAGATGCAGGGGTGTGGCCCCTGTAGAGCAGCGAGCAGGAGGAAGGGAGAGCAGAGAGGAGAAAGGGAGACGAGAGGACAGGAGAGCTGTGCAGGTTGAGGGCAGGACTGATGAGAGCAGAGAGGGAAGGAGGGGAGTAGGAGGGTGGATCAGAGCAGAGAGGGAGGGAGGGCAAGCAGAGAGGGAGCGCAGAGAGGGAGGGAGGGCAGAGGGAGAGCAGGAGAGGAGGAGGGGGCTGGATCAGCATATAGAGGAGGAAGAGGAGAGGGAGGGCGAGCAGAGAGAAAAGGATTGATCTGAGAGCAGCTGCTCCACATGCATCGCACTGCTCCCTGCGCTGTTCCCTGCGCCCGAGCCGACACTGGCACAGAACATTCAGAGGAATTTGCGAGGTGGAGCGTTCTGGCATGTTTCCCCCTAAACAGACAGCTGTGAGCGGGCAAGTGCTCCAGTCCCTCATCACAGCCAGCTCTCAGCGACACACAGGAATGTTCCCCTGACACTCCTGAACAGTCCCCCTGTAACCAGCCTCCTGAACAGTCCCCCTGTAACCAGCCTCCTGAAGAGTCCCCCTGTAACCAGCCTCCTGAACAGTCCCCCTGTAACCAGCCTCCTGAACAGTCCCCCTGTAACCAGCCTCCTGAACAGTCCCCCTGTAACCAGCCTCCTGAACAGTCCCCCTGTAACCAGCCTCCTGAACAGTCCCCCTGTAACCAGCCTCCTGAAGAGTCCCCCTGTAACCAGCCTCCTGAACAGTCCCCCTGTAACCAGCCTCCTGATCAGTCCCCCTGTAACCAGCCTCCTGAAGAGTCCCCCTGTAACCAGCCTCCTGAACAGTCCCCCTGTAACCAGCCTCCTGAACAGTCCCCCTGTAACCAGCCTCCTGAACAGTCCCCCTGTAACCAGCCTCCTGAACAGTCCCCCTGTAACCAGCCTCCTGAACAGTCCCCCTGTAACCAGCCTCCTGAACAGTCCCCCTGTAACCAGCGTCCTGAAGAGTCCCCCTGTAACCAGCGCACTGAATAGATGTGAGGTTTGCAGGGCGGGGACTGGGTCAGTCACCACCTGGCCTTTCAGGAGAGTCACGTAGCACGTGTATTGTGCTTGTTTAGCCAAAGCGACATGGGGGGAGGAGGGGAGAGACTTTTTGGTATCTCTTGGTTGGTGGTAAGGGGACGTCACCTAACCCACCAGGCTGGACCATGAGAACAGAGGCTGCCTCAGATCACTCAAACGGAACCACAAAATAACTTCCAGCAGTGATGCGGTCTGGGCTCCAGACTCCATTGACAAGTGTTCACTTCCTTGAAGCAAGGTACTCTGTTGAAGTTTAAAACTATTGGATCTGCCCAGAGCCACTCTGGATCTGCATAGCCAATCGCTGGCATTCGCCTTAGCCAACTCCTTCACAACTAACGGAGCAAGCTGGAAAATCAAACGAACCCTGTGGGGATCAAAGATTGTTCTTGCTCCAACTTTAACTTCTGGATATTTGGCAGCGTTGCCACAACGAATCAAATGGCTTCGCTCGCATCTTTCTCCGCCGCCATTACGGAACTACAACACAAACTAGTCCAAGACTTCAACTTCCATCATTCTCAGCCACTCCCTCTGTTTGCTGATTGGACAGGTAGAAAGTTAACCTGAGACATCTGACTTACGTACTTCAAGCCCAGATGCAGTACAGAAGCAAAATCAAAATTGAACGGAAGTACGTAAGAGGGCAGAGCCAGGCTACTGCGGTCCTGGTATTGCCTCAACATTAAGACACGCTGCCATCTAGCGGTTGAAAAACAACATTACAGATGAAGATTGCAATGTTTAGTATTTGGGGCAGGTTTCTGGTCACAAGACGTTTGTGAGGTGGTTGAATTAAAGCGAACCTGACAAGCATACAATTGCAATCAAAATAATACCTTATACGCGAGAAAGCTTTAATAAATGTTTAATAAAATGTGTTATTGAGACAAGATACAAAGAAACCCAGCCAAGAGTGAGCTATGTGATTGTAGTACAGTCTGGTATGGCAATATCTCAAGAAGGATATATGTATCTGTACTTCAATTGTGGGTTAAGGCACTTTGTTTATATGAAATAATTTATAGAACTATACAAAGATATATACAATGCAAATGGAAGACAAATACTTAGCTGGCTTGATTAAGAAAATATACAATCCCAAAGTGCATTAATTCTATTTCTCTCTGCAGTTTGAGCGATATCAAAACTGTCAATTCTAACCATTAGAGGACAGAAGCGATTCACATCTAAAAGTTCAATCAGGACAGGACACAGAGTGCCATCAGTTGTCTTCAGTAGGCACTCAGTACTTAAAGGCAGGAGTAGGCAAGGCCCCTGGACCCTGGCTGGGTCCAGCACCTGGACGTATGGCTCTGCTGTGCTCCAGGACTGGAGGACAGGCTACCCTCTCACTTCTGGCTCACGATATTGCGAGCAATCAGCTCCTTCATGATCTCATTGGTGCCTCCATAGATGGGCTGGATACGAGAGTCCACAAAAGCCCTGGCAGAGAGAGAGAGAGAGAGACAGAGAAAGACAGAGACAGAGACACAGAGAGAGAGAGAGAGAGAGACGGATGAAGGGACAGAGAGAAATATCTTTAGTGAGCACACAAGGCCTGTCTTAGCAGCCTGTTAAAAACACTGTGTTGTGTGTCGTGCACATTGACAGTAACCGTCCTAAACTCACTTGGCGATTGGGTACTCCCACATGTAGCCCCACCCCCCGTGAAGCTGCAGACACTGAGTGGCCACCTTGTTCTGCAGGTCGGACGCCCTGAGGAGCAACCAGGAAGTTAGAGAGAGGTGGGAGGAGTCAGAGGGAGCCAGCTATGTGAGGGGAGGACCGATTCAAAAGGTCAACTCTGGTTCAGGAGTCACTTGTGTCCTCACCAGTATTTGGTTCAGGAGTCACTTGTGTCCTCACCAGTATTTGGTTCAGGAGTCACTTGTGTCCTCACCAGTATTTGGTTCAGGAGTCACTTGTGTCCTCACCAGTATTTGGTTCAGGAGTCACTTGTGTCCTCACCAGTATTTGGTTCAGGAGTCACTTGTGTCCTCACCAGTATTTGGTTCAGGAGTCACTTGTGTCCTCACCAGTATTTGGTTCAGGAGTCACTTGTGTCCTCACCAGTATTTGGCCATGGAGGCTGTGTTGGAGTCTAGGCGTTTCTCGGCGTGAAGCTGAAGGCAGCTGTCAACGAAGGCCCGACCCACGCAGATGTCGGTCTTCAGCTCGGCCAGCTTGTGCTGCACGGTCTGAGAACCAAGAGAAGAGAGCACAGCTGTTTACGGTAGACTTCAAATCACAGCTCGTCAAGCTTGAGACTCAGCATAGCTACAGGAAGGGGAGGGGGAATTGGGATTGAGGGGAGGAGAGGGTGAGGTGGGGGGAGAGGTGAGGGGATGAGAGGGTAAGTGGGGGAGTAGGTGAGGGGGGAGAAGAAGGTGAGGGGGGTCAGGGGAGGAGAGGAGCGGGTGAGGGGGGGAGAAGGTGAGGGGGGCCAGTCAGACAGTACTCCGACCTGCAGGTGAGCTATGGTCTTGCCGAACGCCTTGCGCTGCATGACGTAGTTCCTGGTCTCCTCAAACATGAACTCACAGCTGGCCATGCCCATGGCAGCAATCATCAGCCTTTCCTGGGAATGACGGCACAGAGAGAGACGGTCAGCAAGACATGAGCTCTCACTTCTAACTGCGTTCCATTTTCAATTTAAAAGTTTTTTTTTTTTTGGGGGGGGGGGGATTCTCAGTGGGAAAATTTGCAAGATTTCATTTTTGAGAGCACGTGTTGTAACGGTGACCCCAGAGTGCGTCTCTTACCTGGGGCAGCTCGTTCATCAGGTAGAAGAAGCCCTTGTTGGCCTTCCCCAGGAGGGCGTCGGCAGGGAGACGAACGTCCTCAAAGAACAGCTCTGCCGTGTCCTGGAGAGGGAAGGAGGGGAGAGGAGAGCAGCAGTGAGCCTCGTCCAACCCTTCAAACAAACGCTGTAACCGGAGCCTGCCCTTCTCCACGTCCCTCCCCTCACCTGGGCCTTAAGGCCGATCTTCTCCAGCTTGCGTCCCTTGTGGAAGCCCTTCATGCCCTCCTCCACCAGGAACAGGCTGATGCCGTGTGCTGCCGTGCGAGCCTCGCGGTCCGTCACCGCCACCACGATCACCACGTCGGCCATCCAGCCGTTGGTGATGAACACCTGGGTCGGAGAGGACACAGGATGAGGAGGAGACAGGATGAGGTGTTGGTTCTGTTGGAAGACTCGCGGCAACAAACGTGTATAAAAACAGCCTTCATGCTAACCCTGTTGGTAAGGGTGTCTCTCTCTCTCTCTCTCCTCCCCCCTCCCCCGCGCAGGTTAGGGCACATGCTACGTGCACTCGTCGTGAGCCCCCTCTGGTCTGGTCCTGTTTGAACCCCTCAGCCTGTCGACAGGTCGCCGGCCCAGACCTGTGCTCACCTTGTTTCCGTTCAGGATCCAGTCACTGCCGTCCTGCTTGGCGTTGGTCCTAACGCCCTGCAGATCACTGGGCCAGCGAGGAGGGGAGGGATTAGTACACAAGCAGACGCTGGTCGAAGCCTTCAAGTCAAAGACTCACATCAAAAGTGTTGCTACCTGGAGGGAGTCAATCTGTATGCTGAAGTGGATTATTGACTGTATTTTTCCAATCCGCTCGAGCGAGACGTGCTAGAAGGATGTGTGAGCGCTCACCTGCCTGCGCCTGGCTCCGTCATGGCGATGGCACCGATGCATTTCCCAGCAGCCATCGTGGGTATGAAGCGATCGATCTGCGCCTTGCTGCCATAGTTACTGATGTAGGGCATGACGATCTCAGAATGCAGAGCGAAGCCAGGGCCAGAGCAGTTGGAGTACATCCTGGGACACACACACACACACACACACACACACACACAGGGGGAGAGGGGGGTGAGTGTCTGTCTCTGTGTGTGCGTGTGCGAATGCAGAACAATCCATGGTCAGGTCAGGTCTATTCTTATCCAATCCCCCCAACTGCTCTGGCGGGTCAGCAAACCGCAACATCTGTGACTAGGGTCTGAGCTTTAAGAGTGACCACCTCGTGTTATGCAGCATTCTGTACAGAACTGGGGCCAGGCAGATCCGCAACATGAAGTATGCCCGGGTCTGTGTGTGTGTGTGTGTGTGTGTCACTCACTGCTCCTCCCACACCACGGCGGCCGACAGCAGGTCTCCTCCGATCCCCCCGTGCTCCTCTGGGGTGAACACGCCCAGCAGCCCCTGCTCCCCAGCCTTCTCCCACAGCTCCCTGCTCACCTGGCCAGCCTTCTCCCACCTGAGAGCGAGAGAGGGCAAGAGGGGGAGAGAGGGGGAGAGAGAGTGAGAGAGAGTGAGAGAGAGTGAGAGGGAGGGAGAGAGAGGGAGAGAGAGGGAGAGAGAGGGAGAGAGAGGGAGAGAGAGGGAGAGAGAGGGAGAGGGAGGGAGAGGGAGGGAGAGGGAGAGAGAGGGAGAGAGAGGGAGAGGGAGAGAGAGGGAGAGAGAGGGGGAGAGAGGGGGAGAGAGCGAGAGGGGGAGGGAGAGAGAGCGAGAGGGGGAGGGAGAGAGAGCGAGAGTGAGAGGGGGAGGGAGAGAGAGCGAGAGGGGGAGGGAGAGAGAGCGAGAGGGGGAGGGAGAGAGAGCGAGAGAGAGGGCGAGAGAGAGCGAGAGAGAGGGCGAGAGAGAGCGAGATGCAAACTAAATCAGCACCGACTGGTCTAACAAAACCATGTGCATATCTATCTTACCATACCATACCAGCAATCAAAGTGAACATCTCAAAAACAAAAGCCAGAGCTTCCCAGGCAGGCATCATTGAAGCTCTATGGATGAACCCTGCAGGTCAGATTGGTTCCCTGTCCTGCACGTTTCAGACGTTTCCCTGCTCCGACACACCTGATTCAAATAACTGGTCGTCACCAGGCTTCTGCTGAACTAGATGACAACCCATTATTTTGAATCGGGCGTGTCGGAGCAGGTAAACGTCTAAAACATGGAAGACAGGGGGTCCAAATGTAGGCGGTCCTACGTACTCCTTGTGGTGGGGCACCACTTCCTCTTGGAAGAAGCGCCGGACGCTCTGTCTGAAGAGGTCGTGGTCCTCGGAGAAGATCCTGCGCGTGCCGATGTCCATCAGCGTCTTGGCGCTGGACGTCTCGGGGCGAGAGGGGGCCGCGGGCTCCCCGGGCTGGGGCTGGCTGTGTTGCATTCTGGGAAACACAAGCTCAGATATGGATCATGATTCCATGATGAGGGCACACTTGCCAGAAACCAGAAACAGTCCTTGGTCATAATCACGCTTTGGGGCTTGATTTAAGTAATCTTGCGTATGATATTAAATCTCTCAGCTGTGTAATCTGACGGGAGAGTGGGTCTTCGCTTGGCCTGCAGGTGTACGGTCCAATTATCAAGTCAAGTTGGTATATGTCTAGACGCCTTCAGCGACAACGCAATACCAACCCTTCGGCGCATTAATATTCAATACAAAAGAGTACATTTCTAACTCTGTAACGGATGAATTAAGGACAAACGATGTATTAATAGACCAAGCTTCAGTCTTATCAGTTGGCACCGACAGGGTCAGGAGCAATTTACTGAAACTGTGGCAAAGGTCGCGGTGTTAGTGACGTCTCGAACTTGCCAACTTCTAAACAAAGTTTAGTTTAGAGACCAAGGACAGAGCAATATATGGCCAAAATTAAGATTAAATACACAGTATCTAAAATATGTTTCGTAGTTTATGTATGATGGTAAAACTTTCATGTAGTTTCAAGTTAGAGCTAGGTAGCCTAGCTGTATAATATGCCAATGTTTGTTCCACGCTCAAACAATATCGAAGGCAGCCTAGCGTACACACCTGCCATGGGCGGTTGAAAGAGCTTGTCCACTGCGTGAAACATTTCGTAATCCATAGAGACCGGTTTTTACAGCTTTCTGGACAAACATTTTTCCGTCTTCAGGTTCAACACGTCCGATTTTTAGACAACAGAAACACACCGGTTGTTCGTTTCGTCTTCTTCTTCTGTCTTGGTGAGTAAGAAAATCAGGAGTTCAAACTGACTTTTAACATTACTGCCCTCTACTGGAAAATGTTTAATATGTGTAAAGCAGTGCGTGCAGTAACCCAGTAACCAGACTCATTTCAGGATCGTCAACATCTCAATTAAATATTTCAGGATAATCAAAATCACGATTGAATATGTTTTTACCGACACATTTGAAATGTATCACCAACAAGTTGTATCTATCATTTGTCACACATACAATTCACGAGAAAAGTTTTGGATGTGCTTCTTCATGTGATTTTGAGGCTATTTAAAACCTTGTTATGTGAGGACGTGGCCATACATGGCTCAGGACAGACAAGTCTGATGTCTCTATATCCGATCATAGGCCGACGTAATTAAATACTTTCTCCAATCAGGTCAATACTCTCATCAACCTATAAAGTATTGAATTAATTTTTAGATTACTTTACAGTCATTATGTGTGAAGAACTCTCCTTTTTAACACCTAGGACAATTGAGGGTCGTGTGCTAACTTTCCACTGTAAAAGAAAAGGAAAGTCGATTTTATATCAATATATATCTGTGAATATATTTTATGAGTATTTTTCTGACTTGTATAACATTTTTTATACGACTATAGAAAAATACTTAAAGAAGAAAATATGTCCCCAAATTTTTATGTGACAGAATAACAGTTTGGCTAAAGACTAATATTTAGGCTACAGTATAATACTTGGGGCATAGAATAAATCAAAGACCAAGAATCAAAACAGGTGGGATGTACTTTTGGAAAAGTTTATTCTGAATCGACAGAGTGAAAATAAATAAAACTTTGAGGGAAGGAGGGAGGTTTGGCGGCCAATCCACCATCTCGTCCAGCAGCCTTAGGCATTGCTGGGGTGCGTGATGTCGCGACGGAGGGAGGTGAGCGGGACAGAGGGAACAACCCCCACTTGATGAGTGGTCACGCCCCCTCCCCTAACCCCGCCCCCAAGTGGAGAAGACACGCCCCGGGGGGGAGGGTCCAGGAGGGAGGGCTACAACGGAGAGGTACAGCTTCCAAAGAGAGGAGGAGGAGGAGGAGTTGAAAAGTGACGGACGAAAAGAAAAAAACTAAACGCATTTGCTTTGACATCCCATAGTCTTTTTCTTTCCTCGATTGGTCTTAGAAACAGTGTGGATGTCCTGACACCATGGGGTCTGCATATGAGCTCCATCACCCTCAGCACTCCAGCAGTGGGCTTTATTACACAGACAGGATGTGTTTGACGAATGCTGTAATGGAGGGGGAAGGGGAGGTGGAGGTGGAGGGAGAGAGAGAGGGAGACATGAGACACACAGGCTCAATATAGATGGTATCTACGTGAGTTAAACATGAGCTTTCAAAGTACAGTGTGACAGGTCTGGAAAGATAGGGTTTTATGTCCTAAACGACATGACGGCTTTGTTGAAAACACGGCAGACCCTTGACTCTTGGCACATCCGTACATTTATAGCGACATTGAGGTGTTTCGTAGTGTTTCGTGAGGGAAATCAAAGGGGTTTCCCCTCCAACCTACCCTCGTAATGGACACTGCCGTTCTCATCCTCCTGGCCTGACATGAGGGCATCAATCTCAGGCTCGGTCATCTTCTCTCCTGGGGGAGAAGGGGACACGGGGGGGGGGGCAGTAAGAAACACTTGCTCTCCACCACGCTGTGCGGTAGTGTTACCATGTCTATATTAGGGCTGGGACTCACCCAGTGTGCCCAGCACGATGCGCAGCTCAGCGCCCATCACTGTGCCGTTGCCCTCCTTGTCGAAGACGCGGAGGCCCTCAACGTAATCGTCCAAGGTGCCCTTGGGGATGACGTCCACCTGCTGCAGCATGGGCAGGAAGGCGTCGAAGGCCAACCGCTTGTTAGCCAGATCTGCCAAAAGGACAGAGGAAACCGAGATCACACACACAAGTCGTGATCACAGACCCAAATGACACACACAGAACATGAGCTGTCTGACAGCTGTCCAGCCAAGAATCAACATAAAGCATCTTATTATGTGTTTTTTTTCATGTGTTTGCTTATTACTGCTAGATAGACGACATGTGTTTTCGACAGTTTGTCGGAACCCTCTTATAAAAGTACATCACAACAGGAGAACTGGGACTTTTAGTGTGCCGACAGGCTGCTAAGACACTGTTGTGCATTGGCCATGAAGCTAGCAAGATGACCCAGGGACCCTCACCATCTGCAGATGGGTTTCCCAGAATCTTTGCCACGTCCTTGTTGGTGGGGTTCTGTCCCAGGGCGCGCATGATGTCAGCAACCTGACAGTATCCCACCTGGCTGTCACCAACTCTGTCGAAGAGACCGAATGCCTCCTTGAAGTCTGGAGAGAGGGAGAGAGAGAGGGAACAGAGGGTAGAGTGTGAGCGAGGTGGGTGACAGAATGCCCCCCCCCCCAAAAAAATCTGTGTACAAATTATTTTGCTAAATAAAAACAAAAATAGACAAGACAGAATGTGCTCTCTTTTTGACACTAAAGTAGCTCAGTCTAAAAGCAGCTCTTGGATGCTGGTGTCGCACACCACTGCTGCCCGCAGGTCAAAGATAGCGAAAGGCGGATTCTTCCCTCATTGTCCCGTTAATCGCACACAACAGCTGGGGGCACGGCGACCGGCAGCAAGGTAGCCGGGATCAAAACAAGGCTTAGCTATTTCTATGTTCTCCTCCAGGAACCCTAATTGAAAGTCATCTGTTGACAGATTCATGTTCTTAAGTGATTTCTGAGCATCCGCAGTTGCCCCCCGACCCCCCCCCCCTCCCTACCCCCCAATCCCTACCCCCCAGCTGTGTTTGAGAGGCATTGAGAACATCGCTAGGGCAATGGATACCCCCTGAAAGTATTCCCTGCCATATATGAGCAGGGCCCCTGTGCGCCCAACTTGGGTTAAACATAAAAATGCTGACAGCAGCGTAATCAACACCGCCGGTCGTAATCAAGACCTACTGAGCGTGTGCAGGAATTTCTGATGTTGATTTTCATGATAAAAAATTAAAAAAACACGTTGAAGATTAGTTTTAGGTGGCAAAATGTACTGCCTTGTGTTTTAACATGACATGGATCTGATAAGACACACATTCATGCATAGTTGTGGACGTAATTCAAAACACATTTCCTACACCTAGAAGGCTCCTGGACCTTCTTAGCAAAGGACACCCTTTACCTGTTGCCTTGTACTCTCAACCTTCTCTCGTCCTCAGCCTTCTCAAACGTCCATTGTAGGCTTACGCTTCAAGGACAACCTCTCAGTAAAACCTTTCATGTTCTGTAGCCTCCATCTGAGACAAATATGTCTTTCCATAGGGAACAAAGGGGATCGGAGGGGATTTAAAGCCCAGATTCCTTTGGTAAAGGAGATGCCTGGGCCTTGCCGTCTTAAACCTTTGACTGGGGGATTAACACCTTTCTGACGAAGGACCACTGTGCAATACAAGACATTGTGGCCCTGCCTAGAATAGATCCAGGCACATAAGTCCCCCACGACAGCTGAATAAGCCAGGGAGGAGTCCACACTGGTGGGTCCGGGACACCCCCAAACCGGGCCTAGTTCTGGTGGCTGAAATCCTTCAACCTGGGGGGCAAGTCAGTGCATCATGGTGACAGATCCAAACTACGAGCCCAGGGGTGAAGTATTGGCACTAGTCATCGAAATCTATACCTAAGTAGACTTTGAAAGAAATCAATGATAATACAGTTTTCAGGGCCGTGTAGCGGCTGACTGGGAGAGGCTGAGGACAGGAGGGTCTGGAGCAGGAGTTGTCCTTGAGCCTCCTGGGGGTTGGTATATCTCAATGGCAGAGCATTTGACTGCAAAAGCTTCTGCTAAATGAATATATTCTCACTGCTAGATTTAATAATACGTTCCCTTTGTTTTAGGTGGATGAAATCTCTGCTAGGTGAATTCATTCTCTCTGCAAGTGAATCAATTCTTTCTGATAAGTGAATCCGTTCTCTCCGCGTTCTCTCCTCCTGACTCACCCTCGATCTGGTCTGCTGAGAAGTCGCTTGCTGCTGCTGCAGCGGGGGCAGCGGGTGCCTCTTCGGCCTGTCAGAACACATCAGCATAACAACATGAGCTCACCTCCGTCACCCCCCCCTCCGACCCTCACACACGGACCCTCCCGCACAACCCCGGCGTGTTCGTGTGTTGCCACGGCGGTCTGTTTCTGTGCAGTAGCCTACCAACAAGATCCAAAAAGCTCAACGCTATGACATATTTAGCGGCCTAATTTTTGCGTCAAAATATTAGTTTCGAGTGACGTGCCAATGAGTGATAGAAATACAAAGTAGGAACAAGTCTGTGTGAGAAAAAGAGATGCATTTAAATGTTACGCTAACGCTGAGCAAATATACAAATATTTATAGATTCCAAGGTGTCATTCCCAACGAAAAAACTATTTAACCCCCCGTTCTTGTTATCTTGAAGGAAAAGCACATGCCACAAAGTTGCTGGCTTTTTTATGTATAAAAAGGGAACATTTTTAGTCTTCAGATCCTCTCTTAACATGGATCACGCTGATGCTACAGGTGTGCGGCAGCAACTTAGGCTTAAGGTAGTATCCAAACACACAACGCCACAAAAGAATAGATCGGCACAATGAATCTCAAACAAACTCCAATGGAACAGCCCCACACAAAAGTCCAGAGTACACACCATTTTCAAGAGATGGAGATGGAGGAGAGGAAAGGAGAACAGAAGCCAAGAGTCCCAGGAGAGAGTGGTCCTGAGCCATGGTCAAGGCCCTTCTTATTTATGTCACGGCCGTGATGTCACAGGGCGGATCAGATGACGCTTTTGAAGTTCTTTAGCTTTCTTAGGGCAAACGGAAAGTGGATCTGCGGTCGACTGTCGGAGTGGGTGCAGGCCTTTAGAAGGGGACAGATCTATTTTTAGTCGGCTAAGAGAGACTGTCTCAAAACTCCTTGTCTTTGTCAGCGTTTACACTCACAGTTACTAAAGCTAAAGGAAAAGACTTGTTCATTGATCATGCAAGAAAGCGGTAGTGGGTGCTCAAATGGTCTCGGTTTGAACTTACCGAGAGTGATGAAGGCGCATCTTCGCATAAGAACGCTGAACATGCGTACACAACTCAAGAAAGCTTCTCGTTTTCAACTTGATATTTTTAAACAGAGAGAGTGCGCTGCCCTCCTCTTATGGTTATACAGTTGGGTTGTCAAAACTCAAATGAAAACTAGGATACCGTTCATAAAATAAGACGCCTGTACTTCTACAATAACATTGTGCAGCCTTGGATCAAAAGTTTATAGTTTGCCCAGTGCGCAATAAGGGTGCGCCAACACTTGAAATTTAGCCTACAATCCGTTTGGCCATGAACAGAATTACAAATTCATAAAGTAATGTTTATGTTTCAATTGACCAAGAGTTCTGACAGCTTTCACCGTAACTGGCTGCTTGTTTAAACTCATGAGCGCGCGGAAACTAGTGTTTTAACCACGTTGATGACAGTTGCGCACGGGCAAGCTGCGATAAGATATTCCTTTCAAAGTAATTCACACCAAACGGGCACCTTACGTCTTCAGTCAGTTATATCATGAGTTGTCATAATGCGTAAGAACAACAACAACTACATCCACGTTGATGAATAATTGTTTACTAACACGAGCTCATTGTTTAACATAAGAGCTATCCGTGGTGCTGATCTTAGTAGGAGGAAAGTAGCTATAGTACGTAGGCTATTGGTTTTTATAAATATGTTTTAGACGGAAACACAACGCTACAAAATTGTGTTGAATATAACTATCAAATTAACTTGATACTCGAGCCGTCGATGCGGTCTAAACCAATGTTAACGTGTGATCTTTCCCTGGGTCACGGTGTCAACGACCCTTGTGTTGATGTGTTCAGGTGTGTCTCCAGCTGTGGCCACGTCAGAAAGGCGTCTATTTAACCGCAAGTATTTACAACATATCAGCACCGAATTACTCTAAACGTATCAACCTAATTAAAACAATCTCTGGTGATTGGCAGTTAAGCAGAGAGAGATCCACGTACAGAACTCAAACCGCTACACACTGCAAATTTACCCAGTATAAATAGTATGTACGTGTTGAAAAACATAATTTCCCATAATATCCCCATAGAGGGAAGGCACTGGTGGGGTCCTGGGCTGGACAGATAAAAACATGTTCAAGCTACTGAGAGAGGACTTGGGCTCCCATGAGGGGCCAATAGAGAGGCCTGTAGAGAGATACACAGACTAGGGATCAGGGAGCTGGTGTGTCTGTCATCTGTCCTGTTCTGGAAGAGGTGATCTGGAGGACTGGAAGACATGCCACAGAGACCGCGCCCCTGGACAGATGAGCGCTATTTTTACTCCCCCTTCACCCTTCCCCCTCCTCCACTCCTCCCCCTTTCACCCTTCACTGCTAGAGGAGTTTGGTTTCTCTTCCTTTCCCTCCCTCCCTCCCTCCCTCCCTCCCTCCCTCCCTCCCTCCCTCCCTCCCTCCCTCCCTCCCTCCCTCCCTCCCTCCCTCCCTCCCTCGGTGGAGCAAGAGTTGGCAATAGTGGAGCTGTGTGTGTGTGTGTGTGTGTGTGTGGGGGGGGGCTTCTCAAGGGTCTCTGGGACATTCTCCCTCCCCTCCCCTCCCCCCCTCCCCTCCCCCCCTCCCCTCCCCTCCCCTCCCCTCCCCTCCCCTCCCCTCCCCTCCCCTCCCCCCCTCCCCTCCCCTCCCCTCCCTCTCCCCCCCCCCCTCCCCTCCCCTCCCCCCCTCCCCTCCCCTCCCCTCCCCCCCTCCCCTCCCCTCCCCTCCCCTCCCCTCCCCTCCCCTCCCCCCTCCTCCCCTCCCCCCCCCTCCCCTCCCCCCTCCTCCCCTCCCCTCCCCTCCCCCCCTCCCCTCCCCTCCCCTCCCCTCCCCTCCCCTCCCCCCCTCCTCCCAGGGGGGTCCAGGCCAGCCACTTCGTAAAGGCGCTTGGGGAGTCTTAAAAAAGAGTGGGGGCATTGTGTGGATGGCTGGCTGCGTCTCAGACAGTTACGTGAGCCTTATTTGGAGTACAGGGTGCAAAGAGAGTTCCACAGCAGAGGGGTCCTTACCCCGGCGTCCAACTAGCCCACACGGTCAAGCAACTCAAAACACATTTCACCATACTGGTGAGGCTGCATGCAGCTACTTGATAGAGAGCACGGAGACTTCAGTTAAATAAAACATGGCAAATTTCAGGACCGTGAATGAAAGAAGGTAAAACTCAGGGGAGACTATTGTTGTTGTTTGTAGGGGTGAGCAGCAGTTGCATAATCATGAAGGTCACTGGTGTTTAAGCGGGCTGCAGTGGACAGTGGTCCATTCAGAACATTGACCAGGGTCTGCATGTGACACACAAGCCTGCTTGCCCCCTTGTGGCTTTATTGTATTACTACACGTCAGTCATAATGTAAATACCAAAACTGATAAGATTGTACTGAGTAAAAGTTATTTGTTTATTGTGGAGACAACAAGACAAAGGTTTCAGCAAACATGATTGTCAGTTCACTTAATTTATTAGGCAATAGCCAAAATTGTTGCTGTATTATTTACAAAACAAAGTTTCTACAATCTGCTCAAAATGAAGAGCAGTCTATATGAAATCTTAAGTTCACTTACCAATTATTTGTCAGACTAATTTAGATGTTGCAGTGCAAATTTGGCCAAACAGAGATGTGACACATTTTCTTGAAACATCAATAATTACATTGAAATACATATTGTATATGTAAACTAAATAAAAAATAATAATATGAGAATTGCCTTCTCCTTACAAAATGCACATTCTTTGTAATCAGGCTACTCGATGATATACATGACTTCCTTATATTATGGGATGGAGTGTGACATGCACTATGGGAACAGCAGATTAGTAAACTCTAGATCTGTCAGTCTGATCAGCAGAAACACACCAATCAGCTGGTGAGACTCACCCACCAATCAGCTGAATGAGACTCACCCACCAATCAGCTGAATGAGAAAATACTGTGGGAAGGGACACCCCACCTTGATTCTGACTCTAGACTGGGAGGGGAAAAGAGATAGTGACAGAGAGAGACACAAATGGAGAGAGTGTGATAGAGAGGGAGTGGGACAGAATGACCGTGAAAGAGGGAGAGGGTGAGTGAGAGACTAAGAGAGAGAGAAGGCAAAATAGACAGAGAGAGAGAGAGAGAGAGAGAGAGAGAGAGAGAGAGAGTGAGAGAGTGACAGAGGATAAAACAGAGAGAGAGAGAGTGAGACAGAGCAGCGCTGCAGATATAATCCACAGTGGGTGGGGCTTATTATGAATACCTTTACACCTCAAAGGCTGGGAACTTTGATTTCATTGGCTGCAGAAGATCAGCCAGGAAGTAGATAGTGCCGGCCATGCCTACAGACAGGAAATGACGCATCAAGATTCTGTCAGCATTGATCTAATGAGGATCTACAACCTAAACACTGGACTCACAATCACAATATTCTGTTGAAATGTATATATTTTCGTCATTATAAATCATACGCTACCTTCAAAGAGTGAGAATGGGGTGTCTGGGGTGCGGCATCCATGTTTTCCGTAGTTCATACACCAGTCTGCAAACTACAAACAAATATATAAGAACCAGGGCATCACATCAGTCAGAGCCCAACTCCTGCCATGTGACTTCTAAGCTATTCTAGAAACCCCCGCTGAAAGAGCGCTTTCCAAAGTGAAATGTGAGAAGCTTCTGAGCAGATCAAATTGTGATCACAATGCCTTCCCAACTCCCTGGGGAGGTGATGCATAGCTTTGCCACATATCTGGCAGGTCTATTTCTAGCTCTACCCAAATAGCAGCGTATTAATTGAACAGCACATGGGACGTGTGCCACCTGGAATCTCTCCAGCAGAGACGGAATCATCTCCGATGTCTAATCTAATCACGGCTGACTGACACTCGCTGAGAGTTAACCAAACCGAGTGGAATCTCCAAACCACTTCCTCCTCACCATGCACGCCCTGTATAGGTGTTTGGGCTCGCGGGTGAGCTTGTAGAGGGCCAGGAAGGTGTAGGCGTTCCCTGCTGCGCCGTGACAGAGGCCGTAGCCCTTCTTCAGCAGGCCCCTCTGCCACACCACGTCCCCACACTGCAGCGCATCCTCCAGGTACTGGGCCATACCAAACACCTGGGGAGGACACAGAGAGCACGCATCCAGCCACCATCAGCCTCGTGGGAGGAGAGACAGAAGGATGGCAGGTTGGAGTATTGAGACAGGCCCCCGGGGTGTACCTTGTAGGCCTGCAGGAGCATGTAGACCACGCCTGGGGAGCCGTGGCACCAGTGGACCAGCTGGTCGCGGGTGTCGCCTACGCAGGGAGGGTAGTTCCCTGAGGGAAACTTGAGGCGGCAGACGTGATCCACGCTGGGCTTGACCAGCCTGGCGACCCGCTCCTCGCCCGCCACGAACCCTGGCTGTAGGGAACAGACCAGTCGGTCACCGGGGAGGCGCGTAACTTTCAGACCAATAAGACGTGTGCTCGGCTTTGTTCAGCCAATCAGCTTCACCTGCATGAGGAAGTAGTAGATTCCAGCGAGGCCGTGGGCGGAGCCTACGTACTGCTCCTGGTACCACTCGTACATCAGAGGACTCCGGTCCTGGACGTGAAAGCTTCGGGCCTGACTCTCCCCTGACACCAACACAGCCTCACAGATCTGGGACAACAGCCATGAACACAGCACTGAATAGAACCAAACAAAAATTGAATCCCTTAACATATTGACAATACCTACTTAGAGGCCAGCAGTAAAACTACTGTAATACTATTACACTGAAATAACGCCCTTCTGCCCTTACTATACGCACTATTTATACGTCGCTGTGGATGAGAGTGTCCAAATGTCAAAAACGTGAAGGCTTTCTATAAAGTAGAGACTTACTGACTCATCATTGACACACTGACTTGATAAACAAACAGCTCAAGTTTAACCAGGCGAGCGTCCTACTGTAACAGCTGAATTAGTCTGACCTGCTGGATGTACTGGGTGGGGACCCTGTCCTGGCCCAGCTGCTGGCTGACGTAGAGGAGAGAGGAGAGGTAGCCCACCCTGCCATACAGCAGCTCATCAGGAAGATCCCCAGAACCCTTCACCACCCTCTGGTGGAGCTGGAGGAGTCTGGAGGAGGAGGAGCAGGAGCAGGAGGAGGAGCAGGAGGAGGAGCAGGGGGGTAGAGGGGAGGAGGAGGAAGGGGAATAGGGAGAGGAGGAAGAAGAGGAGGAAAAGGAGGAGGGGGTGGGGGGTCGAGGGAGGAGGAGGGAGAGAAGGGGGAACAAGAAGAGGAAAGTTGAGGACTCCTAGAGTTCAAATTCCTTCTGAATTCATGAAGTGAACTGAACACAAGTGGAGCATCTAATGTACACCAAACACAACACAAAGCTGCGACTGCTCTCTCCACAAACCAGTTCATAGTTCACCAATTCACATGTGAGCTCAGGATGTTGACTCCATAGAGTTAAGTTGACTCTGGTGGGCCAGGAACTCACCTGCTGACGCACTCCTCAGCCTCTGGCGCCCTCTGCAGTCTGTGGTACACCACTGCAGCCACGGCCAGCGGCCCAGCATCGCCACACAGAAACGTCACATCGTGCCTCCGGGTTAAACACTTCAGGCTGCGGCTCACGTGCTCTAGTGCCCTCTGCAGGAAGGAGGAATCCCCAAACACTTCATGCAAGTGCAGGTAGAGAAGCGCTATACCTGTTGAAGGAAGAGAGGTACATGTTAGGGATTTGTACTTCGTTACCACCCATTTCTGGTGTTTGATCACACAGTAATTAAAAATGTTAATGCTAGTGTGTATGTGTTTCATATGTGTTTGTGTAAGGACAGTCTGAATCATTTCCTAAACGGAGCCTCATTAGGTACAGGTTAACAGATACAGATGATTTATGAAAGCGGATGCCCCAAAACATTAGTTGTTGTGGCGTGTGTATAGAAGAGTGTATTTAGACGTCTGTTTGAAATGAATTCCAGGGTCTTCCTCCTCACCCGTCCATCCGGTGTAACTGGTGCAGTCTCTGGGGTCAGATGACTTGAGTCCATTCTCCATGACTGCTACTAACTCACTGACTTTACCACTCAACCGCTGGGCAAACTCTGCTGTGAGCTGCACACACACAACAAAGATCCTGTGATACTTTACTGGAACTAGCTAAGAGCCCTCTCAAACCCCACATGACATTTACAAATATAACGAAACAAGTTAATATTATGTGGCAGAATGTTAGAAATGATATCAGAGTGGGTATCTATTCCATGTCTTCATCTGTCATCCTACCATGCCGTCAGAGTCAAACAGCCCTTGGGAACAGCCAGGGTTCCCATCATAGTCTGGATACGGGTTGTTTAGACTTCTCTGGTCCATTATGTTTCCAATCCTTGGAATGACACTGCGCTCCACCGGGCAAAAGAGCAAACTGCTTGTGACAGAATAGAAGGACATGTAAGTAAGGTGGAGAAAGACAACGAAAAGGCCCCATGCCATCTTCAAGCATATATATCATTTATCATTATAACTGCCTGAGTCGCAATGGTTAGATAGCCAGCTACTTAATTCGAGCTAGAGGCTCTAGCACGCACACCAATAGGTCTATGATGCAAACCCACTTGCCTCCATGAACACTGAATATACGTGCACAGTCAAAAATTGGTATTTCTTGCAGTAGCTACATGTCTGGAATGGATCAAAACTGATGACACAAATAAGGTCCAAACATACCGCTGCAGTCAGAATATCTGCTTTTTCGTTGCAGCAGTCATGAATCTTCTTCTCCGTTTAATGAAAATTATCACTCGCACTTTTTCTCAAGTGCTAGCACTACCACCTAGCGTTCAGGAAGGCGTCCTACAGTACAGCGGAACTGAGGAGTGGCTACGATTGTAAAATCAGAGGGAGGGTTACTTTCGACGCAGACTGCTGTGATATCTTTAGATCTAGAACAGTTTGAACTTGTAGTCAGCAAAACATCAACCACAATAGTTTTGCCTAGAGGTGATGCTGGGGGTGGCTGAAATGACGGGCAGGTAAGAGCGATTTTTATTGGTTATGCCAGCTAAGATATAGTAGTTTGCTATTAACTAACCAGTTTTTCAGCCGAGCTAACAAGCTAGAGCACTAGCTATCCACTCAGAAGAGAAAGTACTTACTGTATGATAGAAAAATTATGCAGGAAAAGTAGTCCAGCTTTTCCAGTTTCTTTCCTTTACATCTCTATCATATGCCGTTCACCTTTTACTGACACATTTAGTTAGCTAGCTAGCAGCAACAGTATTTCGCTACAACTGTTCGACTAGACTAATGCTAGCTACTATGGCCTTATCGGAAGCTGACTTTAATGGTAACTGTTGTAGCTAGTTAGCTAGTTTAATAGCTAGCGTCAAACTTTTCAAAGAGGTCGGAAGCTGTACAGCCAGTCTAGCGAACCGTTATGGAATGTGTTTCTGAAATCCAGAGTGCCATCAGTGTATAAGACAAATGCAAGTTGTTCAGAGATCTCACCATGAATCATGAGTACATCAACTGTTAACTTATATTTAGAGCATTACACGTTTGTAATCTTAAATTCCAGGCATGTAGACTTCTGTAATTTCTTGGCTCTTGGTCTGGTGCTATGAATAAGCTAATCCCTCATGTGAATCATAAAATGAAATGCGTTGGAAGACGATACCA
Organism: Hypomesus nipponensis; assembly: GCF_054491055.1. NCBI lineage: Eukaryota > Metazoa > Chordata > Actinopteri > Osmeriformes > Osmeridae > Hypomesus > Hypomesus nipponensis. The sequence goes on from NC_140372.1 coordinate 4,145,468, forward strand.
CAAGTGTAACTTAGAGCCATCAGAGAGGCGCAAGACTAGTAATTAAATTAACTAGCTAGCTGGCAGATGAGTCCAGTCTATATGGCAAGCCAGCTACAATTCAACATAGGCCTACACTCAGACTGAACATTGATTTAGTCAGTCAAAAGTCAGTATTCTGTTGATCAACTTGACTGTACAGACAGAGAGTGATGTCATCTGGACAGTTAGATCCTTAAATGCTTGAGACGAGTGGTCAACGACGTAAGAGCATCGTCGCGATGTATAAAACAAATAATATAAAAGGACAATGCATTTGAGGATTGTCTCAGATGTCCATATTAGGACTTGGTGCTGGTGATGTTCTGGGTGTGTATAACCCAAACAGCTATGACTGCACACTCATCCTCCATGGAGACAAACCGTGTGGGCTGTTGGCCGTCAGACTGTGACTAATGGTCTACCAGTAAGGGAATGTAATGGAGTAGCTCTAGTACCCAGGGCGCAAAACTCCGCCTGGAAACAGCCAGTCAGCTGAAGCGCATTTGAGAGCGACTAGATGGATTTTCACCAGTCACAGATGCAGTTGGTCTCTACTGCCCGTCTATCGGCTCGCTGTGGAAAGACGAACGGGATCACTTCTAATCAAATCCGCTGTCTCTTGTCACCGTAGCAACATGGCGAACGCCCTGGCCAACGCGGCATGCGAGCGCTGCAAGAGTGGCTTCGCCCCGGCGGAGAAGATTGTCAACAGCAACGGAGAACTTTACCACGAGCAGTGCTTCGTCTGCGCCCAATGCTTCCAGCAGTTTCCTGAAGGACTCTTCTATGAGGTGACACAAACGATATCCTCTATTATTCTCTCTGACTCTATTATCTAGGCTATCCTTTTTCCTGAGGTCTAGTCTCGGCTATAGTACCCTACCTACATTTGTTTTTCAACAAACAGGGGTTTCGAATAATTAACACAGGGTCGTTATTGACTACTAGTTTGTGTTTTGGTTTTTCTCTGAAGTTTGAAGGCAGGAAGTATTGTGAGCATGACTTTCAGATGCTCTTCGCTCCCTGCTGCCACCAGTGTGGTGAGTTTTGAACACACAAACACATGCCATACACACACCATAAACACACACATGCCATACACACACACACACACACACACACACACACACCATACACACACACACACACACACACACACACGCCATACACACACACACACACACACACACACACACACACACACACACACACACACACACACACGCCATACACACACACACACACACACACACACACACACACACACCCTCCATCACTAAATCCCCCTGCTGGTCTGTGTGTGTGTGTGTTTTCGCTCCTAGGAGAGTTCATTATTGGCCGTGTGATTAAAGCCATGAACAACAGCTGGCATCCAGACTGTTTCTGCTGTGACATCTGCCAGGCCGTCCTGGCAGACGTGGGATTCGTCAAGAATGCCGGCAGGTGAGGTCCTGTCCTGGTGTGGCTTTTACATTCAGCCAGTCATGATGGTCAGCCAGCTGAACTACAAACACCACCGTAACATGTTAAAGTGAAGTGCGTAATCCCCTAACCAATCGCAGCACACCTCACAACACATCGCTCTTCCACTGTCTAACCTCTGCGAGTTTTGCTCACGGTCTGTATTGCGATTGGTTGCTGCTCCAGGCACCTGTGTCGCCCGTGCCATAACCGGGAGAAGGCTCGCGGCCTGGGCAAGTACATCTGCCAGAAGTGCCACGCCATCATCGAGGAGCACCCTCTGATCTTTAAGAACGACCCCTACCACCCCGACCACTTCAACTGCAACAACTGTGGGTGAGTCACACCACCGCTGTGTTCAACCCTCTCACCATCTCGGTGTTGCCGAGTCTGCAAAAAAAAAAAAAAAGATTCAAGGTTGCATTATTATTATAATCCCTCCCTCCCTCCCTCCCTCCCTCCCTCCCTCCCTCCCTCCCTCCCTCCCTCCCTCCCTCCCTCCCTCCCTCCCTCCCTCCCTCCCTCCCTCCCTCCCTCCCTCCCTCCCTCCCTCCCTCCCTCCCTCCCTCCCTCCCTCCCTCCCTCCCTCCCTCCCTCCCTCCCTCCCTCCCTCCCTCCCTCCCCCCCCATGCAGGAAGGAGCTGACATCTGATGCCAGGGAGCTGAAGGGCGAGCTCTACTGCCTGCCCTGCCACGACAAGATGGGGGTGCCCATCTGCGGAGCCTGCAGGAGGCCCATAGAGGGCCGCGTGGTCAACGCCATGGGCAAGCAGTGGCACGTGGAGGTGAGCGTTCAAACCCTCACCCTGGACCACCTCTCACGCCCGCCGACGTCCAAGAAAGCAGTCTAGACTGCTCCGTAAGAACGCTCCATGTTCACAATGAAGCCATGGGCTCATCCCATAATCTTCATTCACTAAGGTTGTGTTGGGATTCTAGCTGGGTGGATCTGATCTTCGATTCACTGATCTTCGTAAAACACTTGTGTGTGTGTCTTTTCCACATTCCCTCTGCTCTCTTCCGGCTGGTTCCTCTCATCACCCACTCTTTGTTTTAATCGCTTTCTCACTTTTACCACATCCTCTCTCACTCTCCTCCTCTTCCCTCCTATCCCCACGTCCCTCCTGTCATCTGGGCCCCGCCCCCCTCAGCACTTTGTGTGTACGGTGTGTGAGAGGCCAGTTCAGGGCCAGCCCTACTACGAGCGCAGGGGCCACGCCTACTGTGAGTGGCACTTTGACATGGTGAGGAGAAGGCTCTGTGTTGATCAGCCGCCCCACTTGCCTGGCCTGTGTCTTCCTCCAGATGGCGCTGTACCCTCATCTTCCCGCTGATAGTCTTCCTCTAACTGAATGGTTATCGTTTGTGCGTGTGTGGTTTTTCTTCCCCTTCATGAAGTGTCTCATCCCCTTCAGAGTCAGCCTTGATAATGTGCACCTAATGAAAGCTGGCTGAAGGTTGCCTGGCTAATGCGTATTGCCGTGTGTGTGTGTGTTTGCAGCATTTTGTGTGTGCTAAGTGTGAGAAGCCGTTCCTTGGCCATCGCCACTATGAGAGGAAAGGTCTGGCGTACTGCGAGACCCACTACAACCAGGTAAAGAAACACTACAGTTCTAACTTACACACTAGCTATACACCACAGTACTCTCTAATACGCTACAATGTTCTCATGTACACCACAGTACTCTCTAATACACTACAATATTCTCATATACACCACAGTACTCTTACACATCTCCTGCTTGGACTTGGTCTGAACTTGGTCTTTACCTATACTAAACTGGTCCTGGTCCTAACCCGTCTTGGTCCTGGTCCTGGTTCTGGTTCTAACCCGTCTTGGTCGTGGTCTGGTCCTAACTCATCCTGGTCCTAACATGTGCACCTGTCCCCCCCTCCAGCTGTTTGGAGACGTGTGCTACCACTGCAACCGTGTGATTGAAGGAGACGGTAAGAGAGCTTGTGTCACTACGCTACACAATGTCCTGACTTCACATAATGTCACTTTGTGGAGCTCCACAGCTGCTGTATCCTGTTCATAGTGTCAGTTTGACGCAAGTGGGCTCTGGTTTGTTCCTCCTCCTCCTCAGTGGTCTCAGCCCTGAACAAGGCCTGGTGTGTCAACTGCTTCTCCTGCTCCACCTGCAACACCAAACTCACCCTCAAGTAAGTCCTTGTCTGTCCCCTCTCCTGTGGCGTTCTGTACTGAGGCTATTCTGCCTGTTCTGGAACCTGCCTCGTCTGTCTGTCCTCCACCAAAGACCTTCATGCCTTCTTTCCTCCTCCGCTTCTGTTTTTGTCCCTGGCTTGGCTTTTGTCCTCTCTCTGCTCCTCTCTGCTCCTCTCTGCTCCCCTCTCTTGTTTGTCTCTTGGTCTCCTCTCCACCTCTCCTGGCCGTGGGGAGCAGGGCTAAGTTTGTGGAGATCGATCTGAAGCCCGTGTGCAGGATGTGCTACGAGCGCATGCCCGAGGAACTGAAACGCCGCCTGGCCAGACGCGAGCGGGACGCCAAAGACCGCCGAAAGAAACCCGCCATCTGTCTGTAGACTTCCTCCTCTTCCTCCTCATCCTCACGTCACTCTCTCACTGCTTCTCTTCATCCATTGGTTAGTGCCATCCGGTCTTTTCCTTTCACTCGTTTCTTTTCCCTCCCTCCCTCTTTTTCTTCAGGTTCCTCTGTCATGTTTTTCATGTTGTGATGTTGTTTTGTTTACTTTGTTGTCCTGGACCCCAAGTTATGATGATGATGACTGGCAGACAGCGCAGACTTTCAGCTGGTCTCATTGAAGTCAGAAGCGTGTTGCTTTTGTTCTGCTGCCAGCCGGCATCATTCTTCCCCCCCCCCAGTGTCCTCTACATTCACCATTCACAGGCCGGCAGTTGGCAGTTGAATTCCATTCTCATAACTAGCATGTTGACAAGTGTGGTCAACAGAGGAATTTGAACCTGTTTTTGAACCCTTTCGTTCACAGGAACAAGTTTGTGGAGTTTGACATGAAGCCTGTCTGTAAGAAGTGTTACGAGAAGTTTCCTCTGGAGCTGAAGAAGAGATTGAAAAAGCTGGCAGAGACTCTTGGACGCAAGTAGTGCCGAACCTCAGGGGTCACGGCAAGGGTTATCTAGGAAGCAAAGCCCTTAACAAGTTCCCAAAAGAAGCCAAATACTTATTCTTTTTCAGTCTAACATGGTATTAATGTAATGTATTCTGTCTATTTACCATGCGTAGACTTGGATTAAGGAAACACCACTTTATTTTTTTATTTTTTTCTGTTTCTGGGCTCAACGTAATTCACTGGCGAGGTCCATGTAGGTTGCAATGATTTCTGTCTTTTAAAAGTCAGACATGTCTTAAGTCATTTTGACCTGGTCACTTTACACGTGATTTCATACTTGATCATCGTAAAAAAGGAGAAAGTAAACAATACAGACTTGGGTGATGTAAAAGTTTGTCATGTAAATGTTTCATGAAATGCCAACCTTTTACTTTTGTCTTGAATACACCTGAATGTCCTCAATAATTTTCTTATTTTTCTCTGTGCCTTGGATATATATATGAATGTTTGTATCTAATATGCAAGTAAAAAATATACGTCTTTCAATTATTACCAGTAAGTCCTTGTATCTAAGAGTAACAATATATGCCTTGAGAATGACAGAGAAAGGGCTGTGAAACTTTAACCCTATTCAACTGAACTGCAGCTTCGCCAACTAGTATGGTACAGCAATACTTTTGCATATTATTTTGGATCCTTGTTTTAATCAAATAATTGCCTAGTGTGATCTATGGGAGTTTAAAGGAAAGTTTTACTTCAGAAAATGCTGTGATATGCAATCATATAAAGTTAGCTTACTATGTGTGTCATCTGTTTTTATGAGAACAGCATAAAGTTCCACTAGCAAATAGCATTGCATGTTTCGATAATAGTATTATTTTTGCAAAGGCTCACAATAAAAGTATCTTAATTAAGGATGATGGACCAGAATCATGACTGTTGCGTTGCATGATATCACAGAATTTAATGTTCATGTACATCACCTTCATGCTGTCTTTATACAGTGTCCTGGATTTCATGTGTTCAATAAAACGCCAGTGTTCAATAAAATGTATTTACAAGAAAGCAAAACTGCGTTACAAGTTTATCAGGCCAAGGTGAACTTATATTTGGTGTATTGTTTCTCATTAACGCACAGTCGATGTAATTAAAACACTTTTCAATTGGCACAAAAGATGCATTTCCCCTGAACTCTCGAGAGATGCGCTCAAGAGAGAGCTCAGGGGACAGTAAGGCTCAGTGTGGAGGTGTGGTGAGAGGGGAGGAGCTGTTGCCTGGACAGACTGGGCATCAGGTGTTGGGGAGCTAGCCTCTGGGCTTTGCTGTGAGTGTTGACATGCTGGCCCGCGGACAGGAAGTGAAGACTAAAGTTTGTCCACTCGCCGTAGGTCATTTGGAGGAGGAGCTTGAGGTCGTCGGTGTTGCCAAACAACAGCGTCTGGCCGCTGAGGTTGTTGCTTCGTACGATATCCGCGTACTTGTCGGGAAAGTTCAGATTTTCCAGCTAGGAGATTTGGGGGAAACAACATGGAAAATCATGTAAGTTGGTCACAAACGAACACAGAAAACACACACATACATTTGTAGAGTTACTTGCGTAGAGTTAATAGTACATATTCACTGCTAAATATGGATACTTATTAATAATGAAAGTAATAGATGACTGGCAGGAATTATGATGTTTTCTAATCATGTCAATTTCAACAATAGTAAATATATAGCAAAGTTCTGAACCTCTTTGCAGATGTCCTCCATGCTCATGTTAATAATTGTTCCGATTGGTAGAGGTGCAAGGTTTTTGCTCCACCCATGATCCTTCAGACTGGCCACCCCTCTGATTCTCGCCAGCTCCTTCCTGATCGAGATATCGAGGTTGACCATCGACAGCTGAAACCTCTCGGCGTCTCTCACCGTAAACCGGAAGTCCACCTTGAGGAACATCTCAAACATCTCCGGATCTCCATCCTGTTCCAGCAGTTCCTCGATCTGCTCCTTCATGACGTAGAGCTCCGCCCTGGATACGGCATACAGCTCCCACAGCGGCTGGGAGTCGTTCACGGCGGCGGCGTCTGAGTCACCGTTGTCAATCAGCGCCCTCTGCTGGCAGTCCTCCAGACACTGCAGGACCCAGCTAAGACGGCAGGGCCAGTGATTGGCTAGCACCACCCAGGCGGCGATATGTTCCGGCGAGGGCAGTTCCTGCTTCAGGGCCTCCATGATCACCACGGTAACGCGGGTGGAGTTGATGACCCGTCTCATCGACATGGTGTCGCCGGAGAGGTATCTGTGGAGGCGACTTCTGCCGTGGACCAGGATGCTGTCAAAACAGGACTGGATGAGCTTCTCCACCTCCTCATCACCGAGCTTTGAGACAAGGTGGTGATTCTCCATGTCGTTCTTATCTATCAGCGGAATGTTTGTTTGCGCTCGCTCCATCGAGGAAGCGTCTGACACGAGGGACGTTTTTGCGCCACCCAACGCCCTCGACTCGCTCGCCTTCATCTCGACTTCCTCTGTGATCTCTGACTGGCCGCTGACGATGTTGTAAAAGACCCTGCGCTTGGAGGAATCGCACAGCGGGGGGACGGTGAAAGCCAGGGTCACAATCCGGTTGAGGAAGGCGTAGCCCCGGTCCTCTTTACAGAAGCAGCTGTCTGCAAAGTTCACCTGCTGAACCAGCACTTCAGGGTTGACAGCCAGCAGGGAGATGAAGGGGCTGTCTTCTTCCGAGAGCAGGATGTTGATGGCGTCCAGCACCCCGACGATCTTCCTGGGCTCGCAGCGGTCGAGGTTGGTAATCTCCAGGACCACGCGTATCCTCCTCCTCTCGAAGACCTCCATGAAGCGGACGAAGCTGGACAGCAGTGACATCTCCTTCCTCACCTCGTTCATGAAGCCCAGCTTGCTGCTGAGTTTCTCGCTATCCATGCCCCGCTGGATCTTGATGTCTTGGTTGAAGACGAGATTCTTGCCCATCAAAAAGAGGAAGCGGATGACGCCCACCGCCGGCACGCCCAGCACGGCGATCGCCAGGCCCTCCAAAACCCCCGCGCCTCCGCCCTGACCATCTCCCCCTTCCCCCACCTCCCCTGCACCCCCCACTTCCCCTTCACCCCCCACCTCTTCCACCTGTGGGAAGCCAAACGTCAGCAGGAGAGCCAGGACTGCTCCCACAGCCAGGATCAGGATCAAGATCAGGAACCAGAGTGGGCAGCAGCAGATCTTCTTGGACCTCCACTGGTGCGGGCTGTCCTCCACCTCCGCCTTCTTCCTAAACTCCTCCTCTTTGTCGTGCTGCACCACACGGTACAGACCCAGCTGCAGCTTCCCAAAGCGCTCCTGCAGGGACTGGCACAGACGCATGGCTAGCCCCGCCCACAGCAGGTCGCTGCCCAGGAAGTGCCAGGCGCTGAAGCGAACGTAGAGGAAGCGCACGTTCTGGCGCCGCTGGTTCTCCTCAGTCCAGACGGGACGGAAGAAGAGCAGACGCCAGAGGAGGAGCAGGAGGCCTCCGAGGGAGGGCGTGGAGGAACGAGGCCCGGGTGCTCCTTTGTTCTTCTTCTCTCTCCTCGCGGCCTCCTGTTCCATATGCACTAATTGGAGACACGAGATGAGATGCAACACTGATGAGACGACGCCAATAATCAGAGAATGGAGGAAATTAATTCTGAATGGAAAATTAGGATCAGGGACAGAAAATGATCACAGAAGAATAATAACACATCATGCAGTATGGAGAACTGGCAGTCCAGTTCGTTGGTTGATTATATGAATATGGTTATGAACACGACTGAATAATAATCAAAGTTTTAGTCAAATCCCAGTGAGTCTTTTGAACTTTACAATGAGTTTCCAGTATTGGACAGACCGGAAGTCTGACACCATAACTTGCAGCAATGACACGCGCTAAATACCTTCTACATGTCGGAGAATCATATTGATGCGTTTTGGGCATGATGAGTAGAGACCAACTGTTACTGGAGAAGCAACTTTAATAAGTGTCTTGGACAGAGCATATGCGTAGATGTTATCTGATAGCAAATCTTGAAGAGAGAAAAGAGAAAAACATTCTCAACACAACATACTAACAACCATACTGGTATTTAACCATACTGGTATTTATCTGAAACACTAACCATTGGGTTGTGACACATTAATAATAAACTAGCACATATTCACAGCTGCCGAATTGCTGTTACTTTGGTTTTAAATGGTGTCCATCATATTACGTCTGTAGCACAGACGGTAAACATATCAATCAACACTCAGGCACTTTTCTATCGCACACATACAAGCAGACACACACACTCACACACACCCTTGAGCAGAAGAGGTTAGACAACGAAGAGGGGCTCTTTTCAGTTTTATTACATTCCCCTACCATTATGAATTGTCAACAGCTCTCTCTCACATCTCTTTCACACATTCTATCTCTTTCTTCGTCTTTCACTGTCTCTCTTTTAGGCTACTTAATCTATCTTACCTTCGTTGAGCAGCATTGCAATTGTGTTCCACGGCTGAAAGCAACAATACAACGTCTTCTGGGCTCCACGTAATAAACAATAGAAGAAAAAGTGTTCGCAAGCGGAAAACCTGTTGAGAATAAAGCTAAACATTAACCCAGCTTTAGGCACAAAGGGGATGTAGGAGAGACTGCACTAAGGGGACGTAGGTGAGGGAGGGGAGGGGGGGGGGGGGGTGTTCCAGATAGTTCATATCAAATGCACTGCTATGAGTCGGTGCGGGTGCGGTGTCGGTGCTTGTGCACTGAACTAGCTCCACTGACTACGATGCAAATTAAATTACATTAAAAAGGAAACATTTCTTGATACAGAAAATCGGCTCTTATCTTGAAGTAAATATAACAGACCTCGTTGGTTTGATCCCTCAATAATCATTCGTCATGATCTTGACACGGATAGGCTATGCAACAAGACAGCATTTCAGTTTGCCTTCTGTTTCGGGAAGAACGTGGAGACGAAGTGAACTTTACCCTCCGGGTTGTAAAAAGTTTACAGCGTCATTACGGGGTCAAAGACGTTTTACTCTTTCCAGGAATTGAAATCTCCCAGTGATCATGGCTTCATGATGTTTAATGCTTACAAATCCTCCATTTTTTACGCAACTTATTTTGCGAGCCTGTCTATAACTGCTAAGAATGTTCGCTGGCCTGCACTGACATGTCGCCTGACGTCGCCTAAAAAAATATTCTCAGTGCAGGAGGGCTAGCCATTCAGAATGAGTTCAAGTTTGGTCTATGTTGGGGTTGAAACCTCAGTAAGAACAGAATGACGGATCATGATACAGGATGCATCGCTGTTCTTTAGGTGATTGTATTTCACTTTTAGCATCACCATGGGGAAAGAAGTATTTCTTTTCACTCTTTTGGCAAGCTGTTGAAGCAGTGAAGTGAAGTTTAATTAGTTTATGTCTGATTAAGATTATATCAAGTGCTTGGCCTTGGGGAGGATTTCACTCTCCTTCAGCAAGTAAGGGGTTGTTCAGCCACTTTAATTAACGCGACTGTCAGAGAGAGGGGGAGAACGCAGGAAGGAAAGAGAGAAAGAGAACGAGAAAGTGAGACAGAAAGAGATAGACAAATCGTGTGAGACAGACAGTTAAGGTAGCCTCTATAATAGGGCAAAGCAATAGAGAGAGAGGGGGAGGGGGTTGTTGTATTGCTATCACAGGTGGAAAATACTTATACTCTCTTATTGCTTCTTGCCAGAAGTCTCTTACAAATCAATACAAGATGAATTGGATTGAATCTCCTCCCTTCTGCGGAGGCGTTACTTCCTCGTGCCCTTTCTCCATATGAAGTCTGCAATTAAGGTTAATGAATTCACACTCTAGATTAATTGAAGATGGGTATCACACACCCGTTTGATTAATTGTGCTTCGAGGTCGGATCTGGATGGTAGAAAATCAGCTGAAGTCTAGGGGAAATTAAACCGAGGGTGCTATGGCTGCGGGAATTCAGGTCAAAGGTTGCGTCAACTTGCGTGGAATAGTTTTTCAACTAGGCTATTCAACTAGTCCAAACGATGTGTATACTGCATTTGATCGATTGAAATAAACATAAACTTGAAATGATTATGACATTCATTCAGATAGTATGTTTTGATTTACCGAATTTCTTACACACACCAACAGATGGCGTTAGAGTATTGCGTCGAAGAATCTCAAGGCAGGAAACGGTCCGTGTCAGTCTCTCGTTACGTCGAGCACGTCTGCTCCGGAGGGGGTGCCGTGTTGAAGAAGCACCAATGTTGTCAGGGAAAATGTATGTGTTTGACAGGTATGAATACACAGAGGGAGGAACAGAAAAACTGTGAATCCATAGCATTCTAGATAAATCACCTTTTCATCAGAACGTCAGAAACATTGTCGGCTTGTCAGTCTTGCTGCTACAGAACTGTACCAGTCTGCTAACAGTTCCGTATTGAAGGCTTAGCGTTAAATATGGACAGAGGACCTTGAATGACATAATGGATCAAAACACTGAAGAAAATACTTAAAATGAATATGCAAATTACTTGAAATAATGAATAGGCCTACATTGCTTTAGTGTTTGATATGAGAAGGAGAGTCATACAGTAATACACAATAACTTGCTGGTGTAGGTGAATTGGTAAACTTAGTCCTCGATGTAGCTTGTTAGTGGTCAGTGCTTGGAGGTCAGGGGATCTGAGATCTTAGTGTGGTTTATAAGATCAGGAGGAACCCAACACAGCCGTTACATTCGCTTGGGAAAAACAGAATGGAGGTGACAGAAAAAGATGCTTGCTCTGCACATGATCACAGTATGAGACTAATTCTTGTCCATAAATTGTATTTCAACCCCACTACCCCCCCCCCCCCCCCCTTCTCTCCTGGCGACCACCACTGAAGGGAAGTGGAAGGTATTATTGACCTGGGAGCTGACCCTATGACCCTATACTCAAAACTTGAACAAGCCAGCCAAGTCTAATTGGTGTGAGACTTCCTATAGGTTGTCTGTATCAAACAATAAGCCAAGAGGACAGATTCAATCATTGACAGATTGATTCATTCACTCTGAAGGAACAGTGGTTGAGAGAGACACAGAGGTTATGGAATACCTAGACCTCTTCACTGTCCCACAGGGCCAGTGACTTGACAATAGCAAGGAGATGGGTCCCTAAACCTTCCATGAGCTGCTGGCTTTGTTACAGGCATAGCAGCAAGAGAGAGATGGGAGGGGGAGAGAGGGGGAGACAGGCAGAAAAAAAGAAACAGCCAGACAGAGGGAGAGAGAGGGAGAAAGAGAGGGAGAAAGATGGCGGGGTCGCGGAGTAAGAATATATTTTAGAACCCATGGAGATGAGGAGAGGGAGTTTGTGGTTGGTGTGCATGGCATCTGATGACAAACATTTATTTCTTCCTCCCCACTCTCTTTTCTTCCGATGCTAGTTCTTTAAACCCCTTCTCTTCCTTCTCCTCCCTCCCCCTCTTCCCTTTACAGCTCCCTCCATCCCCCATCCTCTAGCCTCGTCATCTCCATGTTCCTGTTTTCAATTTTCTCCTTTACCAACTTGCATTCCCAGCTTCCTTCACATTCATCTCCTCCTTTATCTGCCTTCATCACCATCTCTCACAATCTTTCCTCAGATCCCATCAGAAAACACAAACAGGAAAAAGAGGAATGAAGTCATAGCCCCTGGCTACAAGCACATCCCTCTTTCTCTGGTCACATGACTTGTGGCATAAATCTTCTGTCGTTTTTTTTTTGTTGAAGCGGAGTGCCAATTTTCATATTTATGTAACCGTGTATAGTGGACACGTTTACGGTGACTGAGTTGGGTCCGGAGCAGGTTTGTCTCTCCTCTCCGTCTCCTCTCTGTACTTGAGTGTAAGCATGCACAGGTTACGCAGGGGAAATGCTAGCCAGGAGATAGAGCCATAGCGTGCAGGCGTGCATTCCAACCCTCACACCCCCCTGCCTACCCCAGCCCACCTCCTCCCCAGCCTCCCCATCCTGGCTCCAGCTCCCCAGTCCCCTACCCTGGACCTCCACTTCCCCCACCCCAGCCCGCCTCCTCCCCTGCCCCCCTCCCCAAGGCCCCTCCTCCCCAGTCTCCTCTCCAGCCACCCCCTCCCCAGGGCTTCCAGTTTATTGTCAATATCAGTCCTGGTGGAGGGGTGGAGCAATGGGGGATGGAGGGGGGAGAGATGATGACAGCTCTCAGAAGACCAGAGCGGCGTCTTGGGAGCATCTGGGATGTTATTAGGGGGCACCACAATCTGCAGCTCATCAGACCTGCTGGAAGGAGAGGAGAGGGGAGGGGGAGGAGAGAAGAGAGGGGAGGAGAGGGCAGAAGGGAGGTGAGGAGAAGACAGGAGAGGAGAGGAGAGGGGAGAACGGAGGTGAGGGCAGGAAATGAGAGGGAATAGGGGAAGAAAGGAGAGGAAAGGGGAAGAGAAGGGAGGAGGGGAGATGAGAGAGGGGAGGAGAGGAGTGCTAGGTGCAATTTGAGAAACAGTGGACCCCCGCAATTTCTCTCTCGCTTTCTCTACATTTTATTTCTTGCTGAATCCTCCGCATATCTCCCCCCTCTCTTGTTTACTTTCTCTTTCGTTCCCGCTCTCTCTCTCTCTCTCTCTCTCTCTCTCTCTCTCTCTCTCTCTCTCTCTCTCTCTCTCTCTCTCTCTCTCTCTCTCTCTCTCTCTCTCTCTCTCTCTCTCTCTCTCTCTCTCTCTCTCTCTCTGTCTGTCTCTCTATGATCAACCATCTACTTAGCAGTCACCACACACCTCCCAGCCTCCCAGAGAGACGACAACAAGGAATCCTCTTATTAAATCAGGAGAGGACTAACGTCATTTTGTTTTTTCCTTCATGAACAGAGTTGTTCCCAGACCAGGCTAATGCAGCACATTATAGCAGACCTCCAATACATAGTGGACTCAGTGTTCTCTCATCTCTCATCCACCCACCTAGTGCACAGCCATCACATCACAAACCACCTGCCTCTCTCTGCTCTCATCCAAACACAAACACATAACCAGCCTTCACATATGACAAGAGTCAGTCTCTCAACCTGGCTTTGAAAGCAAGCGGTTTCAAGATAATGTGTGTATTTACATCTGCGCTCTGGTGTACTGGACAAACTCAATGCCTTCTCTGTTGAAACCTAGTGTGCTGTGTGCGTGATCAGTCCCTGACTAAGCAGACGGTTGGAGGGAGGCAAGCATGGGGCTCTGTGAGAGGGTTCTACCTTGTCCATGGTTCCCTGGCTGAAAGGGGAGGCCCTGTCATGCCCTTGCATATGGACGCAGCACTAACTAATTAGGCTAGACGTGGGCAGGGCATTCAAAAGAGAATCAAGAGAAAAGCTTGGTGCACATAGGGTCAGGAGCATCTGTGCTAATGGTTGTGCTTAGCATGCAAACTAATACAACTCAAGAAAAACCAGTGTGAATTATGAGCCTTTTTTAAAGACAAATTTCCACCACAGCATGAGTGTGTGTTTGTTTCTGTGCACTCTGGTGTGTGTGTGTGTGTGTGTGTGTGTACGTGCGGCGATGTGTGTGTGTGTTCCAATGTGTTCCAGTGTTTACAGAAAACACACACCGGCAAGGTTGGCTGAGGTAAAGTGAGCCAGAGAAGAGAGAAAGAAAAACAAACCATGAAAATAGAAGAAGAGTCTTCCGAGGAGTTCCTCCATTGCTCAGACAGACAGGAGGCCAAGGAGTGCATCTGCAGAGCCACTCCTCATCCCTTCCTTTCGTTCATCCATCTGTACCTACTTGGTTGTTTCAGGCACATAGAGGTCTAGTGCAGGGCAGCACAGTACGTGTCCGTCTGTGTGTGTGTTTCTTTGTGTTTCTTTGTGTGTGTGTGTGTGTGTGCGTGAAGGTGCTTTAGTGTTTGCGATTGTGCTTTCAGGGACTGCTTCGAAAGAGGGCTTTGTGCACGCTCGTTTGCCAGGCATGGCTTATTGTGTGCCGTTTTGTGGCAGCAAAACATATGCTTAAGCATTCACTTACACGCCTACATGCACAGTTCCATGTGAGAAAACACACACACATGCTCATGACACACACACGCACACACACACACGCGTGCGTGCACACACAAGGATGACTTTACTGGAGTCTTGCATGGAGCTCTGATCAAACTTTCTACAGATCCAGTCTCTTCTGGCAGTGTTGTGTTCATGCACCCCCGAATGCAAATATTTGCCTGGCTTTCACAGCGCTACAACGATGCTACATGATGCACACAGACCAACAAGCCCTATTCTCCGAGGAAACAGCCAGCGTGAGGGAAGCTAACCCTAAGTGTCAAGAAGGATGTTTATTCTGACACTGAAGTCATGTGGAGGAACTGTTTCAGCTTGTTTCAAAACCCTCCGACACCTCGCAGGACTGTCTCCCCGGGCCCTCCCCTCTCGTGATGTCATCCACCCCCACCCCCCTTTTCCCCTCAAACATCTCTCTATCATGTCCTCTTTTCTGTCGTCATGCCGACGGTGATGGAAAAGCCTCAAAACACGACTGCTTATTGTCTAGGAGAGGGGGGGAGTGTCATGACTTGGGGGTGGGACAAGATAAGAGAGGAAGGAAAGAGGAAGATGAGAGGGAGAGGAGGGAGAGGAGGGAGAGGAGGGAGGGAGGGAGGGATGGATGGAGGGAAGGAGGGAAGGAGGGAGGGAGGGAGGGAGGGAGGGAGGGAGGGAGGGAGGGAGGGAGGGAGGGAGGGAGGGAGGGAGGGAGGGAGGGAGGGAGGGAGGGAGGGAGGGAGGGAGGGAGAAAAGGAGTGGGAGCAGAAGGGACAGTATAAAGAGAGAAAAAGGGAAGAGCGCACCAGAGACAAGAAAGAAAGAAAGACAGATGGAGAGAAAAGAGAGGAAGCTACTCGTTCAGTGAATTGAATACAGAGCAATTTTCTGTTACTTAAAAAGTCATTTATCTATGTGGACAGCCTATTAGTCATGTAGTCGACTGTGAAACCCCCTCCCCCACCTTTTAACCCACTGCGCGCGTGTGTGTGTGTGTGTGTGAGGGCAGCGTCGCAGATCCGCTGGAGAAGGGTAGCCAGGGGGACGAGAGGCAACACTAAATTGGCACGACAGAATCGATAGGTTGTTAAGAGGAGATGTGACACTTTTCAAAATGCACATTGTGTAATATTGTATTAGGTCACTGTTTACCTATCTGAGCCCTGAGCCCCTGCCTCTGGACCATCGATCCCTGGCTCGGGAAGAAATGGACTATAATTCAGGACCAAATCAGAGTTCATAATCGGAGTTCAGCCTATTATTTGCCACTCTTAAACTTCCATCTCTGCCTCATCTGAAAAGAACATGCTTACTGAGGCATGGTGTGAGGTGAAGGGCTGTTGGAAATGGATGGCGTCCTGGGCTTTGTGTGGACTGTCATGGGTCAGAGAGAGAGCTCATCACTGCTGCTTCAGCTAACAAGGCAGACAGGCAGCTGGGACTGGGAGATGCTGCTGCTGCTGCTGATGTGGACTCGCTGTGTTTCCTGATCCTCAGTGTGTCTATTTGATCCCAATGCCGCACTGCGTGCAAACACACGCATTATTTTGTGCGTGCACAGTGCATTTGTACGCACACGCATGCATACACAAACACGCACACAAAATAGGTGTTTTGTGACAGCAAACTGAATCACATACACACACAAAATGAAAGTATTTTCTTTCACTTACATACATACACAAAAAACCAAAGATCGTAAGCAAATCCAGATTAAAGACTCTCTCTCTCTCTCTCTCTCTCTCTCTCTCTCTTTGTCTGTCTGTCTGTCTCTCTCTCTCTGTCTGTCTGTCTGTCTGTCTGTCTGTCTGTCTCTCTCTCTCTCTCTCTCTCTCTCTCTCTCTCTCTCTCTCTCTCTCTCTCTCTCTCTTTGTCTGTCTGTCTCTCTCTCTCTCTTTGTCTGTCTGTCTGTCTGTCTCTCTCTCTCTCTCTCTCTCTCTCTCTCTCTCTCTCTCTCTCTCTCTCTCTCTTTGTCTGTCTGTCTGTCTGTCTGTCTGTCTGTCTGTCTGTCTGTCTCTCTCTCTCTCTCTGTCTCTCTCTCTCTCTCTCTCTCTCTCTCTCTCTCTCTCTCCTCTCTCTGTCTCTCTCTCCTCTCTCTGTCTCTGTCTCTCTCTCTCACACCATGACTAATGGAGTTGTGTGTGAAGAAGATTCTCTTTGAGCTTTCTGTCACCCCCCACTGTTTTCTATATTAACACACAACACATCAAACAAGCACCTTCCTTTAGAGATGGGAAATGGACATGCTTTTGTGTATATGTGTGTGTGTGTGTGTGTGTGTGTGTGAGAGAGAGAGACAGAATGAAAGTGTGTGTGTGTGTGTGTGTGGACTTACTGTCCTATTCTAAAAGGGGCTCATTTATTTTGCTGTCTACTCCTCTTACTGCTCTTTTCTATTGAATTATGAAAGGTTCTCTTTTTCCTTTTCTCCACTTTGATATCCTTCTCTCTCTCTGTCCCCTTCCCTCTCTCTATCTGTCCCCCTCCCTCTCTCTCCCTGTCCCCTCCCTCTCTCTCCCTGTCCCCTCCCTCTCTCTCTCTCTCTGTCCCCCTCCCTCTCTCTCCCCGTCACCCCTCCTTCTCTAAACTTTGCGTCTTTCTCTCCACCCTATCCCCGCTCTTTTCACTCTCTCCCATCACTGTCTTTCTCCTTGTTGCTCTTTCTGTCTCTCTTGTTGCTCTAAATCCTTTTTTCTCCCTCCTCCCCTACCCTCCTCTCTCTCTCTCTCTCTCTCTCTCTCTCTCTCTCTTGCTCTCTTTCTGTCTCACATATACACATACGCACACACAGACATGCACACACCTGTCAATCACATGCCTTCAAGCACATCAGACAGGGCTTGATTCAGTTGTAATTAATCTCCTGTTGATTCTACACAGCTGGGTGATCCTTTTGAACCTGCGCTGAACCGGCATGAGAAACCTACTGTCTCCACTTCCACCAGGTCCACTCTGAACCAGCATGAGAACCCTACTGTCTCCACCTCCACCTGGTCCACTCTGAACCAGCATGAGAATCCTACTGTCTCCACCTCCACCTGGTCCACTCTGAACCAGCATGAGAATCCTACTGTCTCCACCTACACCTGGTCCACTCTGAACCAGCATGAGAACCCTACTGTCTCCACCTCCACCTGGTCCACTCTCGAGCAGCATGAGAACCCTACTGTCTCCACTTCCACCAGGTCCACTCTGAACCAGCATGAGAATCCTACTGTCTCCACCTACACCTGGTCCACTCTGAACCAGCATGAGAATCCTACTGTCTCCACCTGGTCCACTCTGAACCAGCATGAGAATCCTACTGTCTCCACCTACACCTGGTCCACTATGAACCAGCATGAGAATCCTACTGTCTCCACCTGGTCCACTCTGAACCAGCATGAGAATCCTACTGTCTCCACCTCCACCTGGTCCACTCTGAACCAGCATGAGAATCCTACTGTCTCCACCTCCACCTGGTCCACTCTGAACCAGCATGAGAATCCTACTGTCTCCACCTACACCTGGTCCACTCTGAACCAGCATGAGAACCCTACTGTCTCCACCTACACCTGGTCCACTCTGAACCAGCATGAGAACCCTACTGGGAGGAGGGGTCGAGTGACTGCAGGAGTAGGTGATGAGAAGAGGCCGGTACTTTGCTGGGAGATGTTTAGAGGATAATACTTTAGACGAAAGCTCACATCATAATGGATAGGATGGGTTATAGTGTGTGTGTGTGTGTGTGTGTGTGTCTGAAATGTTTTTCAATTTTCAAAGCTGGCCCTGACTGATGTATTTCTCTAGGTCACTGGCAGTGCCAGGGAAGGATGCATGGAGGATGGAAGGAGAGAGAGGAAAGGATAATAGGAGAGACTGCAAGAGAAGGATAGAAGAAGAGAGAGAGAGTAAGATAGAAGAAGGAGAGAGAGAGGGGAGGATACAAGAAGAGACAGAGAGACAGAGAGAGAGAGAGAGAGAGAGAGAGAGTAAGATAGAAGAAGGAGAGAGAGAGGGGAGGATACAAGAAGAGACAGAGAGACAGAGAGAGAGAGAGAGAGAGAGACAGAGAGAGAGAGAGAGAGAGAGAGAGAGAGAGAGAGAGAGAGAGAGAGAGAGAGAGAGAGAGAGAGAGAGAGAGAGAGAGAGAGAGGTTGAGAGAGAGAGAGACAGAGAGAGAGAGAGAGAGAGAGAGAGAGAGAGAGAGAGAGAGAGAGAGAGAGAGAGAGAGAGAGAGAGAGAGAGAGAGAGAGAGAGAGAGAGAGAGAGAGAGAGAGAGAGAGAGAGAGAGAGAGAGAGAGAGAAAAAGAGAGAGAGAAAAAAAGAGAGAGAGAAAGAGAGAGAGGATAGGATTGGATAGGATAAGGATAGAAAAGGAGAAGGAGGGATGAAACGACAGGGATGAGGAGAAACAGTTTCTCTGACTTCAGACAGATGCTGAGTGCAATTCCAGTCCCGATCATCACAGCTTTCCACAGTCAAGAGAAACAGTGGTTGACTGGGCTCCCTGTGTGAGTGTCTTCAGTAGTTAAAACCTGTTGCCAGTGTGGAAGGATCCAGCTAATGAAAGCTAATGGATACCAGCAGCGGTCTGTAGAGCAGGACTGGAGTCAGTATTACATCTCACAAACAGAGAAGGAAGAACCAAACTGAAAGGTTTCTAATCATGAAGAATGAGTCATCTTCAATGTTCTCCCTTGAGGGAGGAAGGAGGAGCAGGGAGAAGAGGAGGAGGGAGGGATGAGGAGAAAGAGGAAGAAAAGGAGGAAGAAGTGGTGGAAGAGGAGAGGGGGAAGAGGGAAGTGGAGGAGGAAAATGGGGGAGGGGAGGTGTGGAAGAAATTTAGATTTACTGTGTGCTTACATTATTCACTAATCAAGAGAACTAGTCATTGGATACTAGTTAGTATGTTCTCATGTAAGATTGCTATTTATTTAGATTATTAGATTATTATTTAGATTGTGTCTATGTGTCAGGGTTAATAGATATTTGAGATCAGGAGAAAGTACTGGCTAAATGGTCCTTGTCATGACTACAAGGAGAGTTCCAACTATGAATTCTTTAGTCTGAGTGGTCATGTGTTAGGAGCTGTGAATCTCTTTCTCAGAGACTGTTGTAACGTCATTACTGCCTGACTTTCACTATGTATGTTTACATTCTTGTGCCCTATAAAAGATGGTCCTCCGGCCTTCAGGGCGGAAAGAGACATGATTGAGACCTAAGCCTGGTGTTGTGTTGTCATTTTTTGTTAGAGGTCTGGTTTTCTCTCCCAATCTGCAGATTGATAAAATCCAGAACTCAACTGAACTTAGTCACTCCGTTTATGAAGAGACGGACAAAATACTTTCTTCATCAGAGGGGAGGGGAGGGGAGGGGAGGGGAGGGGAGGGGAGGGGAGGGGAGGGGAGGGGAGGGGAGGGGAGGGGAGAGGAGAGGAGAGGAGAGGAGAGGAGAGGAGGGGAGAGGGGAGGGGAGGGGAGGGGAGTGGAGGGGAGAGGAGAGGAGGGGAGGGGAGGGGAGGGGAGGGGAGGGGAGGGGAGAGGAGAGGAGAGGAGAGGAGAGGAGAGGAGAGGGGAGGGGAGAGGAGAGGAGAGGAGAGGAGAGGAGAGGAGAGGAGAGGAGAGGAGGGGAGAGGAGAGGAGAGGAGAAGAGAAGAGAAGAAAGGAGAGGAGAGGGGAGGGGAGGGGAGGGGAGGGGAGGGGAGGGGAGGGGAGGGGAGGGGAGGGGAGGGGAGGGGAGGGGAGAGGAGAGGGAGGTGTTTGTGCATGTCCTCTGTAAGTCTCTCTGTGGCTCTGCTCTCTCTAAAGGGCAGCATGGTTTCTCTAATGACACAACGATAGCATCGCCATCGTGCACCGTGGCAAAGGGACCTGGGGGCTGATCATGCCCAGACTCTGCCCCCTCTCTGGGGAGCAGCGTCCAGAGAACCTGTCTCTGTCTGTCTGTCAGCAGCTAACACTACAACCACCTCCGCAGCCTGGACACCCAGCTCAGAGCCCCAGATAGCCATCAGACGCTAATGAAATAAGAGACTGTGATACAGCGGGATTAGCCTTGGTGCTAACGTGGCTAGGTGGGCTGCTAAGCTTGCTGAACATTAAGGGAGGAGAAAGGGGAAGCAGACTGGATGTGGTTCAAGATAGATTTGACACACACAGGCACACACAGGCACACACACACACAGGCACACACACATGTACACACTCACGCAGGCACACACACACACAGACCCAAGTCCACACACACATACAAGCACACACACCCACGTACCCATGCAGTGTCATATCCACCCTGTAGGGGGCAGTGTGAGCTCTGTTTCTCCTCTGACATGGAAGGTCTCACATTCACTGAGTTCCTCATTATCCAGACCAATGGTGTTTGAGCTTGATTGATTGCCCATAAAACATGCATGACGCTCATGAATTATTGTGGGAGAACATCCAATAAATTGTTTTAGATGGCTTATTACAACGGCGTTACTGGCCCAGCATATTAAATTATTTGCCAACCTGTAAATCACTGGGCTTTTGAAAATAACCCATTATGGCCATCATAACCACAATCCCATCCTCTCCCGAAAACATAACTATGTCTGTCAGGGTGCTATTTTAATCACTGGGAATATTGTCATCAATCACAAAAGATTAAAGCTTTAATCAGACAACGTCAGAATTAAATGAAAACAGAGAAGATTCTGCCAGGCACCAAGGCGAATCTAGATGGTATAAATGTTGGCAGCGTGAACTATTAAACTGTTTCAGAGCACGTGGATGGGAACACAAGTACGAGTATATAGCAAACAGAATATGAAATCCTCTGTGTTAACTTGGTGGTGTTACGTCAACACATCATCCAGTCATGACCTTGGTAGACACGCTCAATGGAACTTGCTCTCAGTTCTGTTGGAGAGAACAGTCTTTGACGTCTTTGACATGATGCACCGCATAAAGGCTCCTACCAGCAGCAGTCCCTGTCTGATGGAGAAGAGCTTGTCTGGGCTGGGGAAGGGAGAACGCAGGGGGTCTGTTTTAGACATAATGACAGTCTCCCATTCTGTCTTTCTCTCTTTGACTCTCTCTGTCACCTGTCACCCCCCCCCCCCCCTCTCTCTCTCTCTCTCTCTCTCTCTCTCTCCAGTCACCCAGTGTGGCTCTCTCCCTGTCTCTCTCTCCCTGTCTCTCTCTCTCCCTTCAGGTCCTCAGTGACCAGGGTGGTTGTATTCAGCTCATGTCGGCCACAGGAGAGGTTCTTTATATGCGGGCGGGAGGGTCCAGTTGATCCGGGCGACGCTGGTGAAGCGACCCTGCGTTTGAGTTTCATGACCCCCTCTCACCCCCCCCCATTCCCTTGGGCAGTAGCAGGGGAGGAGACGGGAGGAGAAGGGAGGAAAGGGGAGAACAGGGGAGGAGAAGGGAGAGAGAGGACTTCTGTCTTACTGCCCACGACCTTGAGGTCCTCAGGGATACGAGTGAAACTTCTAGAAAGGTGTGTGTGTGTGTGTGGAGGAGAGGTGAGTGTGGAGGACGAGAGGTGTGTGATGACGACTGCAACGTTTGAGAGCGCTCGGTTGCATTCCTTGCCAGCATATTCACTGAAGCATAATGCATTACTAATACATGCACAATGATGACATGCTTGTGAAATGGCCACAGAATGAAATAGCATGCAAACATGTTATTTTCACGTCTGTTAAATGACCCTGAAATGTAGACACCGTGCTTGGGCGCTCTCTTGGGGGACGTTTTGTGAACGAGGCGTGTCCGTTCGTCAGCCAGCTTAAGTTAGCCATCGTCACCAGTATCTGCCTCTGGAAGTCTGACAGGACAGCCAATCAGCTTGTCCATGGAGGTGTCAGGACTCAGCTGACACGTCAGCCAATCAGGATTGGCTCGCCATGCTGCCCGCTGACCAATGAAAGTTAAAAAGACCAAACACTATCATTCCTATTGGGTGATCAATAACAAGATCGATGGCAAGGTTGAAGCCTGTGGGTGACAGTGGATTGAATTCCAGACGCTGGCCTGTGTGTGTGTCTGCTCGAGGTGTCTACATTGTCCGGAAAAGGTCTGCACCCCAACATGCACGTGGAGAATGTACCTCCTTTCCTGAGCAGAAACCCCAGCATGCAACAGCAAGCAGCGAAAGCCCCTCCCGCCTTCATTCAGGCCTTCACATCTTCATCTGCGGGGGGGAGCAATCGCACTCGTGCTGATTTGAATTTCCACTTGGGTTCCTTGGGCTGTTTTGAAGCTAATTCCAGTTCATTTGTCCAAATTAGAATTCAAGTGCGGTACTTTGGGCGTAGCTGCTGAGAGCGCGGACATGACAAGAGCAGCAGCCGTGTGAAGCGGTGTGCCGGAGAAACGCGTACCTCGCCAAACCCTCGCCGTCAAGCCCGTTTGATGTGCGCTCGCCGCCTTTGAAGTGTGTCTTTGTGGAGCGCTAACCAGAGCTGGATGAAACCCTCTGGATCGGAGAGGGAGGACGTGCTCCTTTACACACACACACACACACACACACACAAAACAAACACACAAACACATGCATGTGTGTGTAACTGGATGAAAGGGGTTGACGTGTGTGAGTGTGTGTGTGGTATCAGGGGTGTGGATACGTACATGTGAATTGTCCTGGAGTTCGATGGGATTTGCAGTCCCACACACACTGAGATAAGCCCCTTTTTGTTGAGTTAATAGTAAGATGACAGTGCTTGAAAACTGGAGACAACAAGAAGCGAGACACCCCAGAGAGAGAGAGAGACAGAGACAGACAGAGAGAGGAGAGAGAATGAGAGAGAATGGTAGGACCTGTCACACTCTTAGTCTTCTTAGCGTTTGTCATCTCTCTCTCATGCATCCATGTCTACTTCCGCTTGATCTCCTGTCATCATCTGCCAATTATGTGTCACTAGGCTTTTGGATCCGCATCAGCTGTCCTGGGGACTTCTGGGTAAAATCTACCCTCTCACTGTAAGGCCCTGTAGAAGTGGATTAAATCTACACTGTGATGCAGGAGGCAATCATACACAGAATTATAAACTAAACACAGTGACAGATGAACTCAGTCTGGGTGAGTTACCAAAGTCTTAATGGGCCTTTGGTCCACAGCCTGCAGCCAATTATAAACTGGTTTTGTGTGGACAGGGAATATGAGTTTCACCTGAGGGAAAATGTGCTCCTGTAATTACGAAGTTCTTGGAAGTAATGCAATTATATTTAGCCTGCAAACAATTAAGATTGTAACATGTCGAGGGACATCAATGAGCCTCATCAGACGCTTGTGTCTCTTCTCTGTCAACAGTGAGGCCAGCTTTGCACAGGGAAACCAACGGCAGTGTTGAGAGTTGTTATGTTCCAGTGTTTTTGTTCTACTTTATGGTCTGGACAGTCCCTGGTGTTTTTGTGGCTCTTATGTAACCACACTCGCTGGACGTGAGCTGGACAACATCCGGTAAACACACAACCGCTGCTGTCCTTGTACTGCTGTATGTGCATGTCTAAGTATGTGTGTGTGCATCTGTGTTTATGTATGTGTGTGTATGTTTGTGCGTCTGTGTGTGTGTATTTGTGTGCGTGCGTGCGTGTAGGTGTGCATCTGTGTGTGTGTGTGTTTGTATATATATATATATGCGTGTTTTGAGTTTGGCCATTTTTATAAGAAAAACACACATAAAATATACTTTTTCAATATGACTTTCAACACGTTTTAATACACATACTTGGACATATATAAAACACCACTTCCCTCCCCCCTTCCTGTCTCCCAGTGTGTTCATGTCTTATTTCTTCAGGGGACGTGAGTCTGCAGATTGAGAACCACTACAAGTCCTCCTGTTGTCCTTGAGAGTATGCTGTCGTGTTATCTCCTGCTCGTGTTCGCACAATACATACTCCATGTGCGTTGAGCATGCGTGATTGAGTGCGTGAGTGTGTTTTCGTGTGTGTGTTAGCGTGTGTCAATGGGTGTGTGTTTGGGCGCGTGCGTTTTGTGTACGTTGGGGTGCGTGCGTGTTTGAGTGAGTGTGCCTTATTGTCATCGCTGCTTGACAGTCAGTGAGTGAGCGTGGCTGCTCTAGGTCAGAGTGTGCTTGCCAGATATCAGAAAAGCAATATCCTGCCAAGTCCACCGCTCGCCAGCCAGGCTGTCAGGGCAGCGGGGATCACAGTGGAGAGAGAGAGAGAGAGAGAGAGAGAGGGGAGCTGGGATATCACGCTGATAGTCATCTGCTGTTTCACATGGGCTCTGTGTGTGCGTGTGTGTGTGTGTTTGAATGTGTGTTAGTGTGTTTGTGTCTTAGCGTGGTGTTCGTGTGCACGAGGGCATGTGTGTGTACGCATGTGTGTGTGAGACTGTGCATGTGTGTCCGTGTGTGTGTGTGTGTGTGAGGCTGTGATTGTGTTTCTGGAGATGTGGGGCATGATGGCAGCATTCTGTGATGCTCTATGGTTCCTAAGTTGACTGCTTTATTTGTGGCTAAAACAGGGAGAAGTGGTCCTGCACACAACACACACACAGACACACACAGATAACAATAGTGATTGAGAGAGCAGAGTCATCTTGACCTTCCAAAGTCTAATTTAGAGTGGAGCTCACTGCACTGTATACTGTACTGTGTGCTCTGGCGCTACACCACTCGACAGCTCCGAGCGCCATCTTTAGAGTAACCTCATAACAGTTTAGCAGGCTCCTTTATCCAAAGTGATAAACAAGGTGGATTTGAACTTCCTTCTGCTGTCTAATGCTCTTCCACTGAACCATAGTACACCCAAACATTACTATACTTTAAGTGGATGAAGAGTATACTTAAATATAACCAAAATGAGAGCTTACAATGTGTTTCAACAATAGTACTTAAAACATAACAAATTGTGTACGTTCACATTTTCTTAAATTCTAAATGTAATATGCAGTATGTCAGTATGTTCTTTGTAAGTTTAAGCACTATATTCTTTCGCTTGGATCAATACCACACATACAAACAATTGAACAGAAAACCGGTCAATTGCTCCCAAATTAACCGAGTTTATTTTTTCCGAGCGACTTTTCTCGGGTGTAATCTCTCCCGCTATGTGGGAGGGATGCCTGGGTGTGTGTTGGCACCAGGTTAGAACCTGTGGGCTGAGTGTGGAGCTGGATCTGGACCGCGCCTCGCTCCCCTGGTGAGCTCACTAGCGCTCCGCCAAGTTCCCTCGCTCCCCTCGGCCGGGCCCCGGTCCTCGGGGGCCCCGCAGCCAGATAAGAGAGCTTCAAACGCTGGGAGATCTCTACAAAGCTCCGGGCAGGCGCTTCTGAAGCAGCTACAAACACGGACGCTGACGGGCAGCTGGCCCAGGGACGCCGTCCACCAGGGACGCCGACGTGTGATCGGATAAGACTGCTCAGCGCATCCCCACAACAAAGCAGACGGATGGAGGATTGGATGTAGGGGTGAAGAGATGGTGCGTGGGATGAAAGGATGGTTGGAGGGTTGGTTGGAATGAATGCGGGATTGATGGATGAGTAGAATGAGGAATGGACTAATGCTTGGATGGGTAGATGGAAAAATATAATGATGGATGGATGGATAGATAGATGAATGGATATAGGATGAGGGATGGATGGATGGATAAACTGATGGAGATTGCAAAGCTGTAATAACCCACACTAGCTAACATGTATGAGGAGATTTGACGGGGGAATCGAATGTGACTTTTCTCGTCGGAGGTCTACAGGCTGATAGAAAAAATCTAGGAAAAGTGTCTGTGTGCAGGTGTGAGACACGATGCTGCGTGCGCCTGAATGTATGTGACATGACACTGTGAGTGTGCGTGACACAAAGCTGTGTGTGTGTGTGTGTGTGTGTGTGTATAGAAGCACAGGAGAAGGGCTCCTGACAGGGATGGAGGATGTGGATGTTTTATGGCAGCACTAACCCTCTCCTCGGTCCGTCAGCACAGGAAGCCAAGGGCACGCTGTTTACGGCTCCCAAACATAATAAACTAGCTTCCTGCGTCCTCACCGGCCTCCATGCCTGGCTCACCAGGGCCACCCCCATCTTCAGGGACACACGCATCACACATGCATCACACTCCGTCTACATACGTGTCAATTAGAACCTGACCAGCGATATTTAATCGATCACAAAGACAGAGCAGGGTTTTTTTGTCTCCAGATTTGTCTGTTTTGGCTCGTGGGTATGTTCATTACTTTATCAAGATGAAGATAGAGAACAAGGATGTTTTAAGGAGTATGAGGCTTATTTAATGCCAGGCTGTTTAAGATTCTACGGCTGTTTGGTTTGCTTTGTACTGTGGTCTTCTAATGTTCAAAGTCAAGCTTCAAAAAATAAAAAAATAAAATCCTCTTATCTTCTCACTTTCAGCAAGAATATGTTTCAACTCATCTCTACATATTCCCTTTGACACCCCAACACCTAGAATGGACCCTAACAAATCTACACCAACTGTCCTCTATTTCAAACAGATTTTCTTCCGTTGATCTCATTGTGAGTGTCCATGATGTCTCCTGCTTCCTCATCTTGACCTCTCTGTACCACCTGACTGTCTGCAGTCCAGTAAACGCTCTCTGAATGCAGCTGTCATAGGAAACATGATTTATTTTCTTGTAATTGCCTAATTCCACCTCCCCACACACGCCAACAGAATGACAAAGACCACCCATTCCCACCTAACTGCACGCACACACACACACACACACACACACGCACAGACACAGACACAGACACAGACACAGACACACACGCACAGACAAACACACGTGCACAGACACACACACGCACACACACACACACACGCACAGACACACACACGTGCACAGACACACACACGCACACACACACACACGCACAGACACAGACACAGACACACACGCACAGACAAACACACGTGCACAGACACACACACGCACAGACACACACACACGCACAGACACACACACACACGCACAGACACAGACACAGACACAGACACAGACACAGACACACACGCACAGACAAACACACGTGCACAGACACACACACGCACACACACACACACACGCACAGACACACACACGCACAGACACAGACACACACGCACAGACAAACACACGTGCACAGACACACACACGCACAGACACACACACACACACACACAGATACACACACACGCACAGACACACACACAGACACGCCACTCCCTTCCTCTTAAGCAGTCTAACTTTGCTTACTGGAGCTCAGCCCTAGGATGTAATACTGTCAGCCTTAAATAGTCCCCACTGTGATTGATCTCTCTCTCCTGCCTCCCATCCTCCCAGCCCCAGCCCCAGCCCCAACCCCAGCCCCAACCCCAGCCTTCAGCCCAAGTCCCACCCCTACCCCCAACCCCAGTCCTAGCTCCAGCCTTCAGCCTCCCAGCCTCCCAACCCCAGCCCCAGCCTCAGCCTCCCAGCCTCAGCCTCCCAGCCCCAGCCTCCCAGCACCAACCTCAGCCTCCCAGCCTCAGCCTCCCAGCCCCAGCCTCCCAGCACCAACCTCAGCCTCCCAGCCCCAGCCTCCCAGCACCAGCCTCCCAGCTCCTGCCTCAGCCTCCCAGCTCCAGTCTCAGCCTCCCAGCACCAACCTCAGCCTCCCAGCCCCAGCCTCCCAGCTCCTGCCTCAGCCTCCCAGCTCCAGTCTCAGCCTCCCAGCCTCAGCCTCCCAGCACCAACCTCAGCCTCCCAGCCCCAGCCTCCCAGCTCCTGCCTCAGCCTCCCAGCTCCAGTCTCAGCCTCCCAGCTCCAGCCCCCTGCTTTCTGCTTGAGCAAACACTTAGTGGACTGTTATGGCTTCGCTCACTGAAAGTAAACTTGGGTGTGTTTGTTCTGCTGCAGTGTGTAGCGCTGCGCCACACTGCTGTTGATAGAGTTAGATCAGAGCTGAGAGGAGAGTGGATGAGCAGGGACAGGGGGAGGGATACAGAAAGAAAGAGAGAGTGGAGAGTATAGAGGTGAGAGTGGGAGGGTGAGAAGACAGACACAAAGAGAGAGAGAGAGAGAGAGAGAGAGAGAGAGAGAGAGAGAGAGAGAGAGAGAGAGAGAGAGAGAGAGAGAGAGAGAGAGAGAGAGAAAGAGGTGGAGACTGCCAAGCCCTCCTAGTTGTGAGGATCAATAATCTACTCTGAACAAACTCGGAGAGGATATGCGTCTCTGCTGCGGTGATATGCATCGACAGCTGTGATTTCCTGATTATGAGTGTTTGCCTCAGGAGAACCTGGCAAAGCTTCAGCTCATCCAAACATGTCATCATCCACCAGATATCTGTCTATGGGACATTTATTTGCCTTGTGTGAGAGTATTGTTTTGTGCCAACCTTATTCTTTATGATTTTGTTTTTGTTCCGCTGTGTCTGTCAGTCTCTTCCTGTCTGTCTGTCTGTCTGTCTGTCTGTCTGTCTGTCTGTCTGTCTGTCTGTCTGTCTGTCTGTCTGTCTGTCTGTCTGTCTGTCTGTCTCTTCCTGTCTGTCTGCTCTCTTCCTGTCTGTCTGTCTGTCTGTCTGTCTGTCTGTCTCTTCCTGTCTGCCTGCTCTCTTCCTGTCTGTCTATCTGTCTGTCTGTCTGTCTGTCTGTCTGTCTGTCTGCCTGCTCTCTTCCTGTCTGTCTATCTTTCTGCTTGTTCTTGCTCTCTCTCTGTGCTCTGCCTGTCTGTCTGCTCTCTGTTGCTGTCGCTCTGCCTGTTCCTGCCTGCTCTGCTGCTGTCTCTCTGCCTGTCTGTCTGCTCTGCTGCTGTCTCTCTGTTCTCTGCCTGTCTGTCTGCACTGCTACTGTCTCTCTGCTCGCTGCCTGTCTGTCTGTCTGCTCTGCTGCTGTCTCTCTGCCTGTCTCTCTGATCTCTGCCTGTCTGTCTCTCTGCCTGTCTCTCTGCCTGTCTCTCTGCTCTCTGCCTGTCTGTCTCTCTGCCTGTCTCTCTGCTCTCTGCCTGTCTGTCTCTCTGCTCTCTGCCTGTCTGTCTGCTCTGTTGCTGTCTCTCTTCCTGCCTGTCTCCAACCTCATCCGCATCCAACTCGAGGCCTTCATTGCCCCCTTTCTTCTATCTGCAGTCATGGCAACGTGTTTGAGTGGCCATCCAAGGATCTCTTCAAGCCCGTCATTTCAGAGAGCATTCCTCCCTCTCTCTCTTCCTCTCTCTCTTTTCCTTGCTCCCTCTCTTTCTCTCCCTTCCTCTCTCTCCCTCTCTTTCTTTCTCTCTCCCTCTTTCTCTCTCTTTTCCTCACTTTCTCTCTCTTCCTCTCCCCCTCTCACCCTCTCTCTCTTTGCTCTCTTCCCTCCCTTTTGCTTGGAGGGTGATATGGTTGACGGGTGTTTACTTGGAGTGAAACTTCATACCAAACTGCTGCCTACAGTATGTGCCTGTGTGTGTGTTTGTGGAGGCGCGGGAAGGGGGCGGGAAAAGGGGTTGATTTGTTGATTTGCGCGCGAGGGAAACCGCAAAAAGCTTGTATGTAGAGGAATCGCTCGTGCATCAACCCCCACATTTGTCGAATCTCCATCAAAAGCGGTTTACACCCTCCTCGCCACACACACAGCACCCTGGCTGGCAAAGCATCATTACTTCCACAACTACCAAGCAATTCGCGCAAAGATTTACGAGACTTCCTTTTCAGAATTTAATGTATACAACCTCATTCTGCTTCGTGACTCTAAATACCCCTCCTTCTTCCCTCCCTGGCCGTTGAGCGCTGCAAATCTGAGGGAAACAAATCACCTCTGTATTTCCTGTCATAGATCATGATGACTGGAGGCCGTCTGTTGGTTCGTCTTCTGGGTTGCTATTCCTCATCAGAATGACTGCTGTTCTGCTCAACATGACGAGAGAGAGTCCTTTATAGGGTGGAGGCAGATGAGAGAATCCTTTAAATGACCCACCTGTCACATAAATTTGGTCGACTTCACAGAGGAGGGTGGAAGGTGGGCGGATTTGACTTTTCCAATAAGTGACAACGTGACGACTTTAAATTCGTCACGTGGGTTCTTCACCTAATTCAAAGTTCTTCACAGCTTACTGAGATGGAACACAAGACTCGCTGGTTGTTAACAGGAACATCAACAGCCTGAACAAAGGTGCAGCTCTGCATCTTGCCAGAACGCCTTTGACAACTTGACAACTGGTGACAGCCCCAGTCCCAGGTAATACCAACACAACAAAACAATGAGGATCCGTTTGTAACACTGTGCTATGTGATGACAAGGTAACACAGATGTTGAGAGCATCGTATGACTCAAGTCATTGTTTGTTACTGTGGTCTGGTTTACAGTTATTTTGTCCTACCTCTACCTTTTTCTTTGTCCTTCATTCGACAGGCTTCCTGCTTTTTTTGACACTCGCAGTCCCCCCTCCCCCTCCTCAAAAAAATACAAATAATGATTTAATCTGTCTTGCCTTTACATCAACTTCTTTCCGTCTGTACAATGCTATCTACTTTTGCATCTTTATACACATTTTGTTGCCATTACGAAATTGTAACTCACCAACAAACTACTGACCTGAAACAGTGTACTGTGTACAGTGCACGTGTTTGGGTTTCAGATGAGCTGCAGGATGCCCCCCCCCCCACACACACAGCTGCCAAACGCACTTCCTCTGCTCCGAATCTAGACCTCATCCATGTGTGCACCAACACTGAACTCTCAACTACTGAAAAAAAGTGTGTTTTTGTGAGGCACAATCTTTTTTATATGATCTGCGAAGATATTACACAGAGCTAGATCGGGATTGTTTGCAAGAAGGCATGTTTGGGAGATTAAAATGAAAAACAGTAAAAGGGAGAGGAGGGGAGGGAGGTGGTGGTGGGGGGTCAGGAAATGTGACGTGAAGATTGATGCTGGCAAGGCAGGCACGCTCTCTCAGTACTATCCACACATTAGCAATTCTAATCATGAATATCTGGAGAATGGCCCGAGTCTTCATCTGTGGTGCATCCGTGCTTGGGCTTGTTGTTTTGGCAAAAACTTTATTGAGAACCAATGAAATTAGAGCATCCACACCTCTCACGTTCTGTCTCTCTCGCTCTTGATTTTGCTCTCTCTCTCTCTCTTACCCTTTCTCTCCCTCCCTCACTCTCTTTTTCTCTCCCACTTAAAAACACACACGCTCTCTCACACACATTAGACACGAACACACACTTGCAAAGGCACAAACTCGTATTCACGAAACACTTGGCAGACAGGCCAAGCCAATTAAACAGTGTGATGTCCCTGAATGGCAAGATACGTTTTTTCCTTCTCTTGTTCTCCTTCACTTTCTTTCTCTCTCACCTCCATATCCAACAGCTCAGAGGACAATGTCATCTTCTCCCCCCAAAAGTTGAACGACCAAAGTAGGAAGGGAGACTGTGGTAATGACACTGTGATCGTACTAAGAAATGATGCTTTGGAACAGAATAGGGGTGTGCATTTCAATGCAAAACGGTGTGCACTAAAAACAGCTTCATTCTTTCATCAGAGAAAGCAAACAAACTGTGCTTCCATACGGACGTCCTACAATTGTATTGTTGGCTTGTCTCCCCTTCCTGGTTACTAATCCCTGGCCCAGGGAGAGCTCCAACTCTCAGGACAGCCCCCCTCTGGAGAGGGGCTGGTCAACATTGAGATTCATGGAGCTTCTCGTTGGCTCGCCTCTGTGTCTGCGAGAGATCACCTCAAGGTCACAGTGCTGCGGGAAGAATGCTCATTGGCTGCTCTTGGCTGCACTTCCCCCCTCACCCAGGAAATAGGGATGAATGTTGCTCGCCAACGTTCTGTGTCTGGTCCCACACCACAGCTAGAATACAGGTTGAGAATCAGACATGGAGCCCTGTTAGTCACCCTTGTGCTTGAGCAGTCTCATTGCCAGTTAGAGAATGTTTTTCTGAGAAGTATCTTCAGTCTAACTTTGCCTGTGCTTTGACTGCTTAGTAGAGTGGAAAGAGCAGAAAGTGCCTTAACTGGAATGGAGCTTGAGTCAGAAAACAAGAACGTCTGAAGTTAAAATTCACATTGAGAGTTGCACCAAAACAACATTCCTCACCCTTACATTGCAGTCAGCCCATCCACTTTTCCTTCTCATATATAAAAAAATATTCGATGTTATTTGCTCAAGATCACATTTGCCTGACACATCGACCGTCAACAATTTGCAGATTAGTCACATAAACATGTAGCCTAATGCCTGTGAGATTGGGTTGGACTGTCATAAAAAAACGAACACACAAAAAACAATTACTCCAAGATATGGAAAGCTCAATCAATGGATTGTATAGTTTTTTAAATGTCTCACTAACTTACAAACCTCATTAGCCTAACTATCTGGCTCGTTTGGCAAAACCCCCTGGTCCTTCTTCCACCGAAGAAAGTGAGCGGGTGCTATTTAAAGAACCCCGTTCGTCGTGTGCTCCGAGGGGTTATTTTCCCTAATTCGCTTGCCTTCGGGTGCGGGAGGGGTGGGGGGGGGGGGGGGTGGGGGGGGGGGCTTGGCGCTCTGTTGCTCTAACACCGAACCGCAGAGGGTGGCTCCAAAACCACCTGCGCTACTAATTCAAAGCTGCGGTGATTTTTTCCATTCCCCCCCCTCGTGAACAATAAGCCCCCGCTGTTGCCGGGTCGCTATGAACTCTCTACCCGAGATCCCCTGATGCGACGATCTTCTCGCCACACGGCGGAGCGGCGAGCTTTGACCAGACCTGCGGAGGACATTGGAGAGGAAGCAGGAAACTCATAAGTCGGGGCCACGGGTCACATCCATTTTTAATTCAGCCAGATTCAATGCCAATGACGGCTAGGTGGAACTGGAAGCCGAGAGCGCTTTGTGTCCTGTTTTTCTTTCCTAGTCTCGTTTTCTCAGATGGTGCTCCAGGTGATCCCAGGCGACAGTGCGACAGCCCACGCTGCCGATAGCGTCTATGTCTCTTAACTGCTTTAGAACTAAGCAGAAAATCACATCGAACATACATACATACTGCATATTGTTCCATGCTTCCTAGCTGAAGTTCTCTACTACAGGGAAATACAGAGCATATTATTGTCATGGGAATTCTATTCCTACTGGACATTTGTCAAATATAAATGTAGTTATTGTACGTGCTGGATTATTGCTTTGAGTGGGTAGTTTCATCAACTGATTAAAAGTAATGAAAAATAAAGAGGCTGAACGATTTAGTGTGATAAAAAATACTCAACTTGGTTATAAAGAGAGATATCCAGTTTATCCTTTTACTTACTCTATTAGAACTAAAGTTTTAGTCTCTGGGTGAACACATACATGGCCATGCACACACACACACACACACACACACACACACACACACACACATGTACTCAGACACACACACACACACACACACACACAAAGACACACATGCATCTGAGGAATACAGATTGACAAGCTCACTTAACATAGCCTGAGGTTAAGAAACTCCAGCGTTTTCTTCAGAAGTACATGTGCTATGACAATAACAAATTGATAGTGTTTACATCTCATGTATTATTTGTCAGGGCTGTGGGTTTTCCTCCCAACAGGAGAATCCTAAAGAGAATACAAACTGCTTGGAATAATGTTTGTGAGCTCGAACTCTCAGTTCCTACTCCCTGCTAGGCTCCGGGCTGAGTAACATTTTTATCTGTCTCATTTGCATAGAAGGAGAGAAGCAGAAAGGAAGATGATGAACGTAGATCTAGCAGGACCGGATTCAGTCAAATGGCCTCTGAAAACCATTCATGTTTGACATTTATCCACTGACACAAAGATTACCACAGTCTCATTGCTGTACACCCGGCCAACTCCATCTTTGAACGTCTTTTGAAAGGTGGTTGAGAGGCTCTTTTTCCGTTTTCTTTGCCTGTACGTCTAGAAGCGTTGGCTGGACTGCAGCGTTGCAGGCTTGTAGCCTGCTCAGTGCTGCCCTGAGGAGAGTCTAAACACTGCTTAAATAGATACGCCTACGCAGAGTGCGAATTATACAATGACAATCGGGGGGAAGGGGGGGGGGTCAACTTCTTCTCCAGGGCGTAAAGTAATATTTACAATTATAGGGAAGAACGATATATGTATCGACCCCCCCAACCTGTTGTTTTGACTTCTTTTGGGGGGGTCCATGTCTTAATTAGGGGGGTCAAACCCCCCCAAGCCCGCCCCCCCCTGTAATTCGAACTCTGGACCTTAGGTAAAGAGCAGTGTTCCCGCAAGTACTCTGCAGCACGCGGGACAACCTGAATGTTCTGCTGTGGACGGCTCTCCATTAGTCACGGCTGAAATGCCAGGACATGTAATACCATAACCCCCCACTAGGGGACACAACATCTCCAAATGTTTACTCTGTCTCTGGTTCTCCTTGCATTTCATCTCTCTGTCTCCATCTCTGTTTCCATCTCTTCCTCTTTCCTCTCTCTCTTCCTCCCTCTGTCCATCTCCTTTTCTCTATGTGTGTCTTTTCCCCATATCTTCCCTGATATGTCTGCTCTCTGTCTTCTGATTTCTCTCATACCTATTTCTCTCTCTCTCTCTCTCTCTCTCTCTCTCTCTCTCTCTCTCTCTCTCTCTCTCTCTCTCTCTCTCTCTCTCTCTCTATCTCTCTCTCTCTCTCTCTCTCTCTCTCTCTCTCTCTCACTCTCTCTCTCTCTCTCTGTCTTGAGCTCACTGTCTTCTCTCTCCTTTGTCCTTGCGCTCTCTTGGACTATGCATCCTTAAAAGCTCAGTTGGCTTGCTAATTAGAAACTTCACATGAAATAGGCATTACAGATTCACACAGGCTGAGATTACAAACATTTTTTAATTGCCGTGATACCGATATATTTCAAACTCAGACAGCTACCCCCACCCCAACGCCTACTAACGTGAGACATGGGAATATGTAAATTAACTTAGAGTAAACTTTGCAAATATCACTCCTCCCTTTTCTTTCTTTCTCTCTCTTTCTCTTTCTCTTTCTGTCTCTCTCTCTCTCTCTCTCGCTCTCTCTTTCTCTCTCTCTCTCTCTCTCTCTCTCTCTCTCTCTACCTCTTTTTTGTTGTTCCTCTTCCCAGACACTCTTCCTCCCTTGCCTAGACATCCAGTGTCATTAATCTTCATAGTTACGTCCACTGTGTGGCTCCAGATCAGCACTTTCTACAGACTGATCATTTACCGCCACACCTACACACTCCACACACATACACAAACTGGCAGGGACACACATATCCTTACTCACTCCCACACACACACACACGCACACACACAATGTCTGGGGGCGAAAGCTCTGGCAAGACTGATAGTTTTTGCTTTTTCAGTCCACATGATGACTCTGTGTGTTTAACGGTAATGGGGGAGGAGGCCACCTCCTTCATCTTCCCTGGGTTCTTTTCCTTTTTTTTCTGGAAAGGACAAAAACATAAACGTTCCTCATCGGACACGACGGCCATTCCTTCCCTTCTTCCCTCAGAACCTGGCTCTGAGCGATGATGACTCCATGATGACTCGGCAGGGTTGACTGTGGCCATCGCGCCGGCTGGAGGGGATGTCTCTCTGGTTTCTTTCCGGAACAGAGAGGATTCTGGGATTGATGGGGGCAGTTCTAACACTCACCAGGGGGAAACTGCATGACCTTTCAGAAACCATCTATTTAGACATATGATATAAAAGCTGTGTGAAAGGTTGGTGGGTTGGCAGTGGGGCTGCTGAAAATGTCTGAACTTGATTGAATTTTGTCTTTGGCCTCTAATGATCTAGTAGACAGATTGCTGATATAGGGTCAAACAGGATTGGCTGAATTTAATCTGGGAGCTGGGCAGCCCTTGACCCATTTTAACCTTCACTGGCATGCATCCATACTGTGTGTGTGTGTGTGTGTGAAAAGAGAGAGACCAAAGGTTTGTGTGGATGTGTGTGTGTCTCTACATTTGTATGTGCAAAAAAAGGTTGCATAACAATCTGCCAAGGGTGAAAAAATACATTTGCATTGGCTGTCAGCACCTTGAAGATGGACCCAGTCTAAATCTGGGCCCAGGGCCTGTTCGTATCTCTGAGAAGTTTCAGAACATTTAGACACCCTGCCAGGAACCCAATCCCCCCCCCCTCTCTCTCTCTCTCTCTCTCTCTCTCTCTCTCTCTCTCTCTCTCTCTCTCTCTCTCTCTCTCTCTCTCTCTCTCTCTCTCTCTCTCTCTCTCTCTCTCTCTCTTCTCTCTCTCTCTCTCTCTCTCTCTCTGACATCAGATAGCAGCTTCCGACAGTCTAACTGCTTTCAAGAGAAAGTGATTGATCCATTTAATTTGCCGATATCACCAGACAATGGTTATAGGTCAGCTAAATGACACAGCATGTGTCTGTAGTTAGAATTGAACAAAGGTCAATCGAGGTCAGGTTGAAGATCAGAAATATTTCTGGAAATCCTATCAGTCAGACCAAACCCAATCTTCCTTACAAAGGCAGGGGGGCTGGGCGGAGGGGGGTAAGGGGAGGGGGGCGGGAGGGCTTGTGGATGGGGCTGACTGATGTTTTCATCATTACAGCCATTTCAAGCAGCGGCTAAATTGGAGAGATTATGAAATCTTTGCTGAGCAGGAGAGTAATCAAAATGAATTTCATATTTAACCGAATGAGGTAAATCATTAGTCTTCATTTGTGTCTCATTTTGTTACATTAACTGAATACAATTGCAAAAATGGATTGAACTCAATTAAGAAACCCTCCGACAAGCACCAAGCAAAGTAGAAAGAGGGAAAAACTAATATCCTCAGTCAAGCCCATTATCTCTTCGTCCCTTGTGCCTTTAAGACATGAAATTTGCTGTGCATGCTCACAGGAAGGGACCTCAAAAAAGACAAATGAAATGACGAACAAAGAGGGAGGCCAAGACAAAAGTACACAAAGCGACTGACGAATAGAACCGTGCACATCCTGAGAGGCAGGAAGTGAGGTCGTGGAGCTGCAGAGTGTCTGCTGGCTCCCAGTCACAAAAACTCCTCCTGTGTGGGACCCACATCGCATGCAGAGACCCCGGCAGGAGAGGACTCACATCGAATGAAACGTCCCCCCAGCAGAGCCTGGAAACAGCCCACTCACCGGCTGAGCACTTTGCCCACCTGCTCGTCTCCAGCCGGGGGGGCTGGTGAACTTGTGTTCGGAGACGAGCAGGTGGGCAAAGTGCTCTGCCTCCTCTTACATCTCAAGGCCGTTTATGTTGATTTGTGGTTGCCGGCGTTGCTATTAAGGAGCACACCACATTGGCACGTTGACTTACACCCACTTAACTGAGGAACCTGCACCCGTTGTCGCTCACCAGAGGCCTGGGATTAACCTGTCTCTACTGTAGCCTGTTACATGTCTTTACTGTAGCCTGTTACAACCCTGTCTCTACTGCAGCCTGTTCCAACCCTGTCTCTACTGCAGCCTGTTACAACCCTGTCTCTACTGTAGCCTGTTACATGTCTCTACTGTAGCGTGTTACATGTCTCTACTGTAGCCTGTTACAACCCTGTCTCTACTGTAGCCTGTTAACAGTACTGTTACTCTCTCTACTAAAAAGTCGATGTGTGAAGAAAAAGTAGAATACCCCAACAACGTTGGTCCTAGTTTTATCTAAACGTGACGTTTGTGTGTCCATATGGAAAAGAGTGTTTGTGTGTGCTTTTTGTCAGGAAGACAGGGGCGACGACGGATATTTACAGTGACAAAACCAAACAAGCTAGGCCTTCCGAGTAGAACCAGTCACAGGTCCTCACGGTTCACCCTCACCTCCCAAACAATCATTTCACTCCTCAACCAAAATTGACAATCTAATTTCTCACAACATCCCACACTGCCAGTGCGCCCAGACTTCCACACGCGGCCGTTTAACATTTCCCTGACTAATGCAAGGCTTGCTGCTTCATCAGCTCTGCTAGGCTGTGTCCTGCTGAGGTCAGCGCTGTGGACGTGACACGTTCTTCTGCAGAGCCATCCCTGTCTGTGCGGGCAGCATTACCATAGAAACTTTGTTAATGACCTTGTCATTTACACAACTTAATTACCTCAGGACCTGTGTCCCTGGCACTATAAATGTATATCTCCCCCTCCTCCGCCACACCCCAGGATGAATTAAACATCAGGGGAGCGTGGAGACAAGGAGGGGTGTGATAGAAGACTGCATCCAGAACTCGAGGGTGCTGTGGTTTAGTCTAGTCTGATGTCCTTCTTGAGGACAGCTGGCAGTACACACACACACACACACAAGCGCAAACACACCGAGTTGGCAATTACATTTCTCTCTGTCGTTTTAAAAGGGTTGTGGCTCATACAAATGTCTGATGAGTCTCCAGCCTTGTCAGCTTTGAGAGGAATCGTGTTTCAGCCGTTTGCAACGACTCGGTGATGCTACTCAAGAAGGTTTTCAGTGGCGTGTGGCTGTTTCCTTCTCGGATGACAGATGGAACATGGTCGCCATTTTGGGAAACCCCCAAGTGCAAAGTATTCTAACACAATGTCCCATTCCTATGCTTTGAATAATGAATTTGGCCAAGCCGCTTCCCTTTCTCCTCAGTCGCCTGCATTAGGCTAATGACATCAAGCAAGCAGGAACAAAATCTGGAGCCACGATGTTCTTTTAATGAGCTTAATTTAAATGGTAATCCCTGGGAATGGATTAAAAGCATTTGTGTTTTATTCAATGTTCACAAGGGTTGATAAAAAGCTACAGAGACACATACACAACACATACCCTACTCACTCCTCTCACACACACACACACACCTACACACATACCTGCAGACACCTACACACACACCTAAACACATACCTACAAACACCTACACACACACACGCACACACGTACACACACACGCATATACACACACACACGCATATATACACACACACACACACACAGACTCACACACACACACACACACACACACAGTCTCACACACACATAGAGACCCTCTTACAGACACACTCATACTACAGTATGAGATCGTCTCACATGTGATGAGCCATTTCAAATGAGACAACCATGGTTGGTTGCACAAATATTTCACAGTGATTAACTATTAAAACCAGTGCAAATGTAATTTACAAGCTGTCATTACTCCCAGGGGCTCAGCATACTCCAGCTTAGTCCACAGAGAGAATAGGCAGCCTTTTGTGACCACCCAGTACTTTCAAGACAACACACCATTGTGTGTGTTTGAATGAGAGAGAGAGTGATAAAGGAGGGAGTTGTCGGTGGGAATGTGTGTGTGTGTGTGTGTGTCTGCAGCATATCTCAGTACAGACCTCAGACAGGCAGTATAGTCCATAAAAACAGTCCACGACCACCAACTTTTGACCAAATCCCAACAGTGGGATTCAGTTAGTTCATATTTAACATAGTAGAGGAACTCCATCGCTTTCGGTGACCTGTGGCCTCTCAATGGAACGCTCACAACGACACAGATGAAGTTTTAAATCAGACCCCACCCTGGAGATGATGTGTCCCTGTTTTATCTCTGCCGGCTGGCAGTAACGTATGTGGGAGGCTGCTTTGTTGCAGTAGACAACCACCAGGGCCTGAGCCATCCAGATAATTATGAGAGGAGAGAGGCAGGGCCTGAATGAACGAGTGTTACTGGCTCGTCTCATCATCTTCAATGGGCTGCTTTTGCACGGTGACAATGACTGACCTTGTGCTGGGGAGAATGGTGGTGAATTAAGCATGGATCAGATATATCCGATGGTCTATGTACTCTCCTCTCTGGAGATGGCGGTTGTTGTCTTTGAGAAATGAATTCGTCGAGACGTGGCTTCTTGGTGTCCTTTTGTGGAAGTGGCAGCGCTGCAGTTTGAGTTGAAAACTATCTCGGTGGGGAATCTGAGTGACTGAATTGCACAGAGAAGAGACGTGATTATTTTATTTTTTTCTTCGAAAGCTCTGCGTGCTGGTGTTATTTATTAGCAGCAACATCATTTTTGATCATTTAATCTACATTGATTGATGAAGTATGTCTGTACATTCAAATACATAAACAGATATATAATATACGATATAAATGTATAGCATACATATGATATTCACATTTAGTCATTTAGCAGATGCTCTTATCCAGAGTGACTTGCAGTAAGTACAGGGATACTCCCCGAGGCAAGTAGGGTGAAGTGCCTTGCCCAAGGACACATCGTCATTTGACACGGCTGGGAATCAAACTGGCAACCTTCAGATTACCAGCCCGATTCCCTGTGTATATATATATGTATCATAAAATGGAGTTAGGCCTGAAAAGGTTAACTGAAGTTTGGGAGGAAGGTGGCACACCAAGACTCCTCCTTCTCCAATCAAACTAATACGCATCAGCCCAGTAAAGCATGTAAGAATGGGACCAAACTCCCCTTTGTCAATTGACAGTTCTGTATAAAGTATCTTCCTTTCCTCTGGTCCCTGTGCTAGCATGTTGTTTTCACCCTCCCACCCTTCCCTGTCTGCTTATCCCTGTCATCTATCCAGGCTGGGATCCAGGGGGTCTGCTCCAGCTGCTGCTCGGCCGTGACCCATTAGGACTCTCCGTCACTCCCTGAGTCCATGCCCGGACCCCAGGCCCAGCTCTGCTACCGGCCTCCCCCAACCGCTCCGGGCCCAGCTCTGCTACCGGCCTCCACCAACCGCTCCGGGCCCAGCTCTGCTACCGGCCTCCCCCAACCGCTCCGGGCCCAGCTCTGCTACCGGCCTCCACCACCATTGGTCTCGGCTCTGCTACCAGCTGTGATGTGATTAATGAACTTGTGAACTGTATATGTATATAAATTGTGGTTTTATACATTTTTCTTTCACTGCCCACTGAGGTGTTGGTGACTAGCAGTTTAAAACAACACCCTAACAAATTAAATTTCACAGCAAGGTGCTAATAAACACTTCTCATTCTGGCAAATGACATCTCTGAGAGGAGCCCGGAAATACTGTACTTGGGTGTTTCAGCGCAGCAGCCCTAACAGCTAATTATTCATCACTTTGTGCTCTTGCTCACTAACAGGAAGCTAGAGAGACTGAAATCTACAGTTAATTGTTGGGCAACTTATGAGCAACTTGACACAAAGGTCCTTTATTTGAAAGAACCGTTTGAGTCTAAAAGTCTCAGTATGTCTGTGAGCTTTGACATCTTAGATATCACAGCTCTCCAAATAAATGTGCTAAACTATTGAATAATTCGAACAATTATTTTTAAGACTGCATATTCCTGTAAATTGTATTGAACACGAGAAGTTGGATGAATACAACTTTTCAAACTGAAAGTGCTTAGACACACACGCACATGTATGCACACATACACATACATGAATACAGTATGCACACACACACACACACACACACACACACACACACACACACACACACACACACTCAGGTCCATTTGAATGTTCCTTCTGTTGAAGCAGGTGTTCGGGAAGTCTGTGTTAAAGACCTGACAGGGGAGCACTCGGAGAATCTGACTGATTCCCAGAC
This sequence comes from Hypomesus nipponensis, assembly GCF_054491055.1. NCBI lineage: Eukaryota > Metazoa > Chordata > Actinopteri > Osmeriformes > Osmeridae > Hypomesus > Hypomesus nipponensis. Next base: position 4,187,408 of record NC_140372.1, read on the forward strand.
GGAGACTCAGCCAACAGATGAGTATGAATGACAGCTCTAATGGCACACTTCACACAGGAATCATCGCAAACTGAACGCGGAGGAACTTGCCTTTGATGTGATGTTCAGCTAGACGGAGGTACAAAGATACAAAGCGACTAACTTTTTGTTGTTGATTGATTAAACATTCAGCAGAGAGAGCACTGATGCTGGGACTTATTGACTGGTGCTGTTTCTTAGTTACTTGGAAGACATCTTGAAACAAAACAAATCTTTGTGTAAAAGTGTTTTTGGGGGAAATGTAAATTAATGGAACAGCATGCTAATGACCTTGTTGGAACGTCACATGGCTTAATGATTTATTAATCATAGGTGTAGAGTACTGATAATACTGATAATAATTTCATCGGAGCAAAAAGTCATTTGTTGACTAACTGGTACTATATTCAATGAGGTTTGTCTTTTTTTTTCATTCCAGTTAGAAAATAAACAAATTTTTTGGACAAATTCTTGCATTTGCTAGACAGAATTAATAGTAGCAAAGTTGTTGTCTCGTCTCGTCTCTCGTCGCAACCTCAACACAGAAGCCAATTAAAATAGTTGTTTTCTTCCAGTAACCATGAAACAGAAGTGAAAAGGAAAGAAAAAACATCAGTGTCAGGAGCAAAGAGAAATTGTCTGAATCTCTGTCTGTCAGTTGACTTCTCATTCATTAAAACCATCAACAACTTAGCATAGCGGTGCCCAGCACGGCATCAAAGATGCGCGCAAACACAAACTCACTCGCTCTATATATAATGAATGCAACACATATATAAGCAAATCAATCTAAAGTCACTCTGGGTGTTAGTGTCGGTTTAACACCAACAGGAACTGCTTTTTTTAGTTGTTGCTGCCGTGTTGTTCGGTGTCTCAGTTCCTCTCACTAAACACCACAGGCCAGCCGGCAGGGTGAGGGTCTAGAGAGCGACACTGCTCTCATACGATCACACCTCCCAGAGAACGACAACATGACACCGTATCTCTCACCTCACAGTCTCGACTGAATACTAATGGGGTTTTTTTGTATTGTTTTTATGCGACTCATCAAACAACGCAAACCCGGCCCGCTCAACATATTTCTGTGCTTTCTTGGTTGCTTCACTGTTGTTGAACTTTCTTTCCCTCTGCGGAAAGGGAAAAAAACTTTAAAGGAGCTACCTGTGTTTTAGATCTCCTTCTCTGCTGTTCCAAACCCTAAAGAATAGATTCAGCCTAAAGGATCCTCATTCACAGATGTATTTCTGTGTTTTCCAGTACATTTCCTCACCAGTATGGTTGAGCAGACATTAAACAACATTTCCACACAGTCATGGAAAATCTGTAAAGGTCAAGAGGTCACACTGGAAAGGAAGTCAGACGTCCTGATGAATCATCATTATTTCAAACGAAGATGAATTGTGGTTTCCAGACAGGTGAACACACACTGGATAAATCAGGAGAGAAAAGCCAGCTCGGAAGTGTGTGTGTGTGTGTGTGTGTGTGTCTGCATGAACACAAAACACACCCCTTGTAGTTCTCAGCCAACCCTTCCCTTCATTCTGTAAAAACCTCGGTCCCTGACTCTCGCTCCCTCCCAGTGTCCATGCTGTGCTGTGCTCCAGACGCTCACCCCGTCCTCATCAGCTCCGGCCTCGTCTCAAGCCTGGCCGCTTCACACAGGGCTTGCTGCTGAGACCCGGTGCGTGTACAAGCTGATGAGTTGAAAGGCCGATGGTGCCGAATTAAAAGAACCCGTTCAGTCATTTCCATGTCTCGTTAACAAGCGCCGGAACGGATCTGCTCAGGTGACTGCCTCCTGGGAGGAGGAGCGGGGGAGCAGGGGGAGCAGGGGAGGGGAGGGGGAGGGGGAGGAGGAGCAGGGGGGAGGAGGGGGGGGGGAGGGGGAGGAGGGGGGAGGAGGAGCAGGGGAAGGGGAGCAGGGGAGGGGGAGGGGGAGGAGGGGGGGAGGAGGGGGGAGGAGGGGGGAGCAGGGGAGGGGGAGCAGGGGAGGGGGAGCAGGGGAGGGGGGAGGAGGGCCAGTAAATCAAACTGGACGTGCTGCAGGCCCTCTAACCTTCACGCTGAAAGACAGTCAGAGTGGCGAGGGACTGAGCGTGGGTGGGGGCCAGCTCAGTCTAATGGTGCTGACGCCAAGATTCTCCAAGAACTCACGTGTGTTGTCCCTCAAGAACAACAGGAACGCTTATCATGACAACAACAACGCTTTACATTCCCAAGCCAAAATTACTTTTTATTAGTAAACAATTGTGAAAAGAAACTTAGACATGGTCAACACACAGACAACACAGAGATGTAAATGTAGAAAATCTTTATTTTAAGTGCATTTCCAGTTGTGATGGTTTAGGTTGTGATTTAGCTTGGCTGAGGTGCAGTTCTATGGGCATGAGTGAAGCCCTCTCTGACATTGCTTGTCAAAAGGGCTAAACAAACACATTTTGATTTGTAGAAAAAGAAATATAATGAAAATGTATTTTCACAGGATGCATTGACATTTGATTTAAGTACACTCTTTCAGCTTTCTGTTTGGTCTATAATGAGTGAGTACAGTATGACTACAGCCCCCTCACCCCTACACACACACACACACACACCAAGGAACATACCATCCACAAACTGAACTGTTTCTGAGTGTGCTTATCTAAGACTGAGAGCAGTGGAACTATCCATTGAAAGCCCAACGACGGCACAATTACTGTCTCGCCAAACGCAAACATGTAGAGCGTCACCATTAAAAACAACATCATTTGATGTACCTTAAGCAATATCTCCAAACATAAATCTCCATGAAACTATGGTGTGAAGACTTAATGAGTCCTCACCACACAGTACACATAGTCATACATGATCTGCATATTCCTGTTATTCTCGCCGTTGCCGTCGTAAAGGAGCTCACATATGTTTGATGTACTTTACGACGTCCTAGAAACGGGCAAACTGTGAGGTCTGCACTCCTGAGCGAGTGAGTTAATGTGTGTTCTTTACAAAGCGGGAGCCTTTCACTCCAGCATTTCACATTTAAGTAGGTGTTTTTTAGGGTGACAGAAAGGTACGTGAAGGGTGATGAATGCGTAGCTTCTATTCCCAGAGTGGCGCTAAGGTTTCGAAGCTCGCCAGCTTCCATACTGGGCCTCAGGCTCACTGCAGGAAATATTAGCTCTACCCTTCACCTGAATAATACACAAGGTCAAAGGTCACGTGGAATTTTTTATTTCATGAAATTTCTGAGAGAGTGAGGGAGAGAAAGAGGCCCAGTGCTATTACATTTCCGTAATATAACGTAATGGAACTGCATTAATTACCTGAGTTATTAATAACTGCCCTTGCTGGTGGAACTGAAGGTGTTATATTATGTATTGTCGGTATTCCTTCTCTGTCGGACTCTGCTGCATCTCTGTTGTGAATGTATTCGACTGTCTTGTTGCAGCTTTTTATCAAACTAACAAACAGTTGGTAATGTCTGGGTCAATAGCCATGTTATGCATGTTGCATCTCAAGTTCAAATGGCTGATTTATTTGTGATGACACATGCCAAGCATGTGCATCCTTCTCGACGACGAGAGTGACACACTTGTGAGTATCAGTCACTCTGACTACAGCACATAGATGTCTGAAAGCAATTATCAACTGAATGGTTTTGTCAGAAATTGCTGATTGTTTATGGATTTTAAAAGTTGTTCTTGATTGCTCAATAGTTCCTTTCCTTTGTTCTCTTGTCTTTCTAGAGACGCGTCTCGTTTCAGTGTATTTTCTGTTGTCATCTGTCGTGTTATTCTTAAATAACAAGCGAGAGCAAACTGTTATCTTCAAACGTCTTTATTATAAGCCTGGAAGCCCTGGAACGTTGGCCTCACGCCTCTAACTCCAGCGCCTGTCACCGTAATCCAACTCCCCCCCTACACAACAACCATGTTACACGTTCTTATCTATGGGTTACTATTTATATCTAAATACATGTCATTACAGATGACTACGTATTATATTTACATTTACATTTAGCAGACGCTCTTATCCAGAGCGACTTACAGTAAGTACAGGGACATTCCCCCCGAGGCAAGTAGGGTGAAATGCCTTGCCCAAGGACACAACGTCATTTGGCACAGCCGGGAATCGAACCAACAACCTTCTGATTAATAGCCCGACTCCCTAACAGCTCAGCCATCTGTCCCGCATTATATACAACAATACTACATCGTCCGGCCTTTGTTTCGGTCTTCTTGAAGCGTGTTACCGTGGCTGCACAGCCTTCCAAGCTGCCAGGATCGGGACGGTTTCATCGGCTACGCTGTGTGCACGGCGTCACGCCCTCCTCACCACAGGTTGATGACAGGCTCGCTGCTGCCGCCACTTCCTTGTCCGTCCTTGCCGTCATGACAACGCCCACTTGTGCGTGATGTTATATTCACGGGATTGGTGGTTTCATGAGGTGATGGCGCTGAAGTCATTTTTTCTCCAGACACAACCTTACAGCGTGCAGCAGGACGCACCGACGCCTATCTCTCACCTGCTACCTGTAGTTCACTGCATGGCCGTGTCACAACAACTAATGAGCTCTCTGAAAACACTTTGAAGCCAAAGCTGAAAGGACCCTGTGCTTCCTTGTGCAGTGGTATGCTTCATTGTTTTGGTGAAATTGTGTAGGGGTGAGAAAACCTCTTTATGATCCTAATGGACTCTAATGAACCTCTTATGAAAAGAGGGTCTTGAGAAAAAGGAAGATCACAGACAACAACATGAGACATCAACAGAACAACAGGACAGAATGGAGACGAACTAATAGCTAAACGCATTAACCTTATTCACTTGACATAAATGCTTTGTTTGAACCGTTTGGCTTGATAAGTCAAGATCGGTGCTTCAAGTCTTTATTCCCACAACGTTAAGGAGCGCACAAAATCTGGCGTTTGCTAAAGTTTATTGCGTTATCAGGCCCACGGTCTGACCTTGATGTTTCCTTGGAGCGTTTAACTAACCCCAAGGTGCCCATTACCGTGATGAATATTCGCCGCTCGCCGACAGCAGACGTGGCTTATTTATTTACCCAACGCGAGGCGGCTGCCGCCACCTCGCTCCGACTCCGACCCCACGCTGCGTATTCTTCCTCCTCATTTGTCAACGCGCCGCTCTGCTCGCCTCGTGCCGCTCAAGAAACCAAAGAACGCGGGGGTGAGCTGAATGTAAACTGAACCAAATAACAGTTTAGATTTAAACACACAAGAAGTGCTGAATCAGTCGTCGGCTGAGGTCAGGCAAATCTAACTTCAATCCATAAAGCTCCGCTAGTTTAAGATATTAATGGTATGCCTTTTGTGCGCGTGTGTGTGTCGGAAACGTCTTTTAAAGCATAGGCTGTACACCATGGTAGGCCTACATCTTTGGAAAAAGGTGTTGTAGGCCTGGTTGTTAGAATTTGTGTTCATTTTCGCAGCCTTCTTTTTCAAAGTTTTTATTTGTATTTGTTTTAAGCAACCCAGTCAGGCACTGCTAAAGACACACTGTACTCCAGATACCTAAACAAACACTAAAACGAGTAAGTTTACTTTTCCCTTTAGAATAAAGTCTCCTGTACGGATTATTCCCTCTCTGGAAACATGATGGTGTCCTAATAACCATCCTTTGTGTGACCGTCTTAAGTTCATCGTTCACCGCTACAAAGACAAGCCTAAATCTTTGTGCTTTTAGGAAGTGTCTGGGCCTGACTAAGCACATGAAAGGCGGGGAGATCTGAGGGGTGTCAGGAGTTAAGCTCTGGGGGCTTGACAGAGACCCCTGTAGATACTACTGGCATATCGGAGCCAGATTGATATAGTCAGCTGGGTAATGGAGAGCAGCAAAGGAGGTTTCATCTTTTGCAATCCCTTCATCGCCTGCTTGGCACCCTCTCATCTTCTTTTTTTTCTCCCCCGTCCCGTAAGAACTTGTCTGCAAACCTCCTGTCTTATGAGTTGAAACACATGAAATACAAGCAGAAAAGCCTGCACCACTCTCTCTCTCTCTCTCTCTCTCTCTCTCTCTCTCTCTCTCTCTCTCTCTCTCTGTCTCTCTCTCTCTCTATCCTTCCCTCTCTCTCTCACACACACACGCACACACACACACGTCTCAACTGACCCCTCATAACCTTGAGCTCCTCTCCAGACTCTGCTAGCTTCTCGCTGATGATCAATAAGTAATCAGAGATCTTCCTCCGTGCTCCCTGGACATCCAAACTGTTTACAAAGCTAACAATCACTCTTGCAAATCAGACTTTTAATTACTGTCAGATACCAAGGTCCTGTCACTCTCCTCAGACTCTCAGAGTGGCTCAATGAAGGCTTTTAGGGGCGTATTTGCCAATAGCATCTAATTTCTATCTTTACTGTGTAAAACCCCTTTCAAGGGGGAGATTGAGTGGTTGAAGGTTGAGGCTGTTAAATGGCAATGTTTTCTCAATTACTGAATCACAGGTGAAGTGGCTACTTGGCATTGGAACACTGAACCCAAACTCAGGGTTCTGGATGTTGTGTGAGGTTACAGAGGGTATTTCTGGGTTGTGATCATGACAGGACCCTAGAGGGAGGTTACAATTTATTTGCAGTTGCTCAAGATGGCATCAAAGCCATGGGGAATTTAACCTCACAATAATTCCCCTCCATTATATTTATAATACAGTATATTCTCACATCTTGGTGTTACTGCAGTGATATTTCTGTATTGCCCATGGGTGGGATTAAAACCCTAGACACCAGAGGTAAAAAATATTTTCCTTTGCTGCAATGTGTGTTGCTCCAGTCCGAATACAGCATGCTGTGACAAGCTCTCACTTCGCAAGCCAGCCCTATATAAGCACTCCAATCTCTGTGGAAATGTATAAACACTCCTCCTTTTGGTCAACGATAAGTATTTGCTTTGGCTTGTAGCTACACCAGCAACCTCCCCCAGCATATTAAAACCACTCTCCTCTTTTTTGCATTTCAATGTACAATTAAAACCATCACATTGAGCACGAGCAGGGGAAAATGTATCTTGTTTCTGCACATTCCAATAAAGAAAACCATCTGAAGAAATAATTGCAGAATTTGAATCTTGGCCACATTGATGTCCTAATTGCTGCAGAACCACTTAGCTATAATTGATAGCATGTCCAGATCTGGGCTGTCAGTTGTGACTGTGTGTTTTGACAGCTGTCCTCTTTCCTTTCATAGAAATTATTTTGTGTCCTTCTCCTGCAAACTTTTCAGAGTCAATGTCTTGTGCACATCATCCTTTTAAAGGTAAAGTTGACATACTCTGGAGGATGGCTGGTGAAATCAACAACCCTCGAAGACGTCCTCCAACAAAGGTTCACCCATGACTTTTAGGTATGGTCTCAATTCATGCCCACAACCCTAAGATGAACAAGAAACCAGTCTAGCAGAATAACATTTACATTTAGTCATTTAGCAGACGCTCTTATCCAGAGCGACTTACAGTAAATACAGGGACATTCCCCCCGAGGCAAGTAGGGTGAAGTGCCTTGCCCAAGGACACAACGTCATTTGGCACGGCCGGGAATCGAATCAGCGACCTCGCCCGATTACTACCCCGATTCCCTAACCGCTCAACCGCCTGACTCCCCTGAATAACAAGCCATAAGCTTTCCTTCCTATTGTTAATGGAGCCCATATATCACGAGGAAAGTGGAAAGGGATCAACATGTGAAGACCTGACACACTGAGATGTTGTTCTCCTCTCAGCTTTCATACATCATGCAAAAACCCCCGTTTAGATACTGTGTTTGTGGACCCCTGGGGACTGCAGGCAAAGAAAGTCTCTCAACTCTGAAAAGAATCATTTATAAACACTAGCAGTCTGTGACAGTGCAAGCATTTTTAATAAAATGTTGTTTTTGTTTTTTATACAGAGACATTTCATTAATTCTACATAACTGGGTTTGGAGTGTGTGCATGGGTTGTGTTTCATGAGTGTTTGTCATTTTGTGCATGTACAATAAGTCACATGGGAACATACTGTCAAATTTCATATGAGGTCAAATGAATTGTATATTCTTTTACTAACAACATAAATAGAATCCCTACCCAGAAAAGTGTGTTAACTGTTGTAGGTGTGCCGGATGTTGATCGCATCAACATCTGGAACATGATTACTCTCAGCTAATACACAGTGTTTGTCCGTTAAATAGAATAGTTTTTTTTGTGTATGCCTGAGTCAGACACAGATGAGAGGGAGTGAAAGAGAGGGAGATGGAGAGAAGGAGTGAGTGGGAGATGGAGAAAGAGAGAGAGACGGGGAGAGTGAGAGAAAGAGCAAGAAGGAGATAGAGAGAGAAAGAGCGAGAAGGAGAGCGTGAGAAGGTTGAGAGTGAGAGAGAGGGAGAGGGAGAGAGAGAGAGAGAGAGAGAGAGAGAGAGAGAGAGAGAGAGAGAGAGAGAGAGAGAGAGAGAGAGAGAGAGAGAAGGAGAGAACACCTGCTCCATGGGCTTGGTCTGTCATCTCCCCAGAACAGATTGGATGACGCTGCTTAGATATTTACCATATTTTCTCTCTGCTGGTGCATCTCCTCTCCCTTACTCCCTCACTTCATCTCTCTCTTCTCTTTTGATAACAGCTCAGTGTGACTTGTACCATTTATCAAAAACACTTTGTCGCGCCGCAGCAACTCAATAAATTATTCTGCCAGATTACGGCATTAAAAAAGCCAGCTTCTCACTCTCTCTTTTTTTTCTCTCTGTCTCTCGCATAACCTTCTTTCTCTCTTCTACCCCACTCAGTATGTAACCCCTTCTTTTCCTCCTTCTTTTCCCTCCATCTTTTTCCTCCTTCTTTTCCCTCTGTCTTCCTTCCCATCTCCTTGCGTTTCTGAAGATGTGGACGTCTCCCAGGTAGTTTGGGTAATTTGGACCTTCCTTTAAGGCTAAGTCTAATCCACAAACCCCTCCCTCCCTCCCCCCTCCCTCCCTCCCTCCCTCCCCAGTTAGTAACCAGCTGGGGTGCCGCGTGCCATTTCAAATCGAGCCTCCATGGCCACTTTATTGGCAAAGACATTACTTCAAGTTTCTTTTTCTCAATCAATTCAGCGGGAAAGCAGCTAAAAACCAATCTGGAGCGAGTCGGCCCCTCGGGCCCTGATGGATAGGCCGGGGTGTGAATGTGCATATCCAAGCAACGTTTGGGTTACGTGTCCTTAAATTCCATTGGGTGGAAAATGTGGATTGAGTATGGCCGTCAGGGCCTTGGCGTGTGTAACTTTGGGGCAGATTGCTGAGTCTGGATTGATACCCATTGGTGGGAAGGTGACAAGTCATCTGAAGAAGAATGAAGGAGAGAGGAAGAGAGCAAGTGAAGGAAATATCCACCAGATCCATTAAATAGATGGCGGCAGTTAGGCTGCAGAAATCCTAGTTACAACTGGGGCTGTGCTGCTAAGTAGATAAAATACTGCCAATTAGAGCAGTCGATTAATTAACATTCTCATTCAGCAACATACATTTCCTGATCTGAAGGTCTGATATGCTCGATAATGACTCACGGCACATGTGGCCTCTTTGTCATTGGATGAGGAGCTATAATTAATTCATTAACGCCAGTATCAATGAGAACACGGGGCGCATGCGTTGTAGAGTATCAGATTACACACAAAGTGGGTGTAATTGTGACCAACATTCTCAGAACTATAATCATTGTCATTCAGTAGAATCGCCCCCCCCCCCAATGAATATGCTAATAAGAGGCATTTCAAGGGCTTTTAACTGGTCAATTAGACCATTTGTCAAGGCACCAAAGATTCTTAAAGTTGAATGTGAACCTAAGAATGTTATTTTCTGTGTTCCTAAGCTGTAAATGAATCTTTTTTATAATATATATATATATCACTAACAGTGACATCTGCTAAGCATTGATTAAACATTGTGTTCTAAACCACTGTAACTAGTATGGGTTTCAAATACATTTAATTAGTTTGATATTCTCTTACGAATAGTGATAGCATTGCAATGGTGGGATATTTTTGTTGTTGCATGTAATGCACATGCTGCATAATCTTTTATACCAGTCAAATTCCACTTTGCTGAGGATTAGTCGTTCTAAAGGGACGTGTCCATGTGTTTGCAGTAGGTGTGTGGCGGAGTTTAGGCAGCCCTGCTCGAGCTTGGTGATGCAGAGACGCTGCGTCCTGCCGTGTGAACCACCACTCCCGCTCCGGACACACACACACAGGTCTAGCAGCAAATGTGTGTTGATGTCAAGCCTTAGAAAGCAACCTTATGGCTTTTCAGGAGACCACCTTCAGACTGGACGGCATTCATGCCTGTGCTCCCTGGTGTTTCCCAGATCGCAGTGGTTTCTAACGGCTAGCATTCAGTGGTTTCTAACGGCTAGCATTAGCTGTCCGTCACTGGAGTAGTCCACAACCCTGTCCGCTGTGGAATTACCTCTCAGGAAGTGTCTAAGTTTACATTGCACGTCCAGTATACGTGCACAAAATCATGATTTCAAGACTCCAAGGAATTCCCAAGCCTCTAGGTACCTGCTGTTTGCGTTGAGAGATGTTGAACCTCTGCATTACAGGGAACAGAAGATTGCAAATACAGTTTGTAATACCCGTGCATCTGCATTGCATACACGACCTTACTTCAAACATGGAAGTGGTGTTTTAGGGGGTGAATATTAAACACCCAGAGAGTATTTCTCTGAGAGAGAGAGGTGAACTTGATGGCTCCCTTTCCAGGCCACACAGGACCCACAGGTTTGCACATTCTTGGGAGGGAACGGCTGCATATTGGCAGTCGTGTTGTACTGTAAAGGTTTGTATGATTAAGGTGATTGAGAAAAGGCCAGGAGAACACAGCCTTCTCCTTCCAGGGTTGAACATTTTACAGTTTCAATTTGTTCCCAGATTTAATTTTCCAGACCTGTATTTTACAGTTGAAGTCCATCGTATTTTATGGTTTTATACCAGGGTTAATCAAATAATTCGGTTTTCAAGTCGGTTTTCATGTATGGACGTACGTAACTGTAATCTCAAACACATGCAGGAAGACACTTTTATTGTTATAGCACAAGAGTAGTGCTGCATATTTAGTAAGGGCTTGATTCTTTTCCTTAAAATAACTTTCTGTTCTTCTCATCCACATGGGGCATTTCAAGCGACGTGTCCATGTTGAGATACTCCTCAACAATGGCCATTTTCTTCCCTCCTGTGTTGTGTACTGGTACAATATAATGTAAGATCAGGCTGAGAACTTCAATCAATAGGAAAGCAATACCCAGAACACATCAAATGATGATATGGAGAGATGGAATAAGAGAGAGAGAGAAAGATGGGGAGACACAAAGAGAGCCAGCGAGACACCGTGGGAGAAAGAGACACAATGGCAGAGAGAGAGAGAGAGAGAGAGAAAAAAAGGTAGACAGAGAGAGAGAGAGAGGTAGAGAGAGACAGAGGAAGGGTAAGATAACGGGGTGTCACATGCTTTGGGGGTTACGAGGAGGAGATAGGAAGTGGTAGCGAGAGAAAGACAAGGAAAATACAGGATCAGGAGAGAGAGAGGGAGAGAGCAGGACGGAGGAGAGAGCAAATGAGACAGAGAGAGAGAGAGAGAGAGAGAGAGAGAGAGAGAGAGAGAGAGGGGAGAGAGAGAGAGGGAAGGAGGAAAGAGCAAATGAGAGAGAGGAGAGATGACTGCAGTAATCAGAAGGCAGCCCTATCCTGTGGGATCAGGCTGCAGTGGAGAGCCTGAGAGAGAGGAAGCCAGCTTTAAGAGAAAGAGGAAAGAGGGGGAGGGAGACAGAGGGAAAAGGAGGCAGGGGGGAGGGAGGGAGGGAGGGAGGGAGGGGGAGGGGAGGGAGGGAGGGAGGGAGGGAGGGAGGGAGGGAGGGAGGGAGGGAGGGAGGGAGGGAGGGAGGGAGGGAGGGAGGGAGGGAGGGAGGGAGGGAGGGAGAGGAAACTAGCATTAAAGAGAGAGAGGGAAGGCAGAGACTGAAGGAGGAGGGAGGGAGAGAGAGAAGGAGGGAGAGAGGGAGTGAACGAGGGAGAATGGGAGTGAGAGAGGGAGTCAGACAGAGAGAGGGAAAGAGAGAGAATGAAAGGGAGTGAAGGACAGAAATGGAGCGAAAGGGAGAGAGAGGGGGAAGGAGAGAGAGAGATGGAGAGTGGCATAATTCATGTTTCGCATCTCAAGTGGAAGAGCATGAGGACTGAATAATGAAACAAAGATGGGGCATTAAGAATGCCGTCGAGGTCTTTGTAGGAGAGCTTTCAGAATTATTTAAAAAGGTTAGTGTATGAATAAACATAGCTCATCAAGGTCCTTTTGCACAAGGAGAGAAAGAGATCCCAATGAATAATAAAGAACAGATATGATAGGGTATGGAGAGAGAGACCATCTACTGTCAACCCCCCCCCCCCCCCCCTCCCCCCTCCCCCCGAGACAGATAATGGAACATCTCCTTTGGGTTCATAACACTAAGGACAAAGCCATGATCATTAAAAGGGGGGTTGGATATTGTGCTGTTCTCCACGCCGAGGCCGTGTAGAAGAGAGGGTTACTCCTCCACGGAGACCAGTGTGACACACCACTGCTCCTCCGCTCTCAGAGTCACTGCTATGCTACTCGCATGTAGAGCAAGAGAGAGAGAGACAGAGAGGGAGAGAGAGAGAGAGAGAGAGAGAGAGAGAGAGGGAGAGAGAGACAGAGAGGGAGGGAGAGAGCAAGAGAGTGAGAGAGAGAGAGAGAGAGAGAGAGAGAGAGAGAGAGAGAGAGAGAGAGAGAGAGAGAGAGAGGAGAGAGAGAGAACAAGAGAGAGAGAGAGAGTAGGGGAGAAGAGAGAGAGAGAGAGAGAGAGAGAGAGAGAGAGAGAGAGAGAGAGAGAGAGAGAGAGAGAGAGAGAGAGAGAGAAAGGGATAGAGAGAGAGAGCAAGAGAGAGAGAGAGTGAGGGAGAGAGAGAGTGAGGGAGAGAGAGAGAGAGAGAGAGAGAGAGAGAGAGAGAGAGAGAGAGAGAGAGAGAGAGAGAGAGAGAGAGAGAGAGAAAGAGAGAGAGAGAGAGGGTGACAGTTTACAGGGCACCTATAACTTTTTAATGAGGCTTGAAAAGGCTATAAAACACAATACTGATGCTCATTTTTATACCGATTGTACATCTGTAATCACAACCCCTAACCTTCACCCAAATAATACTCAGTGAATATGACTCTCCCAGACAATATAGCCACATAACAACTTACATCACTAACAATGCAGTGCTGAAGGACAAGGGAGCCTTATGGAAAAAGAGAGATTATTTCCAGTTGTATCACCGTTGACTGATTTGTGAAGCATCCGCTCTCAGCGCCTTCGACAATAAATCCCACCAGAGCTAGAGCTACCACCACCAAACAGTCACATCTGCCTTGTTTCCCACAAATCCACTTTACTTACCTGAAGAGTATTTTTTGGGTGAACTGCGCCTTTAAAACGTCCAGCACCTGCAGCTATCTCCGGCCGTAAAATGATGCCAGGCCTCGAACGATGTGCCTGTGCAGTCCATGAATCAGTCAGAGAGGCTGGAAGGCTATCGTTCTATGGACAGCCCTGTTTATCCATCAACACTGAGATCCAGAGGTGCCCTTGAAGGTCTCGGCTCCTCGTAAGTCTTCAGCCCCCACCATTAGCCTTGTGTGGGTGCGTGTGTGTATGCTAGTGTGTGTGTGCATGTGCGAGTGTGTGTGTGTGTTGGAAGGGAAGCATGGGAGAGATGTGCTGAGGCTTTGTTGTATACAAGTTCACATTTGAATGGATTTTGTGGTGTGTACGTTTACATAGTTAGTTGGTACTGCTGTGTCGCCTGTGTGTATTTTTCTTGCGTGTGTTTATGTGTAGGCGTGTGTGAATATCCTTGAGTGTCTGTGTGTGTGTGTGTGTGTGTGTGTGTGTGTGTGAGAGAGACTACCATCCTCACCACTTCATTACAAACTATCGCTGATTGTGCCCAAGCGATTTTATCGGCTTTCGTTGAACGGCTTTGTTTGTCGGCTTGATTGATTTGGTAATGTTTGTCGGTGGTATCTGGATTTCCTCACAGCTCTATGGATGACAGCGCTCAGCCAGGGGGTCCTCCATGGTCTCTGTGTGGACCCTCCAGTGTGTGACTGTCATCTCAGGTGATGGCTGTTGATGTCGTGGAGCGCTTCTGTGGAAAGAAGGACTCTTAGAAGGTAAATTGTCAGAATGCAAGTATATAAGGGTTTGGGGGCCTTCAACAGAAGTAGTGTAGCGGGCCCTTTGATTGGCAATTTTTTTAAAAACGTTTTTTTCTTTTGGGGGGGGGGGGGGGGCGAACCAATCGCGTGGCCCTAAACAAATATTTGTTTATTGGGTCGGGCTGGCCCTGGGTAGACACCTGAGTATAAAAATCCAGTGTGTTTTTATTTTATTTTTTTACATTAAGGACATTAATCATTTGTCTGGGGTCCCAAGGAACATGTTGGTTACCCCTCATATCATTTCAACCATAGTCTAATAAGAGGTTTTAAAACATGGCCTAAGCATTCTCACAGTGCCTCTCAGAATGTATGATGCTTGCGGTGTACAGTCTGAATTATTCTGTTGGTGCACGTCTGCTGTAAGATACACAGTGTCGAAAACACGTCTGTCGCGTGTCACTCAACCTCCCGCTGCATCAGGCACATGCTCTGCATTCGCAGCACACGCGTGATCCACTCCGGTGACCACGGACACAACGTGCGTGCACTCATTCCTGCACGTTACACATACACACACACACACACACACAGAAACGAATCACACTCAGAGGCCACTATGTGAGGCGCATTAATACAACATCAAACACCAGTGGAAACTCATAAAACTGGAGAGGAGGGAGAGGGGAGGGAGAGGGCAGGGAGAGGGGAAGGAAGGGGAGTGACTGGAGAGGGAGGGAGGGAGGATGGATCAAGAGAGAGGAAGTGGTATAGGCTGGAGAAGGAGGGAGAGAGAGAGAGAGAGGGTGAGGCTGGAGGGGGAGGGAGGGAGGAAAGGAGAGAGGGAGAGGCTGGAGAGGGAGGAAGAGAGAGAGAGGGAGGAAAGGAGAGAGGGAGGAAAGGAGAGAGGGAAAGGCTGAAGGGGGAGGGAGAGAGGGAGGAAAGGAGAGAGGGAGAGGCTGGAGAGGGCGGGAGAGAGAGAGAGGGAGGAAAGGAGAGAGGGAGGAAAGGAGAGAGGGAGGAAAGGAGAGAGGGAGAGGCTGGAGAGGGAGGCAGTGATAAAACCACATATAGCCTTAGATGATTGAAATCAGAGAGGAGTGTCGGAGTCGTTCCTCTGCAGTCATAGAGCAGTTGGTATTGATGGTGGTGTGCAGGCCTGCTGTTGTTGTTGTGCCTTGGTTCTCTGAGTAATTGAATGTGCAGAGCGTTGAGTGCCTGGTGACTTGCTTAGCATTCCGATGGCTGAGGGTGTCACAGCGAATGAAGCAGGGATGGTGAGCTGGTCTCTGGCCCTGGAGGGAGGGAAACCAGGTGTGTGTGTGTGCGTGTGTGTGCGTGTGTGTGTGTGTGGGTGTGGGTGTAAATATATGTGCATGCTTGTGATGAAAATTCATGATGGCACATGGAATTCAGAAGTACTAATTGAACGAGCCCCAGCTCCCCAACACAATGTCTGGCTGCCTTCTACAGCCTGGGAATAACAAGACATTTCCAGAATTCAAATACCACCGTGCTTGACGATCACTATGCATGGAGAACAGAATGAAGTTTGGATGTTCGCCTTGTCTGTGATACAGATCTGAGCAGAGGTGGTGTTTAAAAAAAACAACTGTGTTCAAATGCTTTGGAGTTTCAGAAGAACAGTTGTGTTTTCATTTGCTCAGTCTTTTAGGAATTTTGAAACAGCCACGGGAAGCTTATAGAGCTCAATGTAAGTTAGTCATAGATGCACATTGAGACATACAGTGGGAATGCCTTAAGTCTGAGCCGCTTGAAACATTTTTTCAGGTTTCCTGGAATAAATGCTTCAGGAGAACATAACAAAAGGCATATCTGTGCTCCTCAGTAGCTGTAGCACGCCATATTATGTCTGGCGTTTACCTGTAAAAGATTTGCTCAAGGTAAACAACACATAAAGTACACACACAATCACATGTATCTGCACACACACACTCTGAGCTGTCCTTCCTCCTTTCCTGCCTGTCTCGTATACTTCCTGTTTTCCTATACTTCCTGTCTCCTTTCCTGCCTGTCTCGTATACTTCCTGTTTTCCTATACTTCCTGTCTCCTTTACTGCCTGTCTCCTATACTTCCTGTCTCATATACTTCCTGTTTCCTATACTCCCTGTCTCCTTTACTGCCTGTCTCCTATACTTCCTGTTTCCTATACTTCCTGTCTCCTTTACTGCCTGTCTCCTATACTTCCTGTCTCATATACTTCCTGTTTCCTATACTTCCTGTCTCCTATGCTTCCTGTCTCCTAAACTTCCTGCTTCATCTACCTCTTGTCTTCTCTACATCCTGCCTCCTCCACTTCCTGTGTCCTGTGCTCTTTCAGCTGACAACGACGCCACTACTTAGTACAGGGTTCAGGCCATCCTCAAAAAAGTTACACAACAGAAGACAATAAGGGAGAGGACACAGCAGAAGACAATAAGGGAGAGGACACAGCAGAAGACAATAAGGGAGAGGACACAGCAGAAGACAATAAGGGAGAGGACACAGCAGAAGACAATAAGGGAGAGGACACAGCAGAAGACAATAAGGGAGAGGACACAGCAGAAGACAGCATTTGTGCTCACCTGAGGACAATACAAGCCACGTTCTGTGTCATACAGTTTTTTTTTTTTTTTTTTGCGAAACACCGAGCACTCTTGTCCTTGAAACGTTTGTTGAACCTATTCATCCATTGTCACAGCCCGTGGTTGTTATTTGAGTGGGTCATGCCATGACCCGTGTGGGTGCAGAAGGAGGCTCTGGTATTGTGTTTGAATCCAGTGTTTGTACCGTAATGCAAATCCTCACCCACCAAGGACTGTGTTCAATAGGCTTTGCATGGACTCAGAGTGCATTATGAGATCCACCCATCCTGTGGCTCTGGGAGATGGTACCCTTTGGTTGTACTTGAGCATGTACCCTGCTTCCTCTCACCAGATGGTGAAATCTCAGTGTGTCTGATCAACGAGATTAATGTTAGCCAACGTCCTTGTTGGAGATTTATGAGTCTGCTGTCCTCTCTCTCAATCTCTCTCTCTCTCTCTCTCTCTCTCTCTCTCTCTCTCTCTCTCTCTCTCTCTCTCTCTCTCTCTCTCTCTCTCTCTCTCTCTCTCTCTCTCTCTCTCTCTCTCTCTCTCTCTCTCTCTCTCTCTCTCTCTCTCTCTCTCTCTCTCTCTCTCTCTCTCTCTCTCTCTCTCTCTCTCTCTCTCTCTCTCTCTCTCTCTCTCTCTCTCTCTCTCTCTCTCTCTCTCTCTCTCTCTCTCTCTCTCTCTCTCTCTCTCTCTCTCTCTCTCTCTCTCTCTCTCTCTCTCTCTCTCTCTCTCTCTGTCTCTCTCTCTCTCTCTCTCTCTCTCTCTCTCTCTCTCTCACACACACACACAGTCTTTTCTCTCTCTTTGCTCCTCATATACATTCAGTGGAACATGACACAGTGGCAGTCATTTGGGAGCGTTTGAACTGTCTTCAAACACAACCCTCATTTTCTTCAAATCAACATCACACCTGCACCTTCAGGATAGGAGCTTAAAGACGCTGTCACAACATGGACTCGTTAACACAAACAGCCGTGATTTATGACGAGCGTTGACTGTTTTATTTCATACCTGGAATGTTTGACATGAAGTTAAGAAAAGACCAGGCTTATATGTGATGGACAAAAGAACATTAAAACAGTTCCGATTGCTTAATTAAGGGTGCCAGACGAGTGGCTTACTGTCTCATTTGTTCTTTGTAAAGTCCACTGATCTGAAGACACATTAAAAAGTCATCAAGATGTTCTGAAGCCCATGTTAAACTCTGTGGTAATCGTCACATAATGGTCAGGGTAATCAATTACACGAGTGGAACAGAAAATCTTGCTTCTCATTACATTGCTATAGAAACAGAACCAAAGCGTATCAGTCACTTTCTTCCTGTGTTTCCACAGATGCTGGTTTCAAGGATCCTTTCATTTCTAAATCTGTGTGGAGGACAATAATAAAAAAAGGTGGTTGCTTATTGATCTGTCTCACCATAATGAGGCATGGAGCCGTGTTGCCAAAGCACCAGCCTGCTTTTTAATGGCAGGTGATGCCATTACCCTCAGTCACCTTTACACAGCCAGAGACAAGCACATCAACAACAGCCTGTAAGAGATCAGCACATTAACAGCAGGCTGTAAGGCACATTAACAACAGGCTGTAAGATACATTTATAACAGGCTGTAAGAGACAATAACAGCAGGCTGAAAGGCACATTAACAACAGGCTATAAGGCACATTAACAACAGGCTGTAAGAGACATTTACAACAGGCTGTAAGAGACGATAACAGCAGGCTGTAAGGCACATTAAAAACAGGCTGTAAGAGACATTTATAACAAGCTGTAAGAGACATTAACAACAGGCTGAAAGGCACATTAACAACAGGCTGTAAGGCACATTAACAACAGGCTGTAAGGCACATTAACAACAGGCTGTAAGAGACATTTATAACAGTCTGTAAGAGACGATAACAGCAGGCTGTAAGAGATATTTATAACAGGCTGTAAGGCACATTAACAGCAGGCTGTAAGGCACATTAACAGCAGGCTTTAAGGCACACTAACAGCAGGCTGTAAGGGACATCGAAAACAGGCAGTTCTGTAGGAGACAAGCGCACATGCCCTGTCTCTGGTGTCACATGCTCGCTGTAGCAGGTCACAGGTCACGCCAACCTGACGAGCGAGGGGGGAGCGAAGGAGGGGAGGAGGGTGGGCACATTTGAATAACACCCAGAGAGAGGGAAAAAACAAACGAGCAGGAGCAACAGCTTGTCGAGGAAAGTTCCAGAAGCCTCTACTCCCTTTCCTCCCTCGCCGTCTTGTCAGGCTGGCTCAGCAAACCTGCCGCCTGTCGGTAGTCGTTGGCCCCTGGCCCTGGCCTGGTCCTGGCCTGGTCTGGCATGGAGAGGAAGGCCAGAAGGTAAATGAAGTGAGGAACATGGTCACTGCCCTGTGGGGGGGTGGTTGTGGAGCAGTGGGGGTCTCTGCCTGCCTGTTCCCTTCCCAGACAGGAGCTGTGTTGAGGGGGTGAAGGTGGGGGTATGGGAGGTGAGTGTGTGGGGGGATTGTTGGGGAGGCAGGTGTGGGAGGGGGGGTGGGTGGGGGACATGGAGTTAGAGAACAAGACAGAGTGGGCGAGGGGATGAGAAGGTGGGGTTAGAGAGCAGGGGAGAGGGAGGGGGACGTCGGGTTGAAACGGCCAGTCATTGCCCAGCGGGGGGGAGTTCTGCTCGGCTCATTAAGAGAGAAACTCCTCGAGACTCTTAACTCTTCTTCACTTTCATGTGCGTCTCCCCAAGGTGTCCACACCTACAGGACTCACAGCCTGCAAAAATACAGCATCATTAGACTTTCAGAGGAGGACTGACTTAGGTGGGACCATTAAAAACGTTTTATGTTCGCTGAGTCTTTCTTGAAATTAGTACCTAGTGAAATCAGAACTGTTCGGTAATTACTAGCTTTCTACTGAATCACCAGCTTTCTCTTTACAGAAAAAAGATTTACTGGGCATAAAAAATAAATAGAAGTTGAAAAAGTCATAGTTGTACAAGCTGTTTGTCTCTTCTTACCTGGTTTCTCACCCAACCTATGCCCCGGGGGAGAGAGAAAGGTTAGTCAGGACTGCTGTTTGGTACTTAGTATTTGTAACGCACAGTCAGGAGCAGGGTCTGAAGCTTCTGGAACCTGGCGCCGTGCCCGGTCCTTTTTCTCCTCACCGTGAGTAAAAACACCCTGCTACTACCAGGCCATCTGCCACTGTCTGCCAGTTCTGCTCTGTCAGGGGACCCGCACACAGCGCCGGGTGAAGAACAATCATTTCTCCTGCTCCCCATCCCTCCCCCAAGGTCCTGCTGAGGTGTATTTTAGTCAGAGAGAAGACCAAAGCTTTTATCATTAGGCTTGTTGACATCGTCGTATTCGCTGGTAGCTGTCATGCTGAGAGAGTGTGTTACCATATGCACGGACTGATCTGTAGGAATAGAGAAGCTGACTGAGACTTTGGCAGGAGGCTCTTGGATTGGCAGAAAAAAAATAACAATCCCTTGTTGAACATCTCGCTTGACTGGTCCTGCTTTTTGAAAGGTTCCAAAATGTGGTCCAGAAATAAAAATGTCAACGATTGAAGGGTATATTTTGGTCGGTGTTTTAGGATGAGACGTTCAATTGAGGGTAACTTTCTGTTAATCTGGAGCATTTCTAAATCAAACATTGATTCAGTAAGATAAATTAATTTACCTCACATTAGGCTGAACCAGGAATGGAGTCAAATTTGACCAATTTCATGGCAGTATTAACAAAAGTCTAAAAAGGCTTCTCCCTGTCTCTGTCTCTGTGTCAGTCTTTATCTCTGTCCTCTCTCTGTCTGTCTGTCTGTCTGTCTGTCTCTTTGTCTCTCTCTGGCTGTGACCTTGTGAGATGTAAAATCTTTACCTCCCATCAGGGGGTACCCCCACCCTCCTCCCTCACCCTCGTCCTCAACCTCCACCTTCCCGTCAACCTCTTCCTCCCCCCTTCACCTCCTCCCTCTCTCTCACTCCTCCTTCCTCCCCCCTTTCACCTCCTCCCTCTGCCCCACTCCGCCCTCCTCCAACCCTCCCTCTACGCTGGCAGGGCCCAAGGTTGTGCCTCCCCTCCCCGATGCGATGGACCGATCTGAAACGAGCTGCTTGACCCCATTAGCTGAGCCGCTAAGTATTTCACTCCAGGCTCGCCGTTAATGTTCCCAGTTTATGAGTCTGTATTTATAGCCGTCCCCTCACAATGCAGTGAGCAGTGAAGTGGCCTGAATCAGGGTTGTTAGACGTTGTGGCAGCCATGTTTGTTACTTCCTGGTTTCCTGTTCCACAGGGTTCAGACCTGCGACTGAGGCATCGGCTGAATCCAGAGACAGGCCTACTGCCTCTCTTCTCTATGTGTCTGTGTGTGTGTGTGTGTGTGTGTGTGTTCGCAAAAAGAGCAATATACTTTAAAAGACATACTTAGAAGATGCGAAGCGAAGCTAGTGTACCATTCAAGTCGTTCAAGAAAAGGATATCACCTGTATTTTGGTGGATTATTGCAATATTATCATCTTCACAGTGAAAGAGAGGGATGTCCGACATGATTAAAGGAAGTGCATTACATTCAGGATGGTGTCCTGTGGGTGTTCAATATTCATGGAAGTCTGTAAGTGTCAGATGCAGTGGAGCACTGCAGTTGAGGACAGCTCTCTCCAGACCTGTCTTTACCCCACACCCCGACACCACTGACAGGACTGGCTGAATCAAAGCCTGGACGCTTTAAAATCATCCGCACCTCGACCAGGCCAGTCAATTTCACAGCCTCAAAGACGAAGATGATTCAGCATTGCTCCACAGCGCGGCGGCTGGCAGGGGTTTGTGTTGCTTGTGCTGAAGGTGGGGATTTGAAGACGACTAAGTGAGAGGTCTGGTGCATTCTGGGAATTGAAGACTAGCTTAGCTAGAACTTTGAGGATAATGTCAGTGATTCACTTATTATTTCAAATCAACAAACTACAGTAGTTGTCCTGGCTTACATCACTCTATATCAAGAGTTTAACATCTACATCTAATAGACATTGACAAAACTTGCTTTGGTAAATATGTTTTCCCTTTTCTAAATTCAGATAGGGATCAAGAAAAGGGCATCGTTTTGCTGCTTATTTTCAAAACATACTTTTTACTCTGAGTTCTTTAGGTCGTACAGTTTTCCAACAAGCACCTCCCAGACGACGAAAACCTGTATCTTTATTCTGGCGGTGTAACCCACTCAATGAAACAACGCTGCCGTTTAGAATCCCAGATGTGCGTCCTGACGCGAACATACAGACAAATGAGTGAGTAATTGTTCTTGCGAGTGTATCAGGTTTCCATAACCAGGGTGAATGTGAGAGGTTGGAGATCGAGGAAACACAATGTCAAGCAACTCCCCATACTCATGAATTATTGGCTGCAATTTCCATTTCAAATCTACAGCATAATTAACAGGTTTGAAATCACATCAACAACGGTGATAAGCAGTGTTTTATTAATGGAACACACTGTCTCCTCGAGTTCTCACACAAAGCAGGAGCAGAGATGGATGTCTTGGCTTTAATTAACCAGAATTATTTACTGACTGGGGCTGGTTTACGAGGGCATCACTCATGTAATGGATATATTAGTAAAAGACTACAGGGATTAGTGCATGTGGAATTAACAGAGAGTAGGGTAGTCCATCTTCAAAGAAAAGTCCCCTAGAAAAATACTATATTTACAAAACAGCCCGTCTTGGGTGATTTGAGGCTGTGTGTGTGTGTGTGTGTGTATTTGTGTCTGAGTGTGGGTGTGTGTCTTCCCATCTATCTTTTGTTTAGGTGTGTATGTGTGTGTGTGTGTGTGTTTGTGCATGTGCGCATACATGTGTTTGCCTCACTGCATGTTTATAAGATTCTCAGTATCCTTGAATAGATAGATGACAGAATGATACCATCTGTTGTCATGTAAATGATGCTGGCGCCATGCTGACAGAAAGCCCAAACTGGTCAAATTCGCCTAATTTTCCACTATCCCATCCAGCTCTGTCAATATCCCACTCAGTAAGTTAGCATAAATTACCAGTTGGAATGAACATTGGTTTAACAGTGGGCGAGTCTGTTCTGTGTTACAGGAGGGAGGTATACAGGTATAGGAGGGTCAGATGGCTGAGCGGTTAGGGAGTCGGGCTACTAATCAGAAGATTGTTGGTTCGATTCCAGACCTTGCCAATTGAAGTTGTGTCCTCGGGCAAGGCACTTCGCCCTACGTGCCTCTGGGAGAATGTCCCTGTACTTACTGTAAGTCACTCTGGATAAGAGCGTCTGATAAATGACTTCATGTATATGCTGTTTTCCGAGGGCCTGCGAGGAAGGGAGGTGTCACAATGCTTCTGAACGGCATTGTGACATCAGGTAGGACACTATTTGGCCCTAGGACACTATTTGGCCTGACAGAGCCACTGAAACAAACTCCTTTCCAACTTTCAAATCATACTTTCCAAATGTCTTGTTTTGTTGTTGCCGATCACACTCCTGAGATTCTTCAGAGCGGATGTGAGTTCACCTCAGCTGTGGCGGTTAACTTCTCCCGTCATGTCAAGAATCCTACTCTTTAATTGGTTCATCAGGCAACATGCTCACAGACCCAGTTTCCCCAAGGCATTATGTGTGTGTGTGTGTGTGTGTATCAAACTACCCACTTGGGCCTTATCACCAAGCAACCCCATCAAGCAAGCATTACTGTCATGTACAGAAGCTGTGTGAACGTGAGGCATGTTTCATTTCAATGTCTCACCAATGGGTAGTGTTGAATGTCAATGACTTAATTACACTGTCAACATCTCACAGTGACCTTTAGTAACAATGTGTAAAAACAAGGCAAAGTTGAATGCTTTGGTTCACATTCAATAAAATCACGTGGTGCACGAAGAGGCTAGGGCTCCAGTATTGTCCCCTCTTCAGACCTGTCTAAACCAGTTTAAACTCGCTCTTTTTGTTAACAAAAATACAAAAATACTACATTTACTAATACTACACCCATTCAGATTGCATACACAAAGTGAATCCTTTTGCTTTTATTAATGAATCATGTTTTTATTTGTGAATATCCTTAATGAGAAGCAACTGGATTAGTGAAAAGAAGGTAGATGGGTTTATGTTGAAGAGAAAGAAAGTCTAATCTAACTCTTGGCTGCACAGTAGGTTAGTACTCTCCTGTCCCCGGCAGTGTGTCTGATCAGATCATTTGAATCTCTATCCTATACTGAAACCCTGTCTGATATTTGTATTCATTGATGTGTACAGACCTCAGTCCCCATTTGAAGTCCCTCCACTTCCTGTGGGATTCAGACTGGGAACAAGAGGAGGAAAGAGAAATGGAAGGACAGATAGCGTCAGCCTCATACATAAAAATGCACTCTCTCCCTTTCTCTCTCCCTCTCTCTCCCTCTCTCTGTCTCTGTCTCTCTCTGTCTCTCTCTGTCTCTCCCTTTCTCTCTCTCTCTCTCTGTCTCTCTCTGTCTCTGTCTCTCTCTCTCTCTCTCTCTCTCTCTCTCTCTCTCTCTCTCTCTGTCTTGTGCTCTTTCTCGCTCTTTCTCTATCCCTCCGTCTCTCTCTCTATGTATCTCCCAATTGCTTCCTTTCGCCCACCAGCTCTCCATCCCTCTCTCTGTCCCCACACCTCCCTCCCTCCCCCCTCTCCACCCCCTGCTGTCTCTCTGCAGGTGACAGAGATCCACGTTCCGCTGGCACCCTCTCCATTTGGGAGGGATTGCGCCTGGTCCCACTGTGCCTCAGTTTACTCAGCTGAGGGAGAAGACACTCAGACAGACGAGACACTTCCTCCTCTTCATCATCCTCGGCTCCCTCTCCTTCTCCTTCCTCTTCTTCTTAGTCAGGACGGGCTGTTCTCCCGCACCAGGCTAATTCACAGGCTGATCCGCGCAGGCACCGACCGCAGTTAATGGAGGACTGCAGAGAGATCGACATCCAAATGAGCTGTGAGGGGGATGGGGTGTGTGGAGGGGGTGTGGAGGGTGTGTTAGGGGGGGGGGGTGTGGAGGGTGTGTGGGGGGGGGGTGTGGAGGGTGTGTGGAGGGGTGTGTGTGGGGGGGGGGTGTGGGGGGATGTGTGTGGAGGGGGGGGGTCACACCCTGCATGCGCTCCGTCCTTGTGCCGCTCCAAGAGATCCTCTCCTCACTGATTCAATGTATTCTCCTAATCTTAAACTCCCGCCTGTTTTACTACGATAGAAGCGGAGGCAGTGCTCTCCTGAGGAAATGTGCTGATGTGGGACCAAGAACCACGTGCTTCCTTACCTGAGATACTGGACTAATACTGACCTTGTGAGGGTTAAGTATGTCAGACTCACACTCACCTGACATGGACACACACACACAGGCACACACACGCACCAGCACATGTCACCGACACACGCACACACACACACACACACACATTACAAACACACCAGGCCTGCACATGACCACGAATCTCTCACCAAACACAGACATGAGACCCAGTCGAGTGATGTATCGAATTCCTATGACGGCCAACCACTATTGATTTCAGACAAAAACCGAATGATTGGGTCACATATGGAGTCGGCCAATAAAGAATCCATACAGCAGGACCAATCCCGGCTTCCTCTTTCATCCATCAGCTCAGGCTGTGATTGGCTCCTGAGGGGTTCTGTCACACCAACCACGGGCGCCAGATCCTTCTCCTCACACCTCATTTTTGCACAATTAGTCATCTTCGACAAGCTGTAAACCACTGCCAAGGAAAACATCGGCTTTGGTCTGGATGGGACCGTTGCATGCCTGGAGAGCTGTCTGAGGGTGACCTGGAACACAGTCAACGTGCCTGTTCAACGTGACGCGCTCTGCCAGTGCTGCAGAACAAGGTCACAAACACACACCCTCCAGATGATGAAATCACTCCTTTTTTTTTTTTTTTTTTTTTTGGGGGGGGGGGGGTGTGCTGTCTTAAATATAGAATCCCTATCTCACTCTCCACCATAAGCTGAAGGCGATGGAGTTTTAATTATGGACACTTAGGTGAGAATTAGCATTTCTGCTGCCTAACCCTCTGACTTGAGTGGCAGGGCTACTGAGGACAACAAATGTGTTTGTGTTGGCGAGGTGTGTGTCTGTGTGTTAGTGAGATGTGTTTGTGTGTGTTTGTGTTGACGAGGAGTGTGTGTGTGTGTGTTGAGGGCGGTGCAGAGGCGTGGGGGGGGGGAGGGTTATTCTCATGCATTACAGGAGGCCTCTGTATTACCCTCCGAATCCCAGCGGCGCAGGAGGGAATTGATGAAAGGACCAGGAAGGCCTAATTAAAGCCGCTCAGCTCAAACGCATTGATGTATTACATCTATTATGCCACAGTTCGATAGGTCTGCCTGGACAACCCTGCCTCAGACACTGAAGCCCGCCAAACAAACTGAATAAGTAATGGCAGCCAGCGGAGATACGGAGAAAGAGAGGAGAGGAGAGAGGAGAGAGGAGGGAGAAAGATAGAGGAGAGGGGAGGAGAGAGAAGAGAGGATGGAGAAAGATAGAGGAGAGAAGGAGTGAGTGCAGAGGGGAGGAGTGGAGAGAAGAGAGAAGGAGCGGAGAGGAGAAGATGAGATTTAAGGAAAGGAGAGAGGAGATTTAGGAGAGGAGAGAAGAGGGGAGGAAATAAGAAGGAAGGAGAGGAGAGAAGGGGGGAGGAAATAAGAAGGAAGGAGAGGAGAGAAGGGGGGAGGAGAGGAGATAAGGGGGGAGGAAAGAAGGCTGTGGCTGCGTCAGACGACTGTCCTGACAGCAAGACGACACCAGGGCCTCCTCTGGCGTGTCAAGTGAACCCTGTTATTTATGTCCATAAAGCTTCATACATATTCAACACACCTATAGGGAGGGAGGAGAGGGGGAGAGGGATGGAACGGGGGAGTAAATGTGGACAGGAAACAGTGGAGAGAAAGATTGTGTGCCGAGGTAGATATGGAGGGAGGTAGATATGGTGGGAGGAGAATGTGAAATGATGAGTGTATCTAGTTGAGGTTGAGGTGGGAGGGAGGGAGGGAGGCAGAGCGGGGACCAGGGAAGCAGTGGGGGTGTGTAGGTAGAGAGGTGAGCATGCAGTACAGGTATACAATGATTGGAGCAGGTAGGGAGACCAGGGGGGGGGGAGTGAGGACAGAGGATGGATGGATGGATGGACGAGGGAGGGAGGGAGGAATGGGGAGAATGGATGGAGGATGGAAGGGGAATGGGAGGGGGATGGAATGGGAGGTGTTTGTGACGTATTGTCCCCACGTCAGGATAGTGATGAACAAGTAGGAGGTGGAGCCTGAATACAGGTCCACACTGAGAGGAAAACCTGTTCTATTCTGTCACTGGGAGCACATTGGTAGCCCACACTCGACCAGTCAGCCATGGGGTAACCGCACCAACCTGGCAACTGTCAGCTGTCCACAACAACCTGGCAACCCAGTTGCTAACCTGGCAACCCAGAGCTAGCCATACCAATCTGTCTAATGGTCTCCCGGCCGAAAGCAGAGAGGAGCTTGCAACAGCTTGACCTCATGCTGATTCACTCAGTTACCAAAAACTGTTTCAGAGCATGCATTTTGTCCTAAGACTAGGCCACTCAAAAATGGTGGGCTATGTTTATGATGAAACAGGTCATCAGTATTCGTGATGCGTTTCCCGTTGTGTCATCCTGTCTGGGATGACCCATCCACCGTAATAAATAGCAGCATGTTCGAAGGTCACAACACAGTGCTACAAATTGTTCCTTTGCCCATTACTGGATTTTATGTTCCAGGACAATATTTAATCAGGAGGAGACGAGGTATAGAGTAGTAAAAACCATCCGATTGTTGAGCTTGAATCCAGATGGCGGTGGTACTGAGACATACATCTAGGGAGCGTGAACATTCAGACCCAGGATAGCAGTAACGCAGCCAGACCATAATAACAGTGACGTATCCACCCTGCAGACGCGTTCCTCCAAAGCGAGATTTGACACCTGCGACCTCTTGTCCTGCAGTCAAACGCTCTCACCGCTGAGCTACACCCATCCAACACCCGTGGGGCTATTGTTTGCCGTCTTTGTTGCAGGGCTGCGTCCCTGCTGCCTGCGTTGACGCCACAGCTGCGGTGATGTGAGAGGACGAGCCACGCCGCGGCGCTCGCCAGCAGCTTTGGCTCAGACGCTCTGGCTAAGCCCACACAGCAGGGCCGACATGAGGCAGCTTCACTGACTCTAAATCCAGCGCCTCGCCAGGGAGCAGGGGGGATAGAGAGGGTGAGGGAGCGGGCCGAGTTCTGTTGGCGGTGCTTTGTGGTTCTGTCTGGTACCAGGAAGGGATCGGATGTCCGAGTACATTTGTGGGTGTGTATGAAGTTGTTAACGTGTGTGTGTGTGTATGCACATTTATGTGTGTTTGAGTGTTATCTGGGAGAGTGTGTGTGTGTGTAAAAGACAGTTTGTGTGTGGGAGAGAGATTATGTGTGCATGTGTGGGAGACAGGATGTGTGCGCGCGCGTGTGTGCGTGCGTGAGTGAGTGTGTGCTTTGCCTCCAGTCGGAACACACGGAGCGGCAGATTTGCGAGACGCGCGCGGGCAGTTGCCTTCGCAGCAGTGGTGAGATTTGAAGCGCGTGGTTTCCGAGCGTCCGTGTGAGTGATGGCGTCTGTTAGCGCTGACGGCTGCTGCGAGCGAACCTTGTCCTGGCGGCGGGGGAAGCTTCCTGACGACCACCTCTCCAGAGGACCCGCAGAGACGACGGCAGAGACAGAGCCAGCTCGCACGCACACACACACACTTACGCACTCACACACACACAGGCGCAGAAAACAGACACACACGCGCACACACAGACAACGTCGTTGTGCCTTGCCTCTCTCTCTTTCTGTCTCTCCATCTGCCCCCTCTTTCTCTCTCTCTCTCCATACTCTTGCTTTGTCCCACCATCATCTTTGTCTTTCCCTCTCTGTCTCTCCCTTGGATTACTAATTAGTATGTTCTTTACATGGAAAAACGTTCAATGTTGACGAGTTCAGTTCATGCTTCACTTTCAAGTAGCAACTGTTTTAAAGTTCAACCATTTTTACAGTAACTTGCACAGAGTCCGTGGTATTAATATACTGGCCATGAGCGTAACATGACGTCTGTATGTCCCGATTTGACAGTGGAGGTTTGCATACCAAAGGTACGCATGATCATGCGTTTACCTGTCACAGATTTGAGGGATTGTGTCGATGCGGAAGAGCAGCCGTCATGGAAAACAGGCACACACACGCACGCACACACACACACACACACAATCTTCCAGCACTACATACCTTTAAAAACACAAACACGCACAAAATAGAGAACCTACACACACACAAAACACACATGCAAACACCTACAGACAGAGAAACTTCCCGTGGGAGCAAACAAGGCACCTGGCACCGCAACGCAACACATGGTACTCCCAGCTCTGCCGCCTGTGAGCGCCCTGGTTCACTGAAGTATCCGACAACTCCAAAACTATTTTCTTAATTGACGTTGTTAAGTATGCACACTCCGTCGAAGGTTTGGTACCTGCAGTAATGTAGTGTAAAATTGTAAAGCCACCATGGTGAAACAGCCGTAATATGGGCTTGTCAGTCCTCGGCGTATTAATTTTTGAGACGCCGTTTGGGGGGGCGTTTGAATGGAAAGTAATCATTGCGGTGGAATGTTGTGTTTGTGTTTTGCATGCCTACTCCTCTCAACACATCCTCAAGAGGGCTGGGCTCCGGCACAACTGCCAGAACAGGTGACAGCTAACTGTCAAGAAGAAAATAAACTCAAAGACTGTGTAATTAATTAGATTTATTGATTTAATTAGTAACACTTTACTTTAAGGATACATTGCCAGCATGTAACTACTGTATATATAGTGCATATAGCTACATGACATTGAATTTGACACAGGACTAAGGATGTTGATTGTTGATGAAAGATGTTGACTAGTAGCGCAACGGACTGCTACATTCTCTAACCCCATCTTCAAAAACTAATTAAAACTCCTATATTTTCATATAGGGCTTAATGTCTAGCCTATGGCTCACAGTCATTCTCAGCATTGACAAGTTCAATTTCTGACACACAGCTAATCAGGAAAACTATGGTCATCAGTTTTTTCTTCTCTTTTTTCCTTATATATACCGTATATATTTTCAACAAAAACATCAATTCACGGCAGAGAGTGGTCCAGCTGCAGGTTCCTATGGGTTGAGTTTTAACCTTGAAAAAAAGAGCAAGCTGTCATAGCAGTGCTGCAGACATGAGGAGGGAGTGATAGAGAGAGGGACTATTAAAAACAGGTTAAGCTTGACTCGGCAGTATTGTTACCGACACAGTGTGCTCCCTCCAGGATGCTTTCATCTGGAGCATGACCCTGACCTCCAGGTCTGCCTGCCTCCCACACAAGCAGCCCCCCCCACCCCTCCAATCCACTCCTCTACCCCACCCTCACCCCCCCACCCCTGCCCCGAAGATTGCTGTGCACTTCACTGGAACTAAATCACAGTGAATGTGCTTGTCGGTTCCACCGGCCCTTAACAAGATCTGTGAGGCGGCTCTCCTCACACTGTAAACCGCCACCTCCGACATGATTTAGTCCTGCCCGAGCACTTAAGACATAGTGAGAGAGGATAGAGTCACTCCCCTGACTCACGACCTCACACGCATGGACACGGACACAATAACATGATGCTCCCACACACACACACACAACACACACACACACACACACACAACACACACACACACATGCGAAAGGTAAATCCGTTTGTAGGAAGAAAAACATCCACCAACGTGATATCAAATGTGATTGTTGCTGTGATCAACAACATCACAGTAATGAAATCTTTTGTAGGTTTAATGTAACTCTGCCTGTTGCGGGCCCAATTCACTTAACAAACACAATCTAAAATCCTGGTGCTTTGTGTCTAAGGTGAATCAGTAGCCAATCAGATATCTCTCCCTAGATCATTAGCATAACAGCCAATCATGTGCCTCAGAGGACTTGTTGGTCTCATCCCATTGGCAGCCTAGCTAGACCACAGGGAAGTGTCCTACCGGTCCGGGATTATCAGTCTGAGGTAATTAGCCCTCGTTTGTGATTCGCTGTGCTGTCGCTACGGAGCTGCGAGGCCGCTGCCAGGCTGTCCGATTTACCCCCTGTGGGAACACCCCCATCGTTGTCAATACTCAACGAATGGATTCTTCCGGTGCCTGTGTCGGGTACACGATCACAAGGATGATCCTGGACGGCACGCGCCACCTGCAGAGCAGAGGGCCGTCAAACCCTGGTCCTCGGGGCCCACTGTCCGCTATGTTCTAGAATCTAGATTCTAGATGTTTGTCGTGTTGGGAAATGGCAGGGAAGCATCCAGCATATACAGGCTCTGAGGAAGAGGGTTAACACTGCTGTAATGTGTGCGGGCAGCTGTCTGTGTGATGCTGCAGGAGATGGCTTTGTTTGACTAACAGCGAGGAGCTGTCCAGTGTCATCAGAAACGATCTGACCGGCCTGGCCTTGATTCAATGGCATCCTCAGCGACCTTGGCTCAGTGGAGGTGTCAGGTTAGACAGGGACGTCACACAAGCTTGACTGAGTCTGGGGTGACGCGCCGCCTTTTGGATCGCCAATACAAAGGCCAAGAAGTGGCCCGAGAAAGCCTGGCTAAACAGAGCTGCATGCAGAACTGCATATTCCCTGTCCTGGTTTCTAGATTTAGATTATTCGATGATAACGTACAAGATCTTTGTTTAAAATTCAGGTTCAGTCATCCTATGCCTGGTTTACTGACTTGACTGACTCTACTGACTCTAGGGCCCTGTAAATGAACCACTCAAGGTTCCGGTTATCATCACTCCACCACTGCAACTCAAAGTAAAATAGATAAATAAATAAGCTATATACACATATATATATATATACATATATATATATATATATATATATATGCTAAATAGTTAATAATAACTATAAGAGCATATAGAATCCAACTTTTAATCAGTTATCCCCACATGAGGTGAGCTTATCAGCGTTATTATGGAATGGAACCTTGAGACGTACTCAGGATTCTGGGAATTGGAGTGCGTCAACCAGTCAGTCAGTGATTCAGAACTTGTATACAATAACTCAACGCTCAAATGCAATTCTTGTGAAGGCAGAGCTGGTATAATGGAGAAGCTTTTCATTGTGAAGGGATTTAAATGAATCTGTGACAGTGTTTCATCAAACGCAAAGTGTGTGTGTGAGTGAGAGAGAGACAGCGTGTATCTCGTCCCCTTGTCTCCCTCCATGCTAAACAGAAGATTAAAATTACATCGCAGGGTTGAATTGCGCGCATCCGTCAGAGTCAATAATGTCAGTTGGTGGCGCAGAAGCGTGCACTTAATGAAAGCCTCGCGCCGTCGGAACACATCGGTGCCAACGAGGGAGACAGACTGTCAGTAAACACAACTAAAGACAATGATCAAGGAGCAGACTCATTCCCTGTTAACCTTCAATAACAACAGATGAAAGAACAGTAGAAAGTTAATTATCACCGGGGTGTGGGTCAGGGTGTGGGTCGGGGTGTGGGTCGGGGTTGTGGGAGAAACTAGAGGAAGAGAGAGAAGAAAGAGGAACATTTGAAACCCAGGCCCACCTCCCCAGCCCCACCTCCCCAGCCCCGCTACAGTCATAAAAACGAAGGAGAGAAAGAGAGGATTGGCAGGCCTTGAGGTCCAGATTTGACGCGGTCTTGGTCTGGGAGCTGATTGCGACCACTCAATGCTTGTGTTTTCGCCTGATGTGGCGTGGCGCGTTTCAGAAGTGTCCCAGAAGAAACTCCTCCGCTCTGCTTCGATAAAGAAAGGCAGGCTAGCGCAGTATTCACAGTGAAGTATAGATGCAAAAGAATTGAGGATTCATGTATTTTTAACGACTACAGGTACAAATGTTTTATGTAGGACGGGACTTGTGTAGTGAAGTGTATTAACTTTTTCTGTAGGCTGCAGCACAACAAAGTTGCACATAATAAACACAATCAACACAAAAATAACAATTTAGCCAGCTTACAAAGTTGTTCCAACTTGTACTTATCATACAAAATCAAAAGGAAGTCAACATCAGACAGGCGTGAAGTTGCCAACACAGCTGCTTCGCAGCGCTCTACATCTCCCGTTGTGAGTTGACGCCTCGCGGGAAACGTAACAAAACCTCCTCGGAGCCGTAAAGCGACGCAGAATCGCCCGGCCTAAACCATGGGTACGCCTGACACCCACAGCTGAAATCAGAAGCTCACCTTGGACTAAAAGTTATGTCCATCCACCCTCAGATGCAGACTCCTGCCCATGACCTCCCTACAGTACATTTGTATATTTGATCCAGGATATATGGCTGTGTTCCTGGCCAGGGATATTTATAGCTGGGGCGTAACGCTGGTTGGCTGTCAAGGGAAGGTTGTGAAAACAGACAACACAGCGTAGTTGTCAGCCAGACCTTATTTAGGGGGAACAGGCAGGCCCTGACTCAAAGCCTGCAATGTGGAGAGAGGTTGTCACACACACACACACACACACACACATGCACATACACACTCACATGCGCACAGGAAGACAAGAATATCCAGGCATACCCTCACATTGTACACTATGTGTGCAACAATAGGTTCTCATATCCCTCCCAACACACACACATATGTACACACACACACACACACACCAGCCTCTTGACATGTCTGGTCCTTAATCCTAATTTAGGTATCCCATTTAGACTGTGCTGCAGACAGTCCATCGATAGACCATCGCCGTTTATCTCTTGTCGTAAATTTTTTAAGTAAGTATCCGCGTTCTCATTAAACCGTTTTAACTGTCTCCCCGACTCCCCGCATCCCTGCAACCTCCTCTTGATAAGAGTCGCAGAGGGATGGGGAGGGTGGGGGGCGGGCGGGGGGCGGGCGGGCGGGCGAGGGGGGGACGGGCGGGCGGGGGGACGGGCGGGCGGGGGGGTGGGCGGGGTTGTCTGCTGAAAAGCTCTCCGTGGGACTGAAATGCGTTTTGAGCTTGCAGGCCTGATGAAAATGCATGAGCTTTGATTCCGTTCTGACTGTTCCCGGAACACGTCCTGTCGCCCACGTAAGGCCACGTCACATGGGTGCTTCACTCCAGGTTCTTTCCTCTGCATTGTCGAGTTTTTACTCAGCATAAACACATGCAAGCTAGCTTATGTACATGTCATCAAGCCGTGTCTGTGACGGTTGGATAAGTGCTACGCGAGCTTGAGATGTCCGTGGTTTGTTTTCCACTCTGGAACCTTCTTGAGTTCCACCGTCCTGCTTGGCATGCACAAACTTGTTAATGAGTCATTATCACCGCCGGGAAGAAAAGTTTCGTCCTTTTGGTCGACCAATGAGAGACTGGGATCTGAAATGACCCGAGTGCAAACGCGACACTATTAGGTTCTCAATCAACGTGCAGTGACGTTCCGCAATTGTGTGCTGCACAGACTGCTTATAAGATCATTACTGGCCTATTGATAAGACTTCCTAATGGTCTGACGCCTCAACGTGTCGTTGAAGGTGACCATGTATTTCTAATGTATCATACCAAGCCTGATAATGACCTCCAATTAACTCCAGTCCATTTAGGGAAATTAATAGCAAACGAAAAGTCAAGAACAGTGCGTCCTTTAAAGAGAGAGTTAGGAGCTACTGTGAGACCACACAGCTAAGCACTTCCAACGTCTTTGAAGTCCGCTTCACAGGACAAGGAACGTCGTCTCCAGCTCTCTCTCGAGATGTTTGGTGCTGAAACCGTGACCCCATGCCCCCCCTCCACGCCATTCTATAGAAGTTTCACCTTTTGAAGATGTGAAGGTGAACGTAGTATCACAGCCTTGATGTCAACACCCAATTAGAAATGTGTCTCATGGTTGCCAATGAGAGCTACTTAAGCTCTGTTATGTCAACAGGAAATCCTGTTCACCCAGCTAGTAAACAAAAGGGATGTCTCTGTGTTGGCCAACCAAATCACCGTCTTGTGCAACTGAGGACTGTTTGGATTATCCTGTCTAATGTTTGTTTGCCTCAAGACTCACTCAACAGATTACTCTCTTGATGTAGGTAATTTCCCTCCGTGTCTATTTTCTAATTGTAAAAGTTTATTTGGAAAAACACTTACATTTTATTAATCTGAATCGTAAATGCAGGTCCATTTAAAGGATTAATTTGCTTTGAAGTGGAAACATTTCTAATTAAAAGACCTGTTTTTTGGATAACTTATACCGACGCATAACTAACGTGATGTCATCCCTTGTCATCATACCGTGTATGTGAACATATTCATGTCCTTTAGAAGTTTTACTGAATATATAGTGTGAAAGTCAAATGTATTTGTGAATACTGAATGTAGAGTGTGACTGATATATGTCATGGAGGGGGAAGGTCCAAAAACATTTCTATCCCTATGGACAGCATAGTTAGCCTGGCCCTAACCAGACTCTCGTACATTGCATTTGTACAGAGAGTCTGGGCTCGATCCATTGACAAGTGTCAATGAACCCCGTGGGGATCAAAGATTGTTCTTGCTTCGGCTTTAACGTATGGATATTCGGCAGCATTGCCACAACGAATGGCTTCGCTCGCATCTTTTTCCGCCGCAATTACGGAACTACAACACAAACTAGCGCACAACATCAACGTTATCGTTTTCAGCCACTCCCTCTGTTCGCTGATTGGACGGGTAAAAAGTTTACCGGAGACATCTGACCAATATACCTCAAGCCCAGACGCTGCACAGAAGCAAAATGAAAATTGAGCGGAAGTACGTAGGAGGGCAGAGCCAGGCTGCAGCAAAGTTATATTCTAATATATTTTATTCTTCCCGGAGGTACAAGGTCCAAAAACCTTGATGACTCTCCTCAGACACCGAAGGTGTTTCCTGAATGCAGGCCCTCACGACCGACCTCCACATTCTGCATAGGGCTCTTGCATGTGTGTGAGCTCAACTGTGGCACAGAAGCCAAGTTAAGACGCACGAGAAACAAGAGGTCAAGAGTAAAGCAAAGCTCACTGCGCTGGGATAAAAACAGACGCATCGTATTGGAGCCTGGGTTTGTGTAAAGGTCAGAGGGGTTCAAACACAACTTAGTTTTCAGTTATGTCTTGTCTCTGCAGCATTTACACGAAACCGTCTCCTTTTATCAGGTTCACGAGGTTATAGTATACATGGAATGAACTCCGACATGCTACTGTAAAAATCAGCACTGAATAACAACCCACATTGCTCAACCGTGGATGAACTGCATGGTATTGGTGACCTATCGATGCTCTGGAACAGAAGATAAGTAGAACCAAATTGACAACAATTCTCCTGACAAAAAATACAAAAACAAGAGTGAGTGATCGGGTGAGTGATCCCAGCCAGCTTCATACCGTTGTGCTTCCATCATGGGAAATTCATTAGCATCACTCCAAAAAGAAAACATGGACCAAGAATTGCGATATTTGAGACTTTCATAATTGGCGTGGAAAATGACATAATGATGCAACAGCCGTGCTTAATACAGCCCCTAATCAAGAGCCTGTACAAAACAAGCAGAGAAATCTCATTAAACAAACATTGGAGTAAATTGCGTGATAATGTATTAACACCTACACAGAAACACACAGAACAAAACACACACAAATAAACACACAAAACAGAATTAATCCAATTGAGCCTGTGTCCGTATCTAACAGGACTGTATGAGAAAAGACAAGGGGACTCTTGAGAAGACCAGTAAAAACCCCTAGCAGAAGCTCTAGTGAATGAACCCTCTACCACATAATGAATTTCTGGCCTGCTAAACAATTAAAGCCGGCCCATACTTTATTAAAAATGCCATAAAGTCTATTATTGCTAAATGTGTGAATAACAGCCATGCTGGCACGCATTAATATGTCGAGCTCCATTTGTGACTCATTTAAAGAGTCCCCCATTAAGGACATATTAATACTGCAGGCACAGTTGAAGGGCATTGGAGAAAGCACTCCTCTAAATATTAAAGACGGTTGTCACAGAAAAAATATGTTGTCAGCAGACTGAAGAATTAGCCCTATGTAAATTTCATCACATCCCGCTTAATGACAAAGCAGAGATCAAAATGTCACCCAGGACGAAAGAGCTCTCCATATCAGATTTTAACAAAGTCAGACGCATAATGATTATTTAATGACCCTCACCTAAGCAAAGCTAAGCAAAGCACACACACACACACACACACACACAGAAACGAACACACCGGGCCTACATCCACGCACACACACACACAGGCCTTACACACACTCACACACACACACACACACACACACACACACACACAAACACACACACACATACACACACATACACTGGTCCTACACACACACACACACTGGCCCTACACACACACACACACACACACACACACACACACACACACACACTGGCCCTACACACACACACACACACACACACACACACACACACATACACACACACACTGGTCCTACACCCAGACACACACTGGTCCTACACCCAGACAGACACACGTTTCACACCTTTAAAAATCGAATTTCACCTCGCCTGCTTCTGTGTCTGAAGGATAACAGACTTGGACACTTGCTGTTGTGCATCAGATACCACACTGCATAACATATGCTAACTGTCTAACTGTTGCTTTAATTTGTGAAAGATGGTTAAGAGTAGAGATGCTAAACAGTACAGAGCTATCCTGATTATATGTAATCCATTGAGTAAAAACAATGTATTCATTTACCGGACACTTTTATTCTGAGTAGCATACAGGAGGTATCCGAACATGTGACCTTTAGCTCTGCAGTTACAAGCTCTGCCACTGAGCTATACCTATCCCATAGTGCTTATTGGAGCTCTCTGCTGTCCATATCCTTTCTCTGCCGGTAGTATAGTACTGTAGTTAACTGCAACTGTCTGTTGTCTATAGTTGCTACGGTTACATGAGTAGCATGGCACAGTATTTAGACAGGCAGACTAGTAGGATGCTATTATAATGGGTATAATTCCTTGCCGTTTGGGTCGATGATGGGTGAACACACCGGTACTTTTGCGGGATATTTGTGTTGCCTTGTGATAAAAGGCCACATATTGGCGTAATCTGTCAAGTTCAGGGGGAAAGCAATAATGCCACGTATCTCAGGAGTTTTCAAAATACTGTTACCCTGAAAATCCCAGAAATGAACTGATTTCATGGCACGTCACCCCCGATATGCCAGCAGAGCGTGAAATTGAGTCACTCAATGTGGGAAAAAAAATATTATTTTTTTATTTCCTCCTCTTTGTAGTCAGCCCAGGCATTGTAACCTCTCTTGCCCATCACAACAATGGAAGGAGACACTCAGAGAGAATTATTTTCCTTTCCTGTCTTCTCTGAACCAAGAATCAAGAGTGCCAAAATGTGCAAGAACATTTGAATATTTTGGGGGGGTTTGGGGGCAGACGAACAAAGAAAGTCCAAATATGTTCTGAAACGTACCCCGTTTTAAAATACTAATATCCCACAGACATATGCATCAAAACCAAACAGAAAATACCGATGTCAAAGTATCTAAATAAAAACAAGTATTTTGTCAGTTTGTGTTCCGAAGTCTCACATAGACTTTTACTTCACATCCCTCCTCAAACGGAGACGGCTCAAGGTCACAACTCGTTCACACACCCCGTCACAAACGCCATAGAGGCAGACTCATGTGGAATGTAAAGTCTGCTGTCCTCTCGGGTCCACTCCCCTGACAGAGAACTGCACCAGCCAAGCTCCCAACAGACCAGCTCCCTCCACAAGCCTTACAGACTCTGGGGTCCTCTCGGGTCCACTCCCCTGACAGAGAACTGCACGAGTCTGTGTTTGTCTCTCGTCATCTTATGGTAGTTAGATGGCAAATGTTCAGCGTTAGCTTCAAATGTAGGATTCGAATGACAGCCTTTATTTATTTTTCTTAGGGATATCTGCTTCTGTGTGCAGAGCAGATGAGCAGCAGGAAAGTTGGAGAAGTACAGAGATTTGCTTTAATTGTCAGGATTAGAAAGGCCGTTTTTCCCCCTAAGACACCTGAAGGAGGGATTTTCACCGAGATTTACACCGATCATTTCCAGCCTGGTTTCAATGTAACGTGTAGAGAACGAAATTACAGAGTGCCTGTGTGCATGAATGTCCACATTTGGATGAGAGTCAGGGCATTATGTGCAAAGGTATTGTATGCACATTTTGATTTATGGTTGTTGTTCTTGTTTTCATAATTATGAAAGTAGATGAACTTCAGGAAAACTACAAAATGCAAGAAAGATTATTCAAATACACACAGGTGCTTTCTAACAACACAGCTTATGGAGATGCCTCCAAAATGTCTGTCAACTAATGATCTTACTAACAATAACATAACGCGAATACAAACTTTGTAGAATGAATGCAGAAGGACAGGGATCAAAACAGGGATTGAATATTGAGATCACATTTCCTCAAGCGTTGACCAGTCAATACATTCAGGTTCCAGGACATTGAAATGCGTACATTATTGATTTTCATTCAAATAACCCCATTTTTCCAGCTGGCTCCATGGACATATTTGTAGCGGAGGGAGGTAAAAGTAGGAGAAATCATACCTTCAAGCTATGAAATGCTAATGTGGTTTCCCTAAACCTTACGGATTGAATGAGATTTCAACAACTCGCTTCATCCAAACTCAATGTCCCTGAGCCCAGACAAACCAAATATGTCTAGCAGACATATTACGTGCTCCGTGTGAACAAATGTTCAGAACTCATCTCCATTAAATCGATAGCAAAGATCTTCAAAAGACTGTCCAATTCGGTTTAAAGAGGAAATCTAACTTTTCTCTTTCCACATTTTACAAGATTGTGTGTTATCAAACTCTTCGGCACTCAAAAGTGAGATGCCTCTACGTGCAAAGAAAGATGGATTAATTTCCTTATAACAAACTCTGGGAGAAGTTTGAATGTAGGATGGAAAATTTAGAAGCCGGCACATCAAAAATACAGAGAACACTGAATGATTTCTGTAAGTGAGAAATCTTAAAACCTAATACATGTGACCCCTGACACGTGTAGTTGTTATGAAGCTATCAACTAACATTTTTTGTTTGTATTAACCCACTCCAACAATACATTTAGTTGGGAAGTAATTATTTGTTGACATGGGGGGCCACGGGGGCGCAATTGCATGGTTAGTCCACTAGAGGCTTCACACTAGAGGCTTTGGTTACTGTAATCACAGATTGTGTTCCTTCACACTATAGTTATGTCCCTTTACTTCAGCAAATAAAAACAGATCATGAACATTTATCAACATAAATCAAAAACATTAAACATTTACAACCTCCTTGTGTTCTCAATCATCCAACAGGGGCAGTAAAGTAAAACGCATACATATTTAAGGACTTAGTACTTGTATGGATATAATGTAGTATTTAAGTATTTAAACATAACTACACAAAGCTGTATCTGTGCCCAACGTCCACATATCCCTCAGACATACGGCTGGCCTCAGCCCAACTCGAAGGAGGGAGATAATTAACCAAAGCAACCACATACCGCAGCTATCCATTAGTAAGGGCAGGGAGGGAATACAGGCGCTCCAGGAACAGTGAAAACCACATTTAATCACGATTCCTGGAGATGAAAAATCTCAGGCAACACGGATTAAATATTTATCCGAAAAGGTAGTAATTGGTTTTGTGCAGAAATGTCGGGGAAAAAAACAGATATTTAATTTATCATTTTGAGATTTAGTGTTAGATGGAAGTTCACCAGTGAACAGTGCAGACATGTGTAGCGCTCTGATAGTGTGTTTGGAACATTGTAATTATAAATGATCCTGTCCAGAGTGTTGTGACGCAGACTAGAGATGAGATTAGGCATGGGAGACATGGAGGTGTGTTTGTGTTATCTGATTAATGGCTGAACCGTAATCTCAGATTTAGGTTTTGTCAGCAGGGAACATTCAAAAATCCAAAGAGGAAGACAGAAAGGGGGGGGAGGAGACAGAGAGAGACAGACAGAGAGAGACAGACAGAGAGAGAGATAGACACAGAGACATAAATAGACACAAAGACACACAGAGACATACAGAGAGAGACACAGAGAGAGACAGAGACATACAGAGAGAGACGTACAGAGAGAGACAGAGATGTACAGAGACAGACAGAGAGACACAGAGACAGACAGAGAGAGACATACAGAGAGAGACCGAGACATACAAAGATATAGAGAAAGACACAGAGAGACACAGCAAGGTAGGTCAAGGTAGCTTTATTTCGTACCCGTAGGTAAAATTGTTTTACAGATAAATAGAATTTCTTTGTCCAGAAAAAAACACATACAGGACACAACAATTCACAACAAATAAACTGGTTAATAACATAATGACAGGCAGAACTAAACACATGCAGACAGAAAGACACAGAGACAGAGAGAGGGAACTCATTATTTGCACACAGTAGGAAAAGCCAACAAAACACAGAGACGATCTACCTTTGAACTAAATCTTGTGAACCATATAACAAGGAACATATTGAACACTGCCAACAGTGCAATATGACATAGTCTAATATACTACATAATAACATGAAACAATGAGGACCACAGCTATACCCACAATTCCCTCAGCGTACACCACACCTCTGCATTACCATGGATCACACAGCTGCACCAGTCAGATTGAAGGTGTTATTAAGAGCTAATGATACCCCATCCAGTGGTCATATAGTTTGATCATTTCCAGAGAATTTGATTAATATGAAATGGAGTTGGGTTACAAGAATCCTGCTCAGCCAATGAAGTTGGAAATAGACAATTTATCAGAAAGACGAATTCACAGGCAATAGCGTTGACCCTCAGCGTCAGAAGTTAATTTGGGTACAAAAGATTTGCAAGGATGTTCCTTTTTATTAGACACGAGATTTGTGATTAGAAATACTTTGAGGGGCTGGTAAATTTTCATTTCAGATGGATGTTGAGTGAAAGACTGCGAGGGGCGTAAGAGGCACAGGGACATGAGAGGGAAGGGGGTTGGGAATGATGGGTGTGAGGAACAGAGGGTGGGGTCAACTGTCAAAAAGACATCTTTAAAGAAATCCTGTCATTGGCCAGCAGAACAAAAGTAAAAACATGATGCAGTGGGTCTGACCGAGTCCGCGTCGCAATCTGTCTCTGAGGCTGAAACGAGTGAAGTGAGCTAGCTACCACGGACTTCACAGACCTCCATGACCTAATAATAACAACAGACGTCTCAGCGCATATTTGGAGAACATATGGGCTGTCTTTACACGCCCACCATGTGTGCTTCCTGTGCATGGTCTTAGATAACTGTGCCAGTCCTGTGAGCCCAGGCCAGTCATGGCCTGGTCTGGCTCTGGTGGTGGACAGCCAAGGAAGCAGAAAAGAAATGCCGTGTCACAGGGACTTCTTCGTAAAAACACATCATGTCTCCAATTTCCCTGTGGTGACCCCTCTGGAAGAGACACACACAGATGGTCAACCACAAGACAACTTGGCACCTTCTGGGCAGAGAGAGAGAGAGAGAGACACAGAGAGATACAGTGAGAGAGAGAGAGAGAGAGAAATACCACAGGAAAAAATAAAACGTTTCATTACTGTGTCATCTGGCAAGAGGATGATGATTAAAAAGATAAATGGCTTCACGCTTGGCTTCTGGTTTATGGGCCATGGGCATTCCAGTTTGGGGTTGTTGTGTATTAACATAACAACACACACGTTTTCACACCAGCATCTGTCGGGGCAAGGATGTCGACCACCAATGTCTCTTTCCAGCCATGGGTCGTTGAACGCCTTAATATGCTTTTAATGTATTTTGTTGGTTAAAGAGCAGTATAGGCAGGGGCAACAGACTGGGATCCAGAAGGTTACTGGTTCAAATGGACCATGTTACGGCTCTGCCCTTGAGGAGAACCAAAGCGGAATGGCTCTCGAAAACGACACCCACCCAGCGACAACGTGAAGCCCCCTATCGACTCTCTTGAAGAGGGTGCGTCACTTTCCGACAAACGCATTCTTCTCCATTCCTCTGTGCTATTGATCTCCTAAGTCGTTTGGTTAACAGATTACAGCTGCTGCTGCAGTAGCCTTAGCTACAGGCTTACACGTGTCTCAACAGCGAGGAGGATATTTTGGTTGTTGTTCTTGTTGGCAGATAAGACAAACTCCTTTTTTTTCCAGTTCGAAAGGATGTCTTTATGATCAAGGTATCTGGTGGAGACGGACATTAAGGAGGCCCAAAAGGTTCATGTACTCTAGATTCTAGACCATGACTGCTGTTGCTTCATCAGAGTTTATGTTACATTCCAAACCATCTGTATGACCTCCCTTCACAGCCCTGCAGTTAAACCAAACATTAAATACCTTCTGGTTAACCTTACACTCCTCCCTCTCTTTATCTCTTCCTTTGATTCCCTATCTCTCTCTCCCCCTCTCTCTTTCATTCTCCCTATCTCCTCTTTCAGTCTCTCTCCCTCTCTCTTTCCCTTTCTCTCAACGTGCTTCAACACACCCAGTGGCATGTACAGACATTGGCCGGGTTTCCCAGATTTGTTTGGAAGCTCTTAACGCTAAGAGCTTCTTAAGAGCATTCTAGAACGCTCTTAGAACGCTCTTAACGTTAAGAGCTTCTAAATGAATCTGGGAAACCCGGCCATTGCTGACTAGGGTAGCCCAAGTGGGTCACTGACTTATGCAGGGGTGGCATGATGTACACACACACACACACACACACCCACACATTTGAACAACATTAATGTTAATTAAGTATTGATCTCCACTAACCATATATACTTACATTTCTAGCATCACAGTGTCTTAATTTTAGTATACTTTCACAGACCTACCATTCACAACACAATGTGTCACCATACAAATGCAATCTAAATCTTCCACACTTTATTTAAACTAATTGTACTTCTACAAGTAGGCTACATACAAAAAAAAAACAACTATACAAAGCATATTTGACAAAATTTGACAAAATCTTTGTTTTCAAACTGTTGCAAAACGCCGAAAATCTTTTCCTCAAAAAGTTTAGAAACTTTGTGCCCATCTGGGGTGGCCAATCAGATTCCAGGGGCGAGCACGTGTCACGAGATGAGCCGCTGTGGTCAAACAACACACACACACACCAGCGATGGCCAGGACCTGTACACTCTATATTCCACTGAACCGTAGTGAGGACCAAATCCAGAGGACCAGTCAAGGATTCCCCTCACGTCTCTGTGCAGGGGGCCTTTCCCACCCCTCGTGAACACACATCACGTGTTCATTATACATTGATTACTGGCGTCCACTGTAATGGAGTCATTTACCTCTGTCCCCTAAAAGAGCATATTGATTTTTATGAAAATGAATGAGAGGCTGTATAGGTTAAGACTGGGTCATCATCCCAAGTGTTTACAGAATTAAGTGGCTCCCAATAGCGCAATTATTGAAATGACAATTACTTGTGCGCACCATTCTAATTTAGGACACATGCCTTCTGGGGCAAACAATGAAGGTCCTAATGGTGACGTGTGAGAATAAATGAATGCATATACATGTACGATCCATCACTCTCCACCCTTGGAGAAAAGGGCACTTTAGGGAAACAAATGGGTTGCTAATGTTGTTGGGCTGTTCCACCAGGGGGACCGTAAGGAAGAGATAGACACGTTTTGGTTTCTCCCATAAGATCATACAGCCGATTCCTATACCCATGTCTGGTCCCAACCTGCTGAATGAAGCTGGGG
Organism: Hypomesus nipponensis; assembly: GCF_054491055.1. Lineage (NCBI taxonomy): Eukaryota > Metazoa > Chordata > Actinopteri > Osmeriformes > Osmeridae > Hypomesus > Hypomesus nipponensis. The sequence goes on from NC_140372.1 coordinate 4,231,934, forward strand.
GTGGAGGGGGGGGGGGGGGGTTAAACATACACATAAACACATCTCTTCAGGCTCTACCCTTTCCTCTTTGGTCTAATGACAAGGCAGCAACACATCACTTTGTGATACCGACTTTTACTCTCTCTGCATGTGGTATTGAAAATCTTGTTATACTGTATAGTAAAAAGCCGCATCCATTAAAATGTTTTAGCTGCACTTTAATTATGTAATATTGTCAAATGGGATGTTGTTTTTGAACTGGAGTTCAGATAATACTGTTAGATTTTGTTTGACTGTTGAGATATTACTTTAAGCGTGCCTGGGACTGCAGCTGAGATGAGGTTGTTCTGCACTGTGCCTGGTAAATAAAGAGCGTTCTTTGACTCAGAAAGATGCACTTCTGATCCTTGCTCCTGCTGTACTTTCTCGATGCGCTTTAAATGTCGCTTTGGATCAAAGTATCTGCTCAGTTAATAAAACGTCAAGTAGACCCGACCGCAGGAGCGAAACACTACAGCGCTCTCTAATCGCGTGCTTCATCCGTGCCCTAACTTGAAAAGCGAGAACAGTTTGCCAGGTCAAGAACTGAACCATGTATCTCGACCCCCGACCTGCCAACTGCCACAATACCATGCCCCTCCGGTGTCCTGGAAACCCTGTCACCGTGTCAACATGCATATCTTTAATACTAGTGACAGGCCAATTAGTAAGCACTCCTGCTGGCGGAGCATGCCTTTCAGGGCCATATCGGATCAGAACAGCTCTTATCTCTGGGCACTCTATTGATTGCACTGTAACATAGCAGGCAGGTAAGTAGAGAGGTGCTTAGAGACAGGAAGGAGGACTGGCTTCTGATGAACCCAGACTGTATAGGACCTGTCTGTACAGCGGTGATGGGAATCTCTCCCTCTCTATCTCCCCCCGTCACCTTTCTCACTCAGCCTCTCTTTCTCTCTCTTTCTCTCTCTCTCTTTCTCTCTCTCTCTCTCCCGCTTCCTCTTATCCCTTCTCCCTGTCTCATCCTGTCTCTCTCTCTCCCTGTCTCTCCCTATCTCTCTCCCTCTCTCTTGCGGGGTAGATAACGCACCGGGAAGGTTGATGTGGAGAGGTGCAGGGGAGCAGGAAGAGATACCATGATAAGCACCACACTCTGGGCATTACAGTTAGCCATCAACATGTATCGAGAGATGAGAGGGTCGGCGGGGGGGTGGGGGGGGGGAGAGAGTCAGGGAGGGGGAGATGGAGAGTGTGGGAGGGGGGATGTAGATGAGTATGTGTGGGGGGAGAGGCAGGAAAGAGAATGGGGGAGAGAAGGGAGTAAATGATGGGGAGTGAAGCTGGAGGGAAGAGTGGGTGGGTAGGAGAGACAAAAGGGGGGCAGAAGGGTGACAAAGAGAGGAAGGAGAGGAGAGACTGAGAGAGAAGAAAGATGGTGGAAGAGTTTTTCAGCGTATTTGGCCAAAATAAATCAGGTTTGTTATAAGTTCTCAACAAATTGACATAAATAGACAACACATATTACGTGGTCATTCTTAATGTGAGTACTCATTTCTGAGTTGTAGATGACACATTCGTTCAGTAGTAATCTCATAAGCATATTAGCACTGAGCATATGCCCGAAGCAATTAGGAGTGATGGAAAAGTATTTTTGTGTTGTGTCTTGTTACATTACCAATCTAATGTTTCAGAAAAATCATTAATTTGAGACCTCAACGTGACCTATGTATATTAGTGGGGGTTGTAATCCAAAAGTAACTCTTCAGTCCTATTCAAAGCATCTCCCCAACTCATTACAAAACTCTCACACATACTGTGGACCCTGAAAAGCTGGTTATCACCCAGACACAAGTTAAGAAAAGTCAATTAGCAGGTGTCAGAATTAGCTGAGTTATTACGGGTGGCGGTGGGTGGATGTGGAAGGCAGGGGTTGGAGGGGGTGTTGAGGGTGGCGGGGGGGGGGGGGGGGTGTTGAGGGTGGCACAGGAGGGGGGGGGGGGTTGGGGAGACCTGAGAGTTGGGTTGATGGATAATTACATTTGACAACCCATCGTTTGTTAATAGTTTCCTACAACACAGTATCATTACCAGCCATTCAGCCTGCGCAATCACCACTCCCACCCTATGATGCTTTCATGTCTGGGTGGATAGACTGGGTTTAGGGGTTAGGGGGAATCAAGGGTTTGTTTCACCTCAACGGCTCAACCGGAGCACAATAAAATGGATGCTCTTTTACACCCTTAAAAGAGACCCCCACATCCTAACCCAAGGAAACAGCAACAGGTCAAGTGGCAGACTACTGCAAAAGAAAATTAGGACCACAAGGTACAGCAATTCGTTTGTGCCTACAGCAATTAGGCTGCACAACAATCAGCTAGCATTCAGCTAGCTTATTTTTCATGTTCTTATATATTACATATGGTACATTGTTAACTGTTTTAGTATTGAAGGCTTTTGTATTTATGTATTTATGTTTTTATTTGTATGCAGCAGGCTAGCTAACAATGGAGCGTGTAATGGTGACCATATGAATTTCCTACTTGTGGATAATAAAGTTTACCTTGACCTTGATCCATCTCCTAACTAAAGCCGATCTACAGTATGCACACAATAGGGGATGGCTATAGCTCAGTGGCAGTTGAGCATTTGACTGTAGATCAAGAGGCCACAGGTTCAAATTCTCCCTGTATGTCGCAGACCCAACATGTAACCCAACTAAAGTGAATGCACTTTACGGACAAAAGTATAGCGTATCCTATAGATACACTATATCCTATAGGTATTTTCTTCAGTCCCATTGCCACGAGTAATATACTGTCAAGCATTGAGCCATGCACACGTTTGACTGTAGACTGTAGGATTACAAGGACTAAATGAAGGCCTCACAGTCCTGGACACAAGCTTAATGTTCACCTGCCAATAGAGGAGAGGCTGTTTGTGTTGTGGCTCCTCCGGTTTTCACCATCCTGCCCTTGTTTCGTGCAGCCTCGGTGGTTTGAGAAACACTCCTATGGGCTGAAAACAAAATTTCCTTAAGGGAGGTCAAGCTATTGGCAAATGGATTCATTGATTGACCCACAGTGAGGAGACCACAGCCAACCCCTTAATGATTCTTAGCGACATTGGATCTCCACAAGGTCCACATGGAGCACAGGACACACACAATACAGAGCCTATGTTGTCCCATGGGAGTGTGGGAGAACCATTGTTAGTATTTGCAAAACATAGTGTGTGTCTGTCTGTGTGTCTGTGTGTGCGTGTGTGTGTGTGTGTACATTTCCTTCCCCACATCCTTCCTTCACCAGCCTCACCTGCTAGTTTCCTCATGCTTTATTTGCTGATTGATCCACCTCTACTACCACCCCCCCCCACCCTCCGCTGTGACCATCACAACACAATCAGCTCTTCCACGGACACTGACCCGCTGACCTCCACACCTCAGTCAAGCAGACCCAAGTGATCCTTTTCAGTGGAATGGCAAATACGTAAACAACAGGCTAGGGCAGAGCCGTAACATTTTTCCATTTGTTTTCTGCCGCATGAGGCCGAGTCCTGTTGATCGTATTAATCCATTGCGGCTTTATTAGAGTGAAACATGATTTAGCTGTTTGCTCAAGATTAGAGACGCTTTTGAGGAAAACATCTCAAAGACAATTAATGTGCGTAGAGGTGTCAGTGTTCACCAGCGAAGCAGCTGCGCAGATCCAAACAATTAAATGCTAAGCCATGCCGCGCTTGACATGACACAGCAGAAAAACCATCATCATCTAAGTCCTTGGCGTTTGTAATTAATACTGACGTTTAAAACATATTCTCGGCGGAATCGTTTCAGTCCCACAGGGAAAAACACACTAACAAGTATTCTTCTTAATTAGTAGCCCGAACGTGTATCTGATTAAGTTGCACCTTTGACTAATTAAATTCAGATTGTGATCTGCGGCGGTTTCGGAGCGTCAGGCCAGCGACCAGCGACCAGCCACCAGCACAGTGGCTTCCAGCGCCCCGCTGGGACCAAAGGCAAAAGGCTATTAGCTCCAACCTGTGAACACCTGCAGCTTCAGTCACAACAGATTGATCTAATTGCATGTGTCCAACACCAAAGCGGGTTAAGTAGACAATTCGCATATGTACTCACATTTTAATAGTCTACCTTGGCATTAAAGATGTGTATTGCAGGATTGTATTGTAGGCTATTATCTTGATTGGCGTTTATAATCATTCACGGTTCGTTTAAGAAGTGCATTGGATCATTTTCTTGTCGTTTCGCGAATTATAGAACATTTACATCTTGGTTTCAAGTCTTCCTAGTGTTAATCCTTGTTGTTGGTGGAACTGTGTTTCAACGGTTTGTTAATATCCTGTGGAATACATTGCCTAAAAACTGCAGACCTGACAGACACTTCATCATTTTGGCCGCGGGTCTTTATCTGTAGATAAACCCACTAGGCTGTTTTGTCTTCCTGTACTCTGAGCCTTTCTAAACACCATGTATACTGTTGTCCGAAGCAGACATATGTTCGAGGAATACAGAGTAAAAGTTCATTAAGGTAAATTAGGGTAATAAAGCTAGACAAATCGTATTCACCCTAATTTCTTTCCACAAACATTTTTCAGCTATCCAAAGCAAACCAAGAGAGGGAGGGGGGCGAGGCTGTCGCTCTAACAATCTAATACTACTGACAACATTGTTTTGTCCAGTTTTCCAAGCACCTTGCCATGCAAATGTTAGAACTGGCAAATGGGCCCTGACATTTTTTTTCTTCTAACATTCCATTGAGTACATTTGGAATAACGTCGTCATGGTATCAGCTCGACATGTGTTGAACATGTAATCCTAAGGAAAGGCCTCTTTAGGACGAGACCCACCTGTCCTCCAGGGAGGTCAGTGCCTCATGGAGGCCCACGTTCACCACAGGAGCTGGGCTGCACCACACCCACCTGTCCTCCAGGGAGGTCAGGGCCTCATGGAGGCCCACGTTCACCACAGGAGCTGGGCTGCACCACACCCACCTGTCCTCCAGAGAGGTCAGGGCCTCATGGAGGCCCACGTTCACCACAGGAGCTGGGCTGCACCACACCCTGCCAGGCCAGCATGCGTGCGTGGACTAATGGTTATGAATTCATTTCATAACCTTTACAGCCTCTCACTCTGCCTTTCTCTCCCTCTTTCATTCTCTCTCCCCCTATCCCCCCCCCCCACCCCCCTGTCTCCCCTTTGCTCGCCTGTCTGCAATTGTCTGTCCATTAGGGAATCTGAACCTGAGCACTTAACTGGAGAGATGGTCTCTCTATGGATTTCTTTTCTTGAAAAAAAAAAAAAAAAAGGTAGTCCCACCTTTAAGCTATTTTTTGCTTTGTTTCTAACCTTCCAACAGAAGCGGTTCAAACCCATTTCATGGCAGAATTACAAAAAGCCTACAGATCCAGTCACTTTAACCACAAGGCCAAAACAATTGTCTTGTTAAATGTCGAGCCGCTTTATAGTTATTCTTTAACTGCAGCTTTTCCACTTGAGATCAAAAATGGCTAGGTTGATGTTTGACTTGCAGGGGAAAAAGGTTCAGTGTTCTATTTTTAAGAGACCACAACAAGCACAACTCAATCTCACAATTTCAACTAGAGCCGCAAATGGATCAATCAGTGTTCCAGTTGTCTGTAGGCTAGGGGAATTACATGTGATTTTGTGACATCGGTAGAGCCCCTGAACTTCGAAGGTACAAGCTGATGGCTGAGCGGTTAGGGAATCGGGCTATTAATCAGAAGGTTACCGGTTCTCGGCCATGCGAATGACGTTGTGTCTTTGGGCAAGGCACTTCACCCTACTTGCCTCGGGGGGGGGGGGGGGGGTAAGTGGCTCTGGATAAGAGCGTCTGCTAAATGACTGAATGTAATTGTACAAGCAACACATAGCTGACAGGTGACTGAGGGAACCATAGGGTTATCATGTCCTGGTCTGAGAATCAACCTCTTGGTCGGTGCTATCTGGTCATAAGACGTGAGTCACCAACACATCTCTGCTGTCCTCTCAAACTTTCGCTAGTTCTCTTCCTCCCATACTGAATACTCCCAAAACCTAGCGAAAACTTTGAGCTCTATTGGGTATGAATAAGAAATGAAAAAGGGGACGGATCACGGTGGGGCTTTTCATGAAGTGTGGTGATGATGAGAATAGAGGGGGTAGGTCAGTGAGTATGCTTTGACTGTAATCAAGACAGACCGCTTACAGCTTCAGGGAGCTGTACTCTTATTGAAGCCATGGCCCGCTTCCAATACACCTCAGTTCTGACACAGGATATCGCATCACAGAGGACACTGTGCTCAGGAAGCCCTAAGATCTCCAAACAGGAAGTGGACAAAAAATGAAATGAAAATAGGTGCAATAGAAACTGCGTTGATCCAATTTCGAAAATAATCAGTATCAGTTTTTGAGTTTGTAAATGAAATTAAAATAATTACAGGGTGAATAATGGTAATTACTTGGAGTGCAAGGATACTTACACAGCGAGCTACCATACTGTGAAGGCTTTGTTGTTCTATTAACCATAAAGGTTTTTTGATTAATGGTATCAACCTAACCCTACCCTCCTACTGTGCAGCCCAACATCAGTGGAAGTCTAGAGTTTTTTTTTTGCACATTTGTTTCATCTAAAATTGTAAATTAGATTTATTTCACAACATTTAGAGTGACACTTTGTGTTTCATCATTCAGTGTTTACTGCTTACTTGTTCTCTTCCCATCTGCACATCTCCATGGAGCTCTTCAAACCAGACCCATAGGCCCAAGGTTGAATAAGATCTTTCAAGCCTTCTAAATTCGATATGAACAAACAGCATTTTTCATGAACCTGATTCATTTCCTGCTTAACCAAAGAAACATTTCTGTGGCCTCTTGAACAGTTAAGTATGTAGTTCCACTTCTTTGAATAAAAATTACTGACAGCAACATTTGAAAGAAGTCCAACATCGAATAACTGAAGTAGTCTTGAAGTAGCTAGGAGGTACTTTATTAATTCCTAGGGAAAATGCAGAAGAACTGAAGTCCACTCCAGGTTTTTAGGAGTAGGAAACTACAGTCGATGGTCTGTACTGTGCATGCTATAACATCAACATCTATATTACATTGCTTCCAGCACGTCATGTGTTACTCTGTGGTATGGATCTCCACTGCTAAGCCCTTGGCTTAACCACACCTATATGATGGTTGTCTAGCGTCTTAGGGCCTGCCAAAGTGCCCCTCCCCCCTCCTCGTTAGCTAATTAATTGTGGTCTGGCCGAGGGCCAGGCTGGTTCCTCCTACCCAGAGACCCTTAGGCATCAACTGGAAGTAGAGGTTACTGGCCTCCAGCCCTACTCCCAAATCTGTTCTGACGAAGGCTAACTGCTTCCTCCTCCCTCCCAAATCCTCCTCCACCTTCCTCCTCCTCCTCTCTCCACCCGCCTCCCTCCTCCACTCTCCTCCCCCCTCTCTCCACCCGCCTCCCTCCTCCACTCTCCTCCCCCTCTCCACCCGCCTCCCTCCTCCACTCTCCTCCCCCTCTCCACCCCCATCCTCCTCCCTGTCACCTGGACACCTTGATACCGTCACAGAACCCCAAGGTCACTCTTGTCGTCTTTGGGGGGGGAGGGGGGTGCGTTAGTACAGGTGACGGGTAGATAGGGGTCAGCAGTGATTTAATGAATGAATTCACACATGCTCACAGGTCGGTGAGGTCACCAATCACCAACCTTGTGTTGGTGGCATTATAAAATATGGCCATCCATCGATGCTGACACGGTTATTCTTATTGATCGTGTTGCTGGCCTGTGGGGATGTGCTGGGTGTGATAAACATGTAATTCATGCATTTAGCATTTATATTGACTGGGTGATAGATAAGGGTGTCAGAGAAGTGTCTGTCACTTGACTACCAGCAGCCCAATAATGAGGACAAGAAAGGCACACAATATATGAGTTGCCTACTAATCTCTGTGAGTGATCACAGAGACGTGGAGTTAGATAGGGGAAAGAAACGTTCGTCCTCGTGTGTTTAGTCAGAGCGCAAGTAAAGCTTCAGCCCGCGTTTTTTGCTCAAACTAGCAGACATGTTTTGCTGAAGTAAATTACCATGTGTCGATAGCTAAAATGGCATCTATTAATACTTTATTTGTGAGGTACAGATGGTCTATCAATAAAAGGGTGGGTAAAACTACTGTGTATGTAAAAAAATTCTAACCTAAAGGGGTGATTTAGAATATGCAGCCTCTTGATCTGCCCTCTGGTGCTCTAAGTAACCACTGAGCTACACCCATCTCAAACTTTAATCTCAAATTAGCATCTAATATTTTTTACAACTGTCTAATCTTACCAATTCTCCAAGCACCTTGCACAGTTCCTAACATTGCATTAACAAGGCCTTGACTATGTCAATTGAGGACCTGTAAACATAATATTCCTCAGATGCAGAAATCAAAATGGTGTAAACTGTTGCTTTTGATACATCCTAGAACTTTGATACGTGGGGTTTAAAGACCACTAAAAACAAGATCTTGGTCATGAAAGAAGAATTCTGAGTGGGAGGAATTGAATCTTAGCCAAATGCCTCTCAGGGCAAATCATCTACCATCTTCAACAATCCTCTCTCAAAGGATACCTCTTTAATGTGATATACAGAAAAGAACCTCTTCGTGGATGAATATGTAAGAACACAAACTTTTAGACAACAAAAAAGAAAGCAAAAGAACAATAGAAAACTCGATATTGCGTGTATACAGTGCTGCTGTGCAGGATGCTTAGGGTTAGCATTTTACGCTAACACGCACTCTAGTTGGTACCCTGAGAGTATGGCCCACTCTCGAACAAAAGGTCAACGCGCTTATCAGTCTGCATCCACATATGTTTTCCAATAGGATAGATGTCACATTATCTTCCAAAATACACTTTATTTTTTAGAATTCATCCATGGAGGAAAGTACATTTTAAATGGAGTCAGATGGCTGAGCGGTTAGGGAATCGGGCTAGTAATCAGAAGGTTGCTGGTTTGATTCCCGGCTGTGCAAAATGAGGTTGTGTCCTTGGGAAAGGCACTTCTCCCTACTTGCCTCGGGGGAATGTCCCTGTACTTACTGTAAGTCGCTCTGGATAAGAGTGTCTGCTAAATGAGTCAAATGTAATGTAAATCTGTTAAAGTTTTGTTCTAATCAGTAACACAGGGGCTTGGTTAAAGTACGTGGCTGGATGCTGGACGCCAAGGAGATTCTCAGGAGTTGTTTGGTTTGAATGATCTCATCGGTCAAAGTCAGAACAAAAAAAAAAAACTGAACAATGAGAAGGGCCGGAGAGAGGGATCAAAGCTCCGTGTTCCGCAAGCTCAGGGGAATGTTCGTTTCAGAGAATACAAGGTCTCATTTAGAAGCTCACCTAAATGGTTTCCCTAGGGACCAACGACAGGTCAGAGGTTCACTAAGTTGTTTTGTGAAGTAAGACAAACTAAAAAGAGGTTCTCGGATGGTTTAATAGCATAACGTTAGTATTCACCCCATTGTGTTGCAATAACTAGTTATCAGAGTCACCTTGGCTCATTCTGCGTTCTAATGTCCTGCACTATGACGTCCCTCTGGATGGAGGGGGGGAGGAGGGGAGGAAGGGTGAGTGTTGGAAGGCAGGGGGATGGAGAAAGAGGAGGGGAGGCAGGAGGGCAGGGGGAGAGAGAAAGATGAGGGAGAGAATGGAGAGTGAAGGAGGCCAGGGGGAAAGACGGAGAAGATGTGAAGAGAGTGGGAGAGGCAGAGGGTGGGAGGTCAACGGGAGAGATGGAGTGGGAAGAAGGGCACAGGGGGAGAGGGAGAGGATGGGGAGAGAGGAGGAGGGTAGGAGGGCAGGGGAAGGGATGGATTCAGAAAAGGCGGGTGAAAAGGTGGAGCAGAGGAGGAGAGAAGGGATGCATTTAGAAGGAGAGAGTTGTAATAAAAAAGAGAGGGGGAGAGGAGGTTGAGATAAGGGGAGAGGCTGGAAAGGGAATGAGCAGTGGTGAAATGGACATAGTCCTAAGTGGACAAACTCCCAAACTAGAGAGTCGAAACTCTCAAGCTCAGCTCAGCGTCCTCTGTGCCTTTGACTGTTTCTCCTCCACCTCCATGGCACACTGAAACACAGCTCTGTTCCTCGGTTCCCTGGACAGGGGCCCTCCCTGACCCCCCAGCGGTAATTTTAGACTTCCATGTAGTCCATGCCAGACAAGCTACCCTGCCTAATCCAAGGTCACCTGGATCTTTTATTATTTCATTTTGTCATCGCAGGCCGACCCTGCAGTGTTGCTGTTCCAGACACACAAAAAAACAACTGTCAGGAGTTCTAGAACAGGATCTCATATTCCATTTCCTGTTCGGGAATGCTGTATATTTTAATGAATTCATCAACTGTGCTAATTGCTCTACAGTGTCCACACAAAGCGTTATTTTTTATTTGGAGAAACTACGTGGTTGCAATATTATCATAATTTTTGAGATTTTGAATTAAATACTGCCATAACTTGGTGTAAATACCTGCACCATGTTTTCACAGTATGTGTACCTTCCTATTCTAGGACTGAGTAAATGGATATTTTTTTACTGTACAATAGTGGTACAAACAAAACACTTGCTGGAGGCTGTTCAACCCTGCAACGGGCCAGTGTAAGTAATATGTTCAGCATCACGCTTGAGGAAGTATGCAATGAAGATAAATATGAATTTCCCGCTGGGGCTTGTGTTGTTTTGACCAGGGGCTTTAAAGAGAAAATATCTAATTGTCTGTAATAGTAAAGATAATAGTAACAATAACATCATATAAAAGTCAAATGTATTCATAAAATGGACACTGGTCTTATCCCTGCTTGGCAACCTGTGTCTTTATGTACGTATGTGCCATGTACAATCTCCTCCTCCCAGACCAAATGTAAAACAAAGGCAGAATAACACAAGACTCAAGAAGATAGATTAAATAACATGTGGGCTACACCTAAAGCAAAGCAGGATAGTGAGTGAGGCAACAGCTTTCATATATCAGAAGACATGGGCAACGCTGATGTAGAGGAGAGGAATACTACTCTGTGAGAGTTTACCCCCAAAACACTCCTGAACAAAATCTATTTTCTGCGCTACAATACTACAAGGATTTGTCTTGAATGAGTCTGGCTCGTAGATCAAAGAGTGGAACCGTGGAGATAAAAACTGTCTAAAGACACAAACCAAGTTCCTGACTGGCTGCGGTCGGCATGATTGCTCACTCTGTTATTATACTGAAAACAAGTTTGAACACGAAAAACATGTTTCATGTGTTTCCGTTTTTATTAACAAAGTCTCAAAAGTAAGGACATAAACACCGCGACTATGACTCAGATGCTAACCGAGGGGAAATTAATACCGCAGAAGCCGACTGCGTGTCAGAACGTCAGAGAAACTAAAAGCACAACCGGTGATTCAACGTTGATAATACCAGGCAACGATTTTGTTAGCTAACTATCATCCGTAGGGTCACTTAGCTAACAACAACACAAGTCTCAAAACTAATATCTTTATAATACAGACTTAAACAACGCTTTTTCGAACTAAATTAACATCAGACTTCCTTTGTCCTACCTCAAGGCATGCTGGGAAACAGCTACGTCGTCACTACAGTATTTTGTGACGTATGATGTTTTGTAGTGCAATAACATGATTGAGATATATCTGTGTTCTGGAATACCATGTTTGTGCATCGGTGTAGATTTATGGGGTAGCGGTGGTCGTTTAAACTTCTTTTCTTTTGAGACGTCACCACCACTTCCATAATGTAGACATATTCATGCAAAGAACCTTAGAAGAACGCGTGGCCTTGCGAAGTGTCATTTGTGACAGTCATGTCCTGAGAACGCTGAAGAGATGTCAGAACGGTTTAACGCCCCTCGCAGACGCGCTGGCACAGACCGGCTGAAGCTCGTCCGCAAATGCGATCGGACAGCTTAGACGTTGTTAACCATTCCAGGGGACATACCCGCGCAGGAGAAAGGCCTGCACTAAGGTCGAATAACAGGAACGACGCCACACCATGGTTCTGAGACTACTGCTCTCTACGTCCTTCTGCCAAACATTGCCCGACCATTCACGTTCGAAGCGAGGAGCTAGACTAGTGTCGTGGAAAAAAATACATTTCCCTCACCAAAGGCTCGCAAAGGAGACTGTTGAACGTTTGACAGAAGAAGGCAGGGATTGTTGTTTTGTCGGGGGCAAAAAACTAAACAAAAGGAAGTGTCATCGTTTTGGTCTGTGATGGGATGGAATCCTAAAACAATGTTTTCCTCAACAGAGAGCCCTCAGAGCAAGCTGAACCCCCGAGTGCTTGATAAACTACATAAACTTCGCTCTCAAGTTTTCACAATCGATTTCTCCCTGTGCCCCTCCGCCACCCCCCTCCCCCCACCATTAGATTTGCCTGGTTAGGTGACACCTACCCGTCTGATAGATGATGGATGTTTTATATACAGAGACCAAATGAAAATGCCCCCCCCCCCTCCTCTTCTCTACACACGCACACGCACACACACACACACCACACTCTGACGCTTTCCCCATCATCTTCTATCAGCCAGAGGAGGTAACCTCAGAGCCAATGACAAACTTTGACAAATGGCTTGTCTCCAAGCACCCTAGGATGATGAAACAGACAAGCTCCTTCACCTTTCTCCAGGCCCGGGGCTGAGGCGTGTGGGGTAAGTGATATAGGACGTCGTCCGCTGTAAGTCATGCTCCTCCGTTTCTACAGATTGCCAGGGTCTCCATCCATCATGCTCAGCCCTCTCTCTATTTTTCTATCTCTCCCCTCTTCTCTCTCTCCTTTTTCTATTTCTCCTTCCCCCCACTCTCTCTGTACTTTTGTCTACCTACTTGTCTCAATCATTTTCCTCTCTCTCCCTATCTATCTGTCTCTCTTTCTCTCTTTCTCTCTTTCTCTCTCTCTCTCTCTCTCTCTCTCTCTCTCTCTCTCTCTCTCTCTCTCTCTCCACTCTCTCTCTCTCTCTCTCTCTCTCTCTCTCTCTCTCTCTCTCTCTATCTCTCCACTCTTTACTTAAAGGTCATCCGTCCATCCCCTCCTTCTTTAATTCAACCATGTAGCCCTTTCGGTCCCCCTATCCCTCTCTCCATCCTTTGTTATGGCAGACTGCTGCTCCACCCTCCCACAGGTGGATGCTAATCTCTGGTGCTGGTTATGAATCACAGCCCAGGCTTGCATGTCTTCTGCACACTCAGTCTCCACCTAAGTCTCCATCTGGCTGAGAAGTTCCACAGATAGGGACTTAACTGGTCAAAGCTGTCTGTTCTTTAGTGAATGCCAGAAACAGACAAGCACAGGTAGGCACACATTGTTACACAGGTGTGCATCTGGTCAAGCATGCACACACATTCTCATTGTCACGCACACACATATATACACTCAGTCACTCAGTCACTCAGTCACTCAGTCACTCAGTCACTCAGTCACTCACATGCATACATACACACTCACATTTACTCTTCCATTTTCCAAAAAGGGTCATTTTCTATCTTACCTTGAATCACAATGATCTTTTTTTCAGTGGGCTTTCATTTTATAATCTTACTTGGTCATACATCATTCATGGTTGGGCCTTAAACCTACCATCTCCCCAGCCTCTGGCTCCCCCTCATTATCCAACAGACAGAGAGAAAGTGCTACTATCTCCCCCCAATACGCTCACTCCAGTTTTAAAGTAGTCACCTGACTGCCCCTGTACCCAATCGCCCCCACCCCATCGCCCCCACCCCCCCAACGCCCCTCCGACCCAGCTTCCTCACCCCAAACCCTCCACCTGGCGTTCATCAACATGTGACACCGCTGACCTTCAATAGCCGCCATTTTCATTAGCTTGACAAATCTGGCGTGTCATGGCTGCTTCGTTGACATGCGAGTCTGCCACCGCCGCTGAGAGACACCGGCATGGCCCCGACGTAATGAAAATGCCCAAGGAGGAGACTCTGCTGTGTGTGTGTGAGTGTGTGTGAGAGAGAGAGAGAGAGAGAGAGAGAGAGTGTGTGTGCCTATTGAAGTGTGCCAATGTGTGTGTGTGTGGTTGAAGACTGGAAGGTATTTTAAGTGTCCAGTTGTGTATAAAGAAAAAAAAAAGAGTGTTCCAGCTGAGCTCAAATCTGTGGTCCCAATTAAAGCCGACACTGATCCTAATGAAAGCTATGATACCCCTAGGACAGTCTTATGTCAACCCTAGGACAGTCTTATGTCAACCCTAAGACAGTCTTATGTCAACCCTAGGATAGTCTTATGTCACCCCAAACATTATGGGTTATGTCAACCTTAGAATAGTCCTGTAATTCCTTGCCAGCCAAACTATTGTTATCATGATAGCACAGTATTATATTGTGATAGCCAGTGCCATTGTTATGATAGCCCTGGGTCAATAATATGATAGTCCTGTGTCATTGCTATCATGGTCCTATATTATTATTATGAGAGCCCATTTTAATTATTTTGATAGCCCAGTCATTGTGATAGTCATTGTTATGATAACCCTTTCTCATCCATATGAATTCTCGAGGGTCCAAACTAACCTTTTACATTTGATTTCTGTAGAGAACCCATTAAGAATTGGTACACCGTTGTACTGCAAGGTTGTACATTGCAACACCATCTTCCCTAATGTCAGCATCTCATATCAGAAGCAGCAAGTCAATCTAGACTACATAAAACACGTGTATTATTCAGTGTATGTGTGTGTGACCTGTCTTTATTTTTTACGAATAATGCATAGTGTCTGCATGTACTGTGTGTCTGTGCATATCACAGACATACAAGCTAACACACACTGTTGCAAACACTTTCATAGACACACACAAACACAGGCACACACAGACATTCACACACTGACATCCAATATCTCTGTGTTTACTGCGGTTTCCACAACCACATCATTAATCTGCCTCTGTGCCTGTTTCGTTTTGCATTCTATTAGTTTTCTTATTCAAACTTTCAGGTCACAAATCTAATTTAGAGACTCTTAACAGCTCTAATGTGTTAATGTGCATCGTCCATGAGCTGGGCTGGGCACTGCAGAACGAGGAGTGCATGCTAATTCACCTGCACTGGTCCTCACCTTCCAGAACAGTCTGGTGCTCTCTCTCTCTCTCCAACCTGGGGTGTGCGTTTGCCTATGTGTGTATCACATGTAACTTTTAAATTGTAATTTTAGCTTATGTTCACACTGCCCATTTAAATGCTACAAATAAAGTAAACCTGTTATTGTATATTGTTACTGTAATAGTTCCGTTGCTGTATATTTTAATTGTTATAGTTTACTAGTTGGAGACAACGGGGGGCTGGTTGTTTTCATCCTTATTCGTATAAATATAACCTATTTTAGAGTTGTTTCCCCTGGAACAGATTTCATGTTCCAACCAAGGGGGGCTGTCGCTGTCTTGGTGTGTGGGGCTGCATCACATACCCTCTTAGCTTTGTTAAATTGCTGCACTAGTCCACACTTGACCGGTGGGGATCTCATTCTATTACGACTGAAACTGTTAGCTGCTCCTGGCATTCTCTAATCCCTGTTCTCCTCTCTGTCCCCCCCACACATCCCTTGTGGTGTGGGGGGTCTGAGCTGTCAGGACCTGCCTGGTCGTCGGTCTACCAACGCTGGACCAGGTCGTCAACCGGAAACCAGCCTCCATGACGGTCAACAGCGAGTTTCCAGGTCCCATCCAACGTCTATAAAGCCGAACAATGGATTTTTGGTGTTTTAAAACCCATTGACACTGTATGACTATGTTTAGCTTGTGTTCTGCTCCTCTCTCTTGCCAACCGTCTCTGGAGGAGGGGATCCCTCTCTGAATTGCTCCTCCCAAGGTTTCTTCCATTTTTTCTCCCGTTGGGAGTTTTTCTGGGAGTTTTTCCTTGTCTTCCTTGAGGGTTTAGGTTGGTTGAGGGGCAGTTCTATGGGCGTATGTGAAGCCCTCTGTGACATGCTTGCGTGTAAAAAGGGCTATACAAATAAATTTGATTTGATTTGATTTGATTTGATTTGATTTGATTTGATTCAGTAGGCCTATCTTTCACTATTTCCATCTTCACTATCTTACAGTATAATACATGAAGTTCAAAACTCTCCTCAGGATCATAATGAGTCCGATTCATTGTACAGAGGTTAAATACAAAATAAAATAAAAATAAAATATGGATTTGAGTGAGCGTGTATAGTTATGCTAGCTGTGATATGTTTTTTTGGCACTTTTTGTTCATCTGGGTGTTTTGTTCCAGACAATACTGACTGTCGTTCTGTGTGTTGTTTTTGACTGGTGTAGTGGTTGTCTGTTGTCTTGTGCCTCTAGCTTTGGCAATACGGTTGTAATGCTACTGCTAATGCACAGTCATGCCAATAAAGCTGAATTGAATTGATTCCCACTCATTCTATGATACAGACATATCCCCCCTTCATCCTGGGTCTATAGTCAGGTCTGCCTGACTGGGTCTATAGTCAGGTCTGCCTGTGTGGACAACCCAGAGCAGGGCCAGGGTATTGCTAAGATATAGGTTGTGACTTTGGCATCTTCTTGTCTAACCTAGCTCAGAGCATGAGCTTGATCATAATCCAGAAAGACAAGGAAGAGAGATCCCTGGGCCTCTCCTTAGCCTCACTGTACTGGTCCCTGCCCCTCTTTGTCTCTCTCTCTCTCTCTCTCTCTCTCTCTCTCTCTCTCTCTCTCTCTCTCTCTCTCTCTCTACTAGTCTCCCTCTCTCTCTCTCTCTCTCTCTCTCTCTCTCTCTCTCTCTCTCTCTCTCTCTCTCTCTCTCTCTCTCTCTCTCTCTCTCTCTCTCTCAGCATTTCCTGAACTCTAACTACAGTCAAACACTAGCAAACACAGTCAGGCGACTCACAACAACAGGAAATGGGGGGGAGAAGGAAATTATAATAAAGTAGTTCAATGCTTTCAGCCATTGTTCCCTGTCTTAAAAGACTCCACCGTAGCTGAAAGTCTCCTCCCACAACAACAGACACAATGGCTCTTTCAGAGTAAAATAACTTTTTTTCTACTACAGAAAAGCTTTCATGTTGCGAGTCAATGAAACAAATCTGAAGCGTGCCCTTTCTCCGCCACAAGCCCCATCCATCATAAAGACAAGCGTCTGAAGTGTATTCCACTCAGGTTCTGCAGTCTCATGTGGAGATTGGACTTTGCAGGGTGTCCTGGTGTGTACTTCTTTACATAGCCCCAGAGTACAAAACACAAATGGTTGCTTGTCACGTGTTCCAAGTCAATTTATTTCTGAGTACTCAGAGATGTCCACGTCTGTCGTATTCAAATGAGGATGAATACGCTGTGTTATGTTCATTCCTGCTAAACATCTCGAACAGGCTGAAAGGTACTCGCACGATGCATCACACTGGGAGCTTGGCCTCATTAGCTGCAGATTTCTTACTTGAATGATGTCCTCGACACCATCTCACTTCAAGATAATTTCTGTGTAAGACAATCCCAGCAAAAAAGTTATTTGTGCAACATCCAATCACAGTGACCGAGAAAAAGAAGAAAAAAATCGCTACAAATGTGTTTTTGCAATTCTCTTTTTCATCATCTGAAAGATCAATCACTGACCGCCACAAATCACCTTTTGATGGACAAACCTGATTATGTAAATGTTGATTTTCTACAAATATGGATATTGTTGATCCCTTTTCCTGGCATCTGTGTGTATGTTAGCCTGTGTGTTACGAGGGAGATTAGAACCTCAATCTCCCACGCGTAAGGCCGCGCATGAACACAACGAGCTAAAGGCACAACACTATTTCAGCGTGTACGTGGTGGTCTTAACTTCTCAGGGCAGGTTGGGCTTCCAGCCAATCCTGCCGGCAAACTCTTTCTTCAGCGGCCGGACAAGGCACGCTACATGTGTGTTCGCATGCGTCAGTGTGTTTGTGTGTCGGTGTGTGTGCGTCTGCGTGTGTACACACGTGCATGTGTGTGTGTGTGTGTGTGTGTGTGTGTGTGTGTGTGTGTGTGTGTGTGTGTGTGTCCTGTGGATACCACTAGAATAGTAAGATTGTCTGGAATGCAGAATGTTCCTGTTTTGCACATCCAGCCTGAGGCAGGAGACGATGAAGCTTGGTCTATTCTGTCCAGGCTGCACTGCCATAACAGACGTAGACACACCCCATGCAGCACATTCGCAGGAGTTTGTCTCATGTTTTCTGATTTCCGTGTTCACACTATCAACTGTTTGGATGCCAAAACGTAGAGTCTAATACAACTGCCCTTTTTTCCATTTGGATTAAATCAAGCGGTTGTGTTGATACAGACAAACTTTAGACAAAAAATGTTCATCCACATTTTTCATCAACATTTTTCATCGAATATTTGTTGCACTAGCATGCAGACACACACACACACATGCATACACAGTCACTGATCCACAACAAACACACACACAGGGCAGTGCAATGTTTTTCCCATTGAAGTGTGGAGGGGCAGAGTGAGTCTCCGTGATTCTCTCTTCTCCATCCAAGTATGCAGATTATGGCAGTCAAGAAAGGATCTGTATGATCTAACCCACAACATTTCCCCAGGGAACAGGTACGAAAATACAAGGACACACACACTGTACACACACACACACACTGTACACACACACACACACATACTGCGTACACACGCAGGTTAAGTAGGTAATATTCTGGATATTGCAGTCTATTTCAGAGTAATTTGAGCTCTGTATTGATAGAACGCACACACATGGTTTTCAACCTCCCCCTGGGCCTTTCTCAGCATGTGAACGATAGAAGCGATTGTGTGTGTGTGTGTGTGTGTGTGTGTGTGTGCATTTGCATGCGTTTGCATATATGTCTGTGCGTGTATGTGTGTGTGTGCATGTGTGTGGGTGTGAGAGTGTGTGTGCACTGTATGTGTGTATGTCAGTGTGTGTGTGTGTGTGTGTGTGTGTGTCTATCCGGGCCTACCTGCAGTGTAATGTATTCTGCAGCAGGATATAGAGTATATCTGGTGCAGCCATCGTCATATCCTCACTAAGGGTAACAAACCTCTCCGCTCAACACAATGATGATTTAGAGCATGGGAACCCTGATGCCATGAGCAGTGGCCCGACCCTCACAGGACAGTAAAAAAAGAACTCTGAAACGAACGGTTCTGGGACAAGGAAAAAATAAAACATCAATATGTCACACAAACTGGGGGAGTTAAAGGTGCAAGCGCCAGCTATTTCCCTTTTTTTTAAATTCTAATATTGGCAGGACACGCCTGCTGTTTCCTCGCTCGGCGCTCCCCCTCGTCTCTGATCCATATCATGGTCCTCAAGAGAGGACTGAGAGGACACAGACAAACAGCCCTATTCATCATGACCAGGTTCTCCTGGCTAAACTGTTATCCGATGTTGAACTCTCTAAAGTTCTCCCCACTGGCCCATTGTTTACGGCTTTATCCCCCCAAATTTATACCTGCCGCTGGTTTTATGAAGTACCCATGGAGGGGAAGAGAGCCAGATTAAGGGCTGGTGTCAGCACATTTCCCTCCTGCTTCCATGTCGTGATGTATGGCATGGATGTGACTGCCGTTTGGGTACACTTTTTCCATTTTTTGTTTCAAGGTGCTATTATTTTATATCCTCTTATCTTGGAAAACTGCATCATCACAATTACTTTGCTCTCTAAGGAGGTGTTATTCTAAATAATAGAAAGTCTTTATTGAGCAGGGAGGGAGGATGGAGGGAGGGAAGGAGGGAGAATGGAGGGAGGGATGGAGGGAGGATGGAGGGAGGGAAGGAGGGAGGATGGGGGGAGGGAGGACGGAGGGAGGGAGGGAAGGAGGGAGAACGGAGGGAGGGAAGGAGGGAGGATGGAGGGAGGGAAGGAGGGAAGGAGGGAGGGAGGATAGAAGGAGGGAAGGAGGGAGGATAGAGGGAGGGAAGCAGGGAGGATGGAGGGAGGGAAGGAAGGAGGGAGCATGGAGTGAGGGAAGGAGAGAGGATGGAGGGAGGGAAGGAGGGAGGATGGAGGCAGGGAAGCAGGGAGGGATGAGACATGGATGGAGGGAGGGAAAAGAGATGAAAGGAGGGTGGAGAGAGGGGGGATAGAAGGATGGGCGGAGGAGGGAAGGGGGGAGGAGGGTGGACTAAGATAAGTCACATGATGAATGTGTTTGTGATACAGGTGACACAGCTGTAGCATGTGACACAGCTGTGGAAAGGTTGATGATTTGTTAGTAGTACTGAAGGTGATCTGCAGTGTGCAGCTAACGCTCGCTAGATTAACACATTCTTTTTGTACACAGTCACCTTACCAAATTCTTGACATTCTTTGCCACTTCCATTGTAATTCGCATTTTAATGGAATTCAAATGGAATAACGTGCTGCACAGTTTGGCTCACAGCTTAGTATGAATTATTAGCAACTTATTTTTGTTCAAGCCCGAATAAATGATCTTCTCTTTTGAATTGCATCTTTTAATCACCTCTGCGTGCCTGAACTGTAGCTGGAACGAGAGGTGTGTCATCCGACCTTCATGAACACAAAACCCCATCAGACAGAGCACCTTTATCTGCTTCTCCATTTAGTCCTTAACTATTCAAATAAGCTGTCGTTCCTCTGCCTCCAAGTCCTTTTTAATCAAAGTCCGAATTGTGATTGTGACAAATTGAATTAATTTCTATTTTGTTCTCCGTGAGTGACAAGATTGCATTACCCCCAGGGACAGGCTATCTGGAAATTGTATTGTGACCTGATGTCCTTATGTGTGTGTGTGTGTGTGTGTGTGTGCAGCAGGGCCTATGAAAAGTTTGGCAGTGATATCATTGTGTTATTCAGGGAGGGGGGTCTCCTCTCTGACAAGCCCAGATGAGGGCGAAGGCAAGGGTATGTCGTCAGTGTTCTGTTTTGAATTTGGCAGAACAATTGAGAGAGATGCCAGGTAGTAGTGTATACAATGTCCTTGCTTTACTGATGCTTTTCACAGCTCCTTGTTCCCATCCCAGCTCAGCTTGGTATTGAATAATTGAAATGCAAATTATGACGATAGATTAATGATTATGTCATACCTTCCGCCAAAGGCGACTTTTGTTGAGAAAATAGCAATCACAGTTTCGGAGACCTCTGGCAATTTTTACCACCAGCAACCAATGTCATTGAATCTTTTCCCAGTGTTGTTGTGTTGGAGTTGTTGACACTGAATGATTGTATTTGATGGTTAAACCGTGGCTGGGGCAACAGTCAACAAAACACAGCGAGGAAGTGAAAAATAATGATGCTTCTTTACTTCTCTGCTCTTTTCATACATTCTCTCTCTTCATGTCTCTCACTTCCTCCCTCCCTCCTTCTCCTCCTCTCCCTCCCTCTCTTCCTCTCTCTTCCCCCTCCATCCCTTCCTCTCTCCCCCCTCTCCATCCCACCCTCTCTCCCCCCTCCCTCCCTTTCTCTGTCTCAGAGTCCCTTGTGATGAATACCCATGTCACCGCAGCAGAATGGATGATTCAACTGGAGAGGGTTGAGGAAATGAAGTTTGGGGTACAAGTCTGGATGAGATGGACTTCACCTGGGAACATCCATCATCTCATTAGGTCTGGCTGGATCCAGGCAGGACTAGGCAGAACCTTTCTCTGTCATCTCCTGAACAAAGGGATTGGTCCTCTCTTTACCAGTGGCTACATCCACCTCATCAAATAGAAAAGATGTCATGGTAGAATTGAATCAAATGGATGCATTTATGGATGTCAGTGATGTATGAGATTATGATGTAACCATGTTGAACACCACTTCAACTTTTACTGTATAGCTCGTCTGAGATCGGGTTCCAAAAGTTCTTTTTTTTCTCTTCTCATTCCTGTTGAACTCGTGGCTTCTCTGTTTGAAACACTCTCTTGTGTATGATTTCAATACACTACACTCTTTAACTGTCATAGTCACTACCTACCTTGGCTCTATTTCCGTTTCCAAGCACTTGGGAAAACTAGTTTTGATGACTGTATTTACATGTAAAATACAGCACAGTAATCCAAATGTTAACAGCCTTACCTGCCTCACCTGGGGACCGCCGCTGCGTGTCACCATTTGCCGACACAGCTTCTGGTGCCGGCTCTGCCCTGCGCCAGGCTAGACGCCGGCTCTGCCCTGCGCCAGGCTAGACAGGCTGACAGATGTAGCGGGTCACTCCACGCCATCAGGGGTCATCCGTCTCCCTCTAGCACAGTTGTTTGCATCCAGCTGCTGTTTGCGAGTCAAGGAGGTGTGGGGTGTGGGGTGGGGGTTGGGAAGTGGGTGGGTGGGTGGGTGGGTGGGTGGGTGGGTGGGTGGGTGGGGGAGGGTGGGGGGGTTATGGGTGGGTGAGGGAGGTGGTGGGGGTCGTACCAGGATAGGCTGTCTACATTTCTGCAGTCATAACAAACTCTCCACTGCATCTCTCACGATGCTAATCCATTGTCTGTTAAGGCTGATAGAGACATGTCTTCTTTAGGAGACCAACAGGACATCTAGTTCTGGGAGTGAATTCATCTTAATAAACAAGAAATAACAGACAGTGGTAAATGTTTTCTACCAGACAGGCAATGGAAATCGACATGGGTGTCCTTTCTACAAGGAATGTACAGTAGTAGATATGTATATACACTGTGATCAAAAGGGTCAAAAGGAACTGTAAACAGTCGTTCTGTTTACTTCTGGTTTTCATGGAAACAGCCACTGGCTTCTGGACCTTTGAGCTGACCTCCGCATGCTCTATTTACAGTCATAACTATCTCGATTAGGACTCCTCTGGTTTTACAATAACCTTCACGACATGGATCCAGAGTTGGAGGATTCCGGTGTGTGTGTGTGTGTTTGAGAGGGTGAGAGAAAGAGAAGAGAAAGATGAAGAGTATGTGTCTGGATATATGCTTGTAGACAATTTGTGTGTGGGAGTGTGTGGGTGTGAATATATCTATGTGTGTGTGTGTCTGTGTGATTGTGTGTGTGAGTGTGTGTGAGTGTGTGTGAGTGTGTGTGAGTGTGTGTGTGTGTGTGTGCTGCCCCACAGAGTACCCTAGAGAGGGGAGGCAGGTCCTAGCATGGTGACCTTTATCTGACAGGGTAGGGGAAAAGCTCTGTGTGGTCCCCAGCTGTTGTTGGGTCGCCATGGCGCTGTCCAAAAGCCACCCAGGGGGGGTCTTCAGTGCCTGGGGGAGGCAGGAGGGGGCTGGGGGGGGGACGGGCTGTCCAGATGTGTGAAAGCCCTGGAGGGAGGTGTCAGAGCGGGCCTGTAGATGACTCGACCTCCCCCAAGGCCAGGACAAGCATTCGGGCCCAGTGCAGTGGCACGAGGACATTGGTTCCCTAGTTGTGTGTGTGCGTGTGTGGCTGATTGTGTGTGGCGGGAGATTGGGTCTATTTGCGTGTGTGGGAGGGTGGCTGGGGCTGTGTGTGTATGTATGTGTGTGTGCATGAGGGTGGTGATTGTGTGTGTGTGTCTGTGTGTCTGTAATGCTAATGCCCAGCTGGAATACTATGGCGTTCCTCACAATAAATGCTGGAGCAAACCACTGCACACAGGCTACAAAGTGAGTGTTGTTGGGAACACTCACACACGCACTCACGCACACACACACACACACACACACCCACACACTCCCACACACAAATTGTCTACAAGCATATATCCAGACACATACTCTTCATCTTTCTCTTCACTTTCTCTCTTTCTCTCACCCTCTCAAACACACACACATACACACACACACACAGACACACACGCACTCGCGCACACACAGACACACATGTATCAAAGGCTTTTTCAAAGGAACCAGAAAAAGTCAGGATTTGTTTTCCTTGTTATCCTTTATCTTTCGCTACTGAGACCGACACAAACTCACCTGGAAATGGCCCACAGTAATACACTGCTTGATGTCTGAATGTAATAAAACCAGCTACATTATGAACAAGGTTCACAGGCACTCTTCACTATACTTGATTCCTTTCTCGCTCCCTCTTTTAAAGCCCTCATCGAACTAGATCACACAGAATGTCGTCAAAGTTTGAAATAGCTTTTTAAGTGCTATCAGGACACTGTTTAATCACGGGAGATTTATTGAAGGCAATCATCCAAGAAAAAATTGTAGATGTCATTCATCAACAACGATGAAAATTACAGTCATCATTTTAAAGGCAAAGTCACAGATGAGACCTTACAGCCACGTAACCCTCTCCTGTCTCCTCTCCTGTCTCCTCTCCTGTCTCCTCTCCTCTCCTGTCTACTCTGCTCTTCTGTCTCCTCTCCTCTCCTGTCTACTCTCTTGTCTCCTCTCCTGTCTCCTCTCCTGTCTACTCTCCTCTCCTGTCTACTCTCCTGTCTCCTCTCCTCTCCTGTCTCCTCTCCTGTCTCCTCTCCTGTCTCCTCTCCTCTCCTGTCTCCTCTCCTCTCCTGTCTCCTATCCTCTCCTGTCTACTCTCCTCTCCTGTCTCCTCTCCTCTCCTGTCTACTCTCCTCTCCTGTCTCCTCTCCTCTCCTGTCTACTCTCCTCTCCTGTCTCCTCTCCTGTCTCCTCTCCTCTCCTGTCTCCTCTCCTGTCCTGTCTCCTCTCCTCTCCTGTCTCCTCTCCTCTCCTGTCTCCTCTACTCTCCTGTCTCCTCTCCTCTCCTGTCTACTCTCCTCTCCTGTCTACTCTCCTCTCCTGTCTCCTCTCCTGTCTCCTCTCCTGTCTCCTCTCCTCTCCTGTCTCCTCTCCTCTCCTGTCTACTCTCCTCTCCTGTCTCCTCTCCTGTCTCCTCTCCTCTCCTGTCTCCTCTCCTGTCTCCTCTCCTCTCCTGTCTACTCTCCTCTCCTGTCTACTCTCCTCTCCTGTCTCCTCTCCTGTCTCCTCTACTCTCCTGTCTCCTCTCCTGTCTCCTCTCCTCTCCTGTCTACTCTCCTCTCCTGTCTACTCTCCTCTCCTGTCTCCTCTCCTCTCCTGTGTCCTCTCCTCTCCTGTCTCCTCTCCTCTCCTGTCTACTCTCCTTTCCTGTCTCCTCTCCTGTCTCCTCTACTCTCCTGTCTCCTGTCTCCTCTCCTCTCCTGTCTACTCTCCTCTCCTGTGTACTCTCCTCTCCTGTCTCCTCTCCTCTCCTGTCTACTCTCCTCTCCTGTCTCCTCTGCTCTCCCCTCTCATCTCCTCTTCTTTTCTCTTCTCTTCTCTTCTCTTCTCTTCTCTTCTCTTCTCTTCTCTTCTCTTCTCTTCTCTTCTCTTCTCTTCTCTTCTCTTCTCTTCTCCCCTCCCCTCCCCTCCCCTCCCCTCCCCTCCCCTCCCCTCCCCTCCCCTCCCCTCCCCTCCCCTCCACTCCACTCCCCTCCCCTCCCCTGCCCTCCCCTCTCCTCTCTTCTCTTCTCTTCTCTTCTCCCCTCCCCTCCTCTTCCCTCCTCTCCCCTCCTCTTCCCTCCTCTCCTCTCGTGTGTGTGTGTGTGTAAGTGTAAGTGTGTATGGGTATTCCTGACCTGTCCCGTCCTCTCTGATGAATAACCATGCCTCACAAAAATGGATGTTTCAAGTAAAATCCCTCTGAAAATACAGTCTAGAACACCACAGCGGATGAAATAGCCTGTAAAATGGACTATCCATCATATTGTCTAACCAGAAGTGTCTGGTCTGGATGAGGTTTAGGGTGCGTTTCATTAGAACCCCAGGGCGCCTTGGGGGGAGCTACCCAGATCACTTAAATAATGACTACGGCACCAAAACAATTTTCTAGGGGTTTGGCTGAATCAGACAAACTCCTTTTGTTTATCTTCTCTTCTTGGCAAGGGGAGAACAAAATATGATTTATTTTCTCTCATGATTTATTTTCTCTCAGGCTTCTATGTAGGCTGTTTTTATATACAGTATCCTTGCTCCCAGACCCTAGACAGTAAATGAATATATATAGTGTTTGGAAACATTACAGCTGAGAGTTTCTGTAGGGAGCGAGAGAGCATTTTGGTGATCAGTGTCCCTGACACAAAATGTATAGAGATGGCTGAACGGACTGTGCATACTTAGCAAAGCACTAAAGATACTATGTTCAAGCATCCAGAGAGATCAATTATTAGCACTTGTAATCAAATAATGTATAGTGAAATTGCTAAACAAACGACAACAATCCAAAGACTGCAAAAATTATCTTTGCATGATAACGTTTTAAAACTCAAGAACCACCTCCCCACAATAATTTTTTTGCCAGATGTGTGTGCTTAAGTACCATTGTTTCTGCTTGAGTGATAAAATAACTTAACTTATCATCATTCTCTTTGCTGAGTCACTTTCATTACAAGGAGAAAATGCTTTCTCAAATCTCAGTGGCATAAACAAGGTGCTGAGGCGTCATAATACAAAGTGACTCCACAAAAGTCTTTTTCACGGCATATGTCCTTTGTTAAGATGTGCCACATGAGGTTAGATGCAGCGGTATTTGAAAGAAAACAATGTGCAACAAAAGATGTCCAGAAAAGATTAAGCCTGCGAAGGAAGGAGAGAAGGTTCTGTCATTGAGGGACTTTGTCCTTGTGAAGATCTGATCTGTCTATGTGATTCACGATGAATGACATTCTCCATTTTTGTCCTCACTTTTACACACAGTGTTCGAGAGCTTACTGGAAATCACAGTAATTGTGTTGGACATTTCACATTGAAATGCCAATTTCCCCAATGGCTTTGACACATCAGTTTTTGTTTTTTTTGTGAGCGCTTGTTCAGATGCAGTAGGTCATAACGTTAGTTTGTGACACAAAAAAAGGCAATCCACACAATGATTGACAAAGACTGACAGAATATCCGTTTGTTGATTTATGAAATACTGTAGACTAATTACATATGGGCTTAATGAACCATGACAGACTGGAACATTAGCATTTTGCTATGAATTAAGGAAGATCGAGAGGGAGAGAGGAAGGGACAGTGAGAGGCAGAAAGAGAGAGGATCTTTCCAGCATCCTTTGTCTTTTTCTAATCCATTTCAGATCCATTGTATTGTCAGTTTGATTTATGACTTGCCAGCATCCCATCTCCCTGCAATGTCAAGACTATGAAAAATACATACAGCCGTCTATATCATGCATGATGATATCAGCTTACTGATGCATGCCTTAAACTTTGATCATTCTGAATAAGACAGCTGAACCATCGCCCTAGCCGATATTAGCAGATGAGCTCTCTGTCACTAGAATGTTAATAGGATTAGCATTAGCATTTTGCTCGGTCCTCATCCTTGACTGTCTGGTGCTCATGCTTTGATCTGCTCAAACGGCGTTGGTAATACAAATGATAGGGAGGCCTGTTCAGCTGAGTAAATCATGTCTTTGCTTTGTCTGATTAGGCATTACACACCTCTTAGGCGTCACTAAAGGTGGAGCTGGGTCTTAGATACGGAAGGGTTTCGAGAAGTCCCCTTGAAAGTTAAGTTTGCCGCCTCAAGTCTTCTGGTCTATCCGCTGCAGTCAAAGATGAAGAACTAAATCTGCATGTAACTTCACAAGAGGAGGGATGGGATCATGGTCAGCTTCAGCCCTGGATACCCCCTGGTATTCCCTCACACACAAACAGAAGCTATGTCTGGCGTTAGCGTTAACTTTAGCATCAGCTTTAGCATGATACTTTGCCCTGTCATCCCTTCCTACAGACACAGAAGCAGATTCTAGCTTACATTTATATGTAGTCATTTAGCAGACGCTCTTATCCAGAGCGACTTACGGTAAGTACAGGGACATCCTCCTAAGGCAAGTAGGGTGAAGTGCCTTGCCCAAGGACACAACGTAAATTTGCACGGCCGGAAACCGAACCAGCAACCTTCTGATTAGTAGCCCGACTCCCTAACCGCTCAGCCATCTGACCCCAGCTTCAACATTAGTGTCAGCCCTCGCATCCCAACAGACACAGCATCTAGGTCGACCAGTGCGCCACAGGTCTCAATCTGACAGGGAGTAAACCAGGACCACAGGACGACATGACCGGGTCACCCAAAGTGAGGTTTCAGGTCACCTGTCAATTGCGATGTCTGAGCATGAGGCAGACATAGCTGTGGGACTCTGGCCTACTTGACTTAGAGAGTTTGCAGGGCAGCTTATGTCAAATGACAGCCAGTCGCCATTCTCCCGGTCTGCAGGGCCGTGCTTCTGGGCTTCTGTTTGACAACCATCAGGAGACTGTGAGTGGGAGGAGTTTAGCGCAGCAGAATCAATATTTACTCAAAGGAACGTTTGACGAAACCTGTTTATTTATTAACACTCCATGGCACACACACACACACGCACGCACTCGGCTGACATTGGTTTGGGACGATCACACACAGACATGGTGACAAACAGCGTTTTATGTGTGCCTGCACCCCCACACATGCACGCCCTCACATGCACGCCCACACATGCACGCCCACACATGCACGCCCTCACATGCACGCCCACACATGCACGCCCACACATGCACGCCCTCACATGCACGCCCACACATGCACGCCCTCACACGCACGCCCACACATGCATGCCCACACACGCACGCCCACACATGCACGCCCACACATGCACGCCCTCACATGCACGCCCTCACATGCACGCCCACACATGCACGCCCACACATGCACGCCCACACATGCACGCCCACACAAGCATACTGCGCTCAACCGAATCATTTAGTCCGGTGACATCGTCCTCCTTCTCTCTCCTCTGTCATGACTACTGATGGGGGTCAGAGAAAGGGTGGTGGGGGTTACAGGGAGGTGGGGGGGCGGGGGGAGGCTGGTGGTGGAGGGGGGTAGTGGGTGGGGGGGGTTGGGGGGGAGCAGGCAGGGAGATGGGATGACTTGACCTGCAGGTGTTTCCCTGAGAGCAGTGAGCCCCCATCCCTAGGTCGATAGCGCTCGCGCTAATGGCTAAACGACTGGCTACGAATGAGCAATGGCCCTCATCAGTTAGGGTAATGGCGTCCCTGGGCCTTCTGAGAGGAATCCTGTCAGATCTCTGGCCTTCTGTGTGTGCGGTGTGTGTGTGTGTGTGTGTGTGCCTGCTCACATTAATTAAAGAGTACGGATGCGGTGTTTCATCTCTCCTGCTCCCGTAAGTCGTGGATCAGCCTTATGAAAGGTACAAGGCCTCAGGAGAGGGCGAGGGTTCAGCAACAGTAGCCCTCGCCCTGGCGCATCCCTGCTTTATCTACGGTTTGGATCGACTCCCTGGAGTCTGGATGAGACCATCATAGCACTGCAAAAATACCCTCTGAAGTTGAAGTGCAAAAATATTAGTAATGAGCTTGCTTGTGCTTAAAAGAGCCTATTATACTGGCAACTACTATAATAAGAAGAAATAATAATAAAAGTAATACTGTACTAGAAAGTCCAACTACATTTGAAATCTAAACACAAGATAATCACACTCACTCGGCACTGCTCTGAGACGCACACATCCTGCGACGTGTTTTATACGTGTGAACACAACAGAAATGCGATTGTACTCTCAGATCTGAACCACGTCTTGACACTAAAGAGATGAGAAGGCCACTGGTGAATCATGACTTTTGTAGCGTGGTGAAATACCTGCTGTTTGTCGTGTATGACGTGTGCAGATGCAGGTAGAAAGGGAAGTGATGGTGCCTAGGGCAGTGTTTGTTCCTAGCTTCACTGTCTCACAACAGAGGATGTGTTACAGATCTGTTTTCACAGGGTAGGCGTGTTCATCAGTTCTGTTCCTTGGAACGATAGGCTACTGTGCAGGTGCTGTGAAACATCTGTGTTCTGATTGATCTTTCGCATTCGCACACACTCAAAAGTTGAACTTTCACTCAACTTTTGAGTCAACGAATGGAAAAATAAGATGGTGGCCATTTTGAAAATGTATGGAATCATACTTTAAGCAGCACAAACGGGATTGCATTGAAACGCACCACTCAGTTTGTAAAAATATGCTGCAGTAACAACGTGTTGCAACTCTGCATGAACAAGCTGTTTGTCTCAACAAGACCTGAATTATTAGAATTCAGTGTATGAGTCTGTGTCGAATCATTCTGGATGGTAGGACTGAACAGATGGTGGAGTCTCACAAAATGTTCCGAACACAATGATAGGACACTGTTGTTACCAGAGCAATACTTAACCAACTCATTCCCCCCTTACACAGAAGACACTAATGCACTGTCATCAAATGCAACATTCAGCTCCACAATGAGATCTGCATATTGGACATTATTTGACCTTGGTGTCAATGACGACCAGGTGGGCAATACTTTTACCATTACTAAACAAGTGTCAAGATCCAATCGCTCAACATCAATCCCAGTTACTGCCTACATAGACCATACTGCATCAGCACCATCCGACACTGTTTGTCTGAGCGCTACGATGTAACATCGACAAGGGTGTATGTGTTTGTATGTGTGTACAAAATAAAACTGTCAACCTACCATTATCCAAGTTTATGAATAATCTTTGAACTTTGACCCAGGAAACTTTCCCTCCCTGCTGACTCACCTCACCTGCATATTAACACCAAGTCCACACCTCATCGGAGCAGACGGATAATTAAGCACAAACCAACAGCTCTCTGGTCATCTGGTCAGTTGTTGCTAGCCAGTTGTTGCTAGCGCCAAGACACTAATGATTTCACTGCGTCTGCTCACCTCCCTGACCCCAGTGGCTCATGGGTAATCTGCAGGCTGAGGTTGTTTGTGTTGATGCTCTGAAAGAAAGGCAGTGTATGCTGTGGTGAGCGAAAGGCTGAGAAGCTCAGACACCCCGGTTCTTTCTGAGTAGGTGTCGACCAAAACAGATGCCTTGTTTGTGGGAGGGAGGGAGGGAGGGAGGGAGGGAGGGAGGGAGGGAGGGAGGGAGGGAGGGAGGGAGGGAGGGAGGGAGGGAGGGAGGGAGGGAGGGAGGGAGGGAGGGAGGGAGGGAGGGAGGGAGGGAGGGAGGGAAAAATATAAAGAAAGATAGATAGAAAGACAGATAGAAAGAGAGACATAAATAGAGAAAGTGACAAAGAAGAGGGTGGTTACTAAAGCGGCAAAGAGAAGCTGATTCACACGGTAACATCTACATCTCCACAGGCTTGCAGGCTGTGCAGGGTGCGGTGCAGCCCAGCTCCTGTGGTGAACGTGGGCCTCCATGAGGCCCTGACCTCCCTGGAGGACAGGTGGGTGTGGTGCAGCCCAGCTCCTGTGGTGAACGTGGACCTCCATGAGGCACTGACCTCCCTGGAGGACAGTTGGGTGTGGTGCCAGTGGGTCTGGTGATGGGGTGACTCGTTGTAAAGAGACAGCCTGAAGGATAAATGCCAGGAAGCAGAAAAGGATGTAAACAATTATGTGGGACGTAGGATGAAAGGAATGGAAAACAGAATGTTTCAGCATGGAGGCTTATCACCAGTTAGAGTACAAAAGCCATCACCACAGAGTTTTCAGTAGTGATGGATTTGATGAATTTTCTCTGGAACATATGGAAAACCTTTTGTTCAGAAGGTGACTTCGTACTGCCAAATACCATAAATGTCACATGCTAAAGTCTCACTGTACAGTCACAACTTCAAACTTTAATTAACAGTAAAATTCAGTTTAATTAAGAAGTTACACATTAACTAAAAGGTATTGAGCGTGAACACATGGAATATTTCAGAGAGTCACGACACATCATACACACAGAGAAGGTTCTAAATAGCATATCTGTGAAATAAGATATCTTCAAAATAGCAGATGTCTCAGAGACAACCAACCATAACTAAGACACTAAATAAATTATTTAAAAAAAATATTTAAAAATTGACAGCAAACTGACAAACTTTTATACCTGTTTATTAAGTTTCACATCTTTGGATCATTTGAATAATGCCATTTTCTTTCCCTTTCCTTTTATCTGTATGTACACAGATGAGTTATCTTTTAAATAGACTGTGCAACGCAACCAACTCATTAATCTTAATTTTGGTTCGATCAACACATAACTGTTGACAAAAAACGCCAGTGGGCTACTCTGAAGATCACTCTGAACACACACTCTGAACACACACTCTGAACACACACTCTGAACACACACTCTGTACAACAGACATCCTTCTTGGTTGCATCATGCAGTGGTGTGAGCTCTGAGGTGGCAGAGGTTCAGTCGATTACTTGGGAGGTTTCTTCAAATATATTGTTCAGTTCTTCTTATAATCAATGCTGACAGGTCGATCGCCACTGCACACAGTTGATCCGGATACAAAATCCAATGTGACATCTAACTAGTTATGTCACCTTGGTAACGACCCCCAGATAACCTTTGTCTTTGGAAAAGTTTCAACCCCATGAATAAATTACAGGTAGGTAATTAAAGAACCGTTTCCTGTTTTCAATTAGCTGCAAGTTGTTTTTTTGTTTAAGTAGGCAGGTATGTACAATACTGTATGTGTGCAAGCTAATTTCTCATATTCCAATATGCAAAGCATTATCTGTGGTTTAGAATCAATGCATTAATAGCTTTGGGTTAATAGCAATTCTATAAGTGCCATGACTAATTACTTTTTGTCCCCCTAATTATGCTTAATTCAGAAAAACTCAATACGAATCAAGACCTTGCAGGCCCCTCTACAGGTTTAGATGGGACTCTGAAACACTCTTTAATTTATTATGCTATGTTATACAGGCAAACTAAAAAAGTACTTTTAGCAGTGTAATATCCTAGTAAACATTTAATTGTATGAATAATTGTTGAAAATACAGAACTTTAAGAAACAATGAAGGGGCAACATAAAAAGTAGCATGCATGTATTTTTTGCAAAACTTATCAGGAAGTCATGGTGACAAGGTGACGTGTAATTCCTTCAGTAGCCTACCCTTCAAGCTTTGATGTGGTGATTGAATGTAGTCATCTGTTTGGGGTGAGAGCAAGATGAAAGCAGAGAATGAAGAACAGGTCCTGGATTCCTAGACTCAGCAGTTTGGATGGAGATAGTAAAGCGATATGCAGCAACCTGAATATGCGTGTCGCCTGTAAGAAGTAAGCGCTGGCTCTCAACTGAAGGGCATATCACCCTGGGTTTGATGGCCTGACGTTAGAGCAGGGTTAGAGCACATGCAACCTTGTCAGATGTTCCTCTCCTGAATGACGACACTTTGATCAACGCGCTCAGTATATTTCCAGGACCGTTTGTTCGATAGTCTCTCTGATATCACACTGAGGCGACATGCGAGCGCTGTGGAGCGCTTACACAGACAGTTCACACTGTGGACGACTGCTAGCCGAGAAACGGTTCAGATTAACATAACTTTTCAAAAAAACTAAATATGTATTTTCACAATAAACCTGTTTTCAAGATTTTGGAGAAGAAAAAAAGAAAAAAAAAAATATATATATATATATATATATATATATATATATATATATAGGCCTATAAAGCTCAATAGCAGTGCTGTAATAATTCTTCTGTGTCTAATCTTTGTTAGAGTTTAGTGGAAACAGTGGTTTTACTCAGCTCAGCGACAGACCAATAACTGAGCGAGCACTCAAACATGTCGAGGCATTTTCAGAGTGATACATCCATAAAATTGGTTCCACCCCTCACACCTTGTCTCTGAAACCATGCGGTTATTAATATTCTATATCATCCTAACACAAAGCTGAACCCTGGTTTAAGTGATTAAGATCCCACAAGCTAGTATAGAGAGCAGATTAAATGTGAATGGAGGAGTTTCTGCTCTAGGGGCATCCAGTCATTAGTCAGAGCTAAATGTTAGTGTAAGCAAGTGTGTCACTTGACTTAACTTGGCTATGATAAATAAATCACTTGTAGTTTTGGACTGTGCGTTTGCATGCATTTGAGTCACATCTGGGTTTACAGAAAATGTTTGAGCAATAGGTCCCAATACAATCTTCTCAGGGGTGCCGTATAGGGGGGGGAATTTAGGACAATTCCAAAGGCCCCTGACTGACAAGGGCCCCCAAAAAATAGACATTATTAAATAGACAATAATATAAATTATCTTTTTTTTATGGGGCCAAAAATTCCTGGCGGCGCTCCTGATTCTCCCTACTTAAGGCCCCTTGACACCAAGAACAATAACAATAACTATAAGGATACCGTTTTAAAAATTGTTCTATATTTAAAACAATGGCAGACTCCACACTGATAACGATAACTATATCGTTGGGATCCCTTTCCCCAAAAAACATTCCATCCGTGTGATCCATCCATTTAAATCGTCCGGGCATTTGAAATGGAATATTAGAGGCCGTTTAGGAAATAATTCAGACTGTCCTAAGCAGACAGATTTGAAACACACTCACAAAAACATATGAAGTGTGAAAACATATGAAACATTTATGTGAAAAAAAAAAGTCAAATTCATTTTTTTTTTCGAAATAAATGTTTTGAAAAAACTGAAACTTTATTGTGGTGTGTTTTTGGGGGGGAAAAGTTGAAAAAAGATTTTCTAATAAAGGTTGCGAAAAAAGGTTTCAGAAGTTTGAAAAGATTACTTTGAAAAAAAGTTTTGAAGAAAGTTTCGAAAAAGATTGAAAAAGTGTTTTAGAAAAAGGTTTGAAAAAGGTTTTGAATCAATATTTTCGGAAAAAGGTTTGAAAAAAAGGTTTGCATCATTGATGAGTACTTGATGAGGACTCTTTACTATACTCTGCTCTGCTTTACTTCTCTGTTCTCATCTCCCCCACTCCTTCTCTCTCCTTTCCTCTCACTGTGTATGTGGGAACAAATATTTGAAAGGTTGAAAAAACATTTTCAAAAAACGCTTGCCTCATTGATGAGTACTTGATGAGAACTCTACTATACTCTGCTATTACTGAAGCTGTAGGCTTCATGTTATTCCCTCTCCTTCTTTCTCCTATCCTCTCCTTTCACATACGGGGATGTGATTTTTCATTAGTATGAATGTGTGTGGACGTTTCATATGTGAATGTGTGTGAACGTTTCATATGTGAATGTGTGTGAACGTTTCATATGTGAATGTGTGTGAACGTTTCATATGTGAATGTGTGTGAACGTTTCATATGTGTTTGTGTAAGGACATTCTGAAATATTTCCTGAACGGCCCCTCACAATAGTAGGCAACATTGCGAGAAGCTGATTGTACAGGTTGGTGTAATTATGAGTCAGATGGCTGAGTGGTGAGGGAGTTGGGCTAGTAATCAAAAGGTTGCCGGATTGATGCCCTGCCATGCCAAATGACGTTGTGTCCTTGGGCGAGGCACTTCGCCCTACTTGCCTTGGGGGGAATGTCCTGTACTTACTGTAAGTTGCTCTGGATAAGAGAGTCTGCTAAATGTAATATAGTTATAGTTCTTGGTGTGAACGGGCTTCACGGCTTGTTGGTCTGGAGAGTAATGACTGGAGGGAATGGTCAGTGGAGGTGGGTGTGCCCACAGCACATGCAGGGGCGGATCTAGACATTTTCATCTGGGGTGGCAATGGGGTGGCAGAAGGAAGTGGTTGGTGGCCTCCTGGAGGCAAATCAAAACCCAAAGTAGGGGGGCACAGTACTCCCTATGGTAAATGATTAGGCTATAACATTGTAGTTTAAATTAAACACTAATATTTTTATTATTTATATAATATTTCTGTAATGTACAAATCATATTTTTCCACGGGAAGATTGGGGTGGCAAGTATTTTTTATTGGGTGGTAGCTGCCACCCCTTGCCACCCCTTAGATCCGCCACTGAACACATGTTCATTTTTATTCTTGTACACAACATTTTTTGTGTGGAAATAAGAACTGGGAACCGTTAACTAGACTATTAGATGGTTTCTCTACACAACCAGGCATCCTGAAGCGTTTTATGCTAATTGCACTGCCCTAATGTAGTCCAAGTACTTCACAGGTCCCAGACGGGAAGATTTCCATTTTAAATAGATGTTAATGGTGCAACACAGGCTACTGCTTTGTTGTTGTTTGTTCGTTTGTTCGTTTTTTTTTTACGTTGAGGTCCTACACACACACACGCACACATATATGACTGGTAGTACTATAACCTACTTCACAACAAACGAATAAATCATGACTTTGCCATAATGGTGATACAAAAGATGCTAATTTACAGCTCTAAATTAGCCCATGTGGGAATATAACGCTAAGTCTGTCAATAACAAAAACTGAATTATGTCAAAGTAATGATTTAAAATGTTGAGCAAAGAATCATGCTTTTACTAGTATAAACCCATAGCTCACCAGTCATTGCATCATACAATTTCACAGTTTATATATTTTCAATAGCAAAATAACAAAACAGCATTGATTGCAGTAAAAAAAAAACAGTGTGCCAGTTCTTAGTTTTACATTAGTTCTGATGGCCATGAGAGAGGAAGGAAAAGTGGTCCTCATAATGAAGTTAAAGTTAACTTGTTAGAAGTACAGTACACAGAGACCTGCATGGAACAAAAGCTGTTTGCTCACAGTCACAGAGCGAATCAACAAGTCAACCGAGAACAAAGTTATTAAAATAAGTTATTAAAAGATAGACGTATCGCCATAGCGGCGGCCCCTCCCTCCGCATTCAACCCAACTATTGACAATTTTAAAAAGCACAAATTCAAGAAGCAGTGATTAAAGCACACCAGCACTAAAGGTTTAGGATTACGACAATAATTTATATTAATGTTACACTTACTACAATGGAAGTACATGGCAACACTTTATATTTAGGGTTACAATAACTATCATGCAACTTCATAGCAACCCTTTACACTGAGGTTACATTAAGTACTGTGTAACTTTAAAGTAACATTTTAAAGACATTCTCCAGGGGTAGTAGGAGTATGTTGATATGTATTCTTGTTTTGGTAACACAACGTTCAACTATCCCTTTACAACATACACTTACTCCTTACACCCTTCCTGCATACTGTGCCTTCTAACAATTCTGGAAAAAATGATTACATAGACATCCTTGTGTACCTAAAATGTTTTTAAAAATAGGGACTTCATTGCTACAAAATTACATGGAAATTAATAGAACTTTAATGTAAAGTGTTACCAAGACAACTGAATGAGGCCTCCAGCTGACTGTAGACACCAGGCCCTGTATAGATGCTCTGTGCAGTCTGGTGAATCCTCCTCTTCATACTCTGAGCTCTTCAACACTGAACATATAAGTATGTTTTGAGCTTCTTCTTTTCACCAGCTCTCTTTCCCCTGAGTACACATCTCCTTGCCGGGAATCTGAACTGAAATAAACATATCCTTGGAAAGATGTGTTTGTTTGTGTGTGTTGGCGGTTGGTGGTGGTGGTGATAGTGGAGGGGTGGGTAGATAAAAACAAAACTCGGCAAAAAACTTTGCTATGATTTGACCAGAGATATCTGATGAACAGCTCACTGCTGATTCCACTCTTTCAGCAAGGGGGCAGGTTGGCGGACTTGCAAGGTCAAGGGGCTCACAAGCAAGAGAAAGCATCTCTGAATGCTTCCTGCATAATTAAGTGAAACAACTATTGATTTAGTCTAAATAGGGCAGAGATGCCACGCTTTGGATGTCTTTCCATATCAAGGACAAAACATTTTCGTTCAAGTGTGCTTATCTGAGTTGATGTTGTACACTTATAACTTGCAGAGAAGTCTCCTAGTTGTGGAACACGTTGATTTCAATGACTGAATGCTGTAATCTGAATGTTTTTTGGCAGTCAACAACCTGAGATGACTGACAGGATGTATTTGTTTTGAGTTCAGCAACTTCCTGACCCCCAGCCCCCTCTGCCCCCACTCCCCCTGACCCCCAGTCCAGTCCCCAGCCTCCTCTGCCCCCACACCCCCTCGTCCTTGCCCATCGCTCCCTCCCAGTACCTGTCATTGACACTCTGAGACTGCAGGTTGCCTCCCAACTGTGATTAGAAGAGACAGATGGGTTGGGGGGAGGTGATGAGCAGAAGAAGTAAAAAAAAAAAAGAGAGATTTGGTGCTGTGTGGGGGGAGAGAGAGGAGGAAGGATGGGCATGTATGGTTCCTCCTCCACGCCTTCTGGGATTGTGTCTGAAGCACAGACAGCCTCCCTCCAGGAGCCGGGAAGACATCCGGTGGTGTGTGTGTGTGTGTGTGTGTGGTGGGTATGTGTGGTTGGGGGGGTGAGGGGGGGGGGGTATGGGTGGGGGACTCAACCACAAGTAGGGCTAGCTCAACACACATCGTTATTGTGGTGTATTGAGGGAACGTTTATTTGTGTGTTTTTTATGGGAAACACACTGTAAAAAGTTTGTACATATGTAAAAAAAGAAACACATCGAGATACCATTGAGTCTTTTTAACCTGCATGTGAGGGCTTAACATCCTCCTCGCTGAGCGAGGCTAAAGCGTTTGACGGGGAAATGTCCCTCCAGTGTTGTGATCTTGTTCTCTTTGTGTTTACACATGATCCCTGCCACAGGGGTTCCACCCCCTGCTGCTGCTGTTAACGCAGGGGAGAATTCCTCTGAATCACCTGCTCTCGTACCCGTACAGAGCTTTGAACTCAAGCTTACACACGATCTCATGAACCCATCTATGTTGGGATGAGCACTGCAGTAACTCAGCAGTTTGAGCATTTGACTGCAGATCAAGAGGTTGCTGCTTCAAATTCCCTCTTGTACCTCGCTTTGGATTAAAGTGCCTGGAAAATACATACATTGCAACGATCAGACACTGTGACACTTGTAAACTGTACACTTTTTATGCTAAACCTTTTTTGCAGAACTACTAGTTCTACTAAGTACTATTTGTATGGTGCTTTAGATAAACGTGATATTCTTAATGAATATAATACAAAATGTTACACACATCGCAATTAGGAGACACTGTTCTCTGTTTGTGGTTGTTATAGTTACTGCATGTAGTAAATGTCTTTGACGTTCTCTTCCTGGAAGACTTCATCTTCTGTAAATGTGTGTGCATGGTTGATGCATGAATCGTTGCTCATTTTTCTTTAGCAAAGTATTGATTGTAGAAACATTGTTATAGATTTGGTGTGGTAAAGAAAAATCTTTAAACACCTAATTAAGCACATCGTTAAAATACATTGTCATCAGCATTTTTAAACATAACTATTGACTCTGTAAACAACAAGTTCATATCATTATTTAAAAAAAAAATGTTTATACATCCACACTCTGAGTAGATAGTTCCATTAAGCATCTTGGGCCCTAAACAGTTTATTCTGTATCATGTTGACATACTCCTCATTTCAGTTTCTCTACTCTCAATGTTTTTAAAAGTTCACATTCTTTGTATGTTTCAAGGTGAGCTTTCAAAGGGTAAAGTTGAAAATGTTACGTAATTAATTGCAAGGGTTCTTTATTCATAGTCCCTGCTTAGATTGCTGCCCCCGCGACCCGACGCCTGTATAAGCGGTAGATGACGAGTGACGAGTGACGACGAGTTTATTCATAGTATTAATGAACGCGTCACACACATGTCGGATTACAGCCAAGAGAGCTCTGTATGGAATCAGGCTTAGGTGGACGATGTACACCATTTGGTTCGGTGTGTGTGTGTGTGCTTGAGAGGGTATGTGTGTGTTTATGCAACAGAAAGAAAAGTAGCTTGCTTTAGACTCCCCTTCTTCTCAAGTCCCTCCAGCGTCTTAGCTAGCGAGCTTTTATAATTGGAAGCCATTATGTTCTTTAAAGTCTTAACAATGACTCGGAAGGCTGCTGCAGCAAGCAGATGAGCAGATTTAGACCATCTGGCCATTTGGACCATATGTCCAGACCACAAGCAGAGACTAGTGTAAAGGGTTTACTATCACGGATACAACCTGAAAGATAAGACAAAACTAACTTACTATTGTGAAGGCAGATATCCGCCCAGACTATTGTGAAGACACAAACACAGAGTGGATTCCGAGGAGTTGTCTCAGCATACCGCACCCGACTCCTAGGTGGGTTTTTTATCCAGCCACACCTGCACAGCCCCTGGTGAGGGTACATGGCTGGTATGGAGCTTTGAGCTTCCTGGGTTTCGGACGAGCTTTTCCTCCAAGGAGCCCTTCCTTAGCGTGGGGTGTTCCAAGGCTGAGACCTGCTTCCAAACCGAGATCTGGTTCCAAAATGAGACCAGGTTCCAAACTGAATCTTTGATGTGGTGTTTGCCTCAGTGCTGTCGAGGCTGGAAAGGACTGACAACTGTGTTGTGTACTTCAAATAATGAGATGGACCCAGATCAAAGGCTGTGCTCCATAACATTGGTTCTCTGTATGTGTGTATATGTGAGTTTAGGGGGTGTATGTGTGTATGTGGATGTGTGTGTGTGTGTGTGTGTGTGTGTGGAGCGCGTGTTTGTGAATGTGTATGCATGTGTGTGTGGAGGGGTGTCTGTTGGTGGGCATGTGTGTATATCTAGACATCTATGACCCGATGCCACTCCAGAGTTGAGATGCTCTGCCTGCATTGTGTTTGCTAGGTCCTTTGTCCTCTCTGTTTCCTCGCCCGCCCACCCCTCCCACCTGGCCACATGCCAGCCCACAGCAGCCTCCAACACAAGTACACACATGCTCTCTCTCTCTCTCTCTCTCTCTCTCTCTCTCTCTCTCTCTCTCTCTCTCTCCATCTCTCCATCGCTTAGTCTCTCGGTCTCTCTCTCTCTCTCTCTCTCTCTCTCTCTCTCTCTCTCTCTCTCTCTCTCCCTCTTTCTCTCCATCGCTTAGTCTCTCGGTCTCTCTTTCAGTCCCTCTCTCTCTCTCCGTCTCATTCTCTCTTGTTCCCTCTCTGTCTCTTTGTTTCAGACACACAAAAACAAACACACACACACACACACAAATAAACAAACACACAAAATATCTCAATAGAACCTCAAATGAGACGGCGCTAGTTTTCCAAGTCAACTTGCCAGGAAACTCTGCTTTCTAATGCATAACCCGTTTTC
This sequence comes from Hypomesus nipponensis, assembly GCF_054491055.1. Classification (NCBI taxonomy): domain Eukaryota; kingdom Metazoa; phylum Chordata; class Actinopteri; order Osmeriformes; family Osmeridae; genus Hypomesus; species Hypomesus nipponensis. The sequence continues at coordinate 4,272,699 of NC_140372.1, forward strand.
ATCTCATACGTGACCAATCAGAGCACCCATGACATCTATCTCTATGCTTGGCATGAGTTGCCGTCTGTTTAACAATGCATTGTGGGTTATTTTGGCTCTGTGACTCATGGGTCTGAGGTACAGCTAATAGGCTGTAATTAGGACAAACTGGAGCGCTGCACTGGAGAGTGTGCGCTGCTCTTCACATGCTGACTGCAAGGCAGAGGAGAGAGCTTCAGCACTTTCCATAGATGTGACGATAACAGGCCTGTAGACTCCAGAACCTAATCGCTCCCTCTGAGAGATGAACACTATGGAAATATGCCTGATTGATGAAAGCGGACTCTAAGTGTCTCTGCGCGTGTCAATTTGAGTGTTTGTGTGCAGGTCTGTGTGTGTGTGCGTGTGTATGCGAGTGTGTCGATGTGTATGTGTTACTGTGAACAAAATAACGACACCAACTCAACATTGCTGCTTCTATATGAAGTGTGTAGACTGATTCATTTAGAGGCACATTTAATTTCCAGTAAAAATATCACTGACGCATTCATGAATATGCAAACTGATGCTCATGTAAAAAAGATCCCTTGGAAAATACAAACAGACATGTACACTATATGGAGTCTTCATGTTCATGAATACGTCAAGATATTTTCATCCAAATGTACCTCTAAACAAATTCATAAAGAATAATTTCATTAGTTATTGTTCCTTGATTAACAGAACCGATAGAACCATAGAACTCATTCCAATGTCAGGAGAGATGTATGGAGATGAAATATTTTATAAATCAGCCAGAGGCAATTATACTGGTCATGAAAAATGGAGAACATAAGAAAAGAGCTGTAGAAGGACTTCCATATCATGGCACCTACAGCTCTCTGACTTAATGAATGAAAGAAACCCCTCAGTCTATAGCCTCTGGGCCCGAAAAACTATCTTGTCCTCAAAGGTGACTCCGCTGATAAATATTTTAGCATTGGCAGGCTGTTATTGTTTCCTTCAGTAGAAGTGTGTTAAGTGTGTCTGCAAGGGGCACTGTTGCCTGTTGTTGTATGTTAGAGAGCTGAGGGAAAGCTGGGAGGGTCTTCATACATGGACTGAAGAATGAAGACTGGACACTGGAGACAGGAGACAGGAGACAGGAGACAGGAGACATGTGAAGCTGAGTATCATAGCTAACACTCACAGTCCTCTGAGGACTGGCTCATCGGGCTGCGTCTTTACTCAGCGTCTTTCCTCAACAAATATACAGTATGTGTTTATCATTGTACATGTTGATGGAGCTTTGAGTAGAATGGTCTTATGTTCTGCCTGGCTTAAGTGTTAATCAATCATCAACTGCAAATGCATAGCTGCACTTAGGCTCTTCATAGCATCCTCAATGGTAAATATTGGCACAACCTCTGCACGATGTTTGCTTCTCTGCTACTTATATAATAATTAAAAACAAAAGAGTATAGCATTGTTGTCTCTGTATTGTCAATGTATAGCTTAGTTTTGATTAAACCCTTTGTTTAGAAATTGGGTTTATGTGTTTGAAAACATGGCAATGTTTCATGTTTTTATGGAGTCAACCCACAAACTGTCCACCCCTAACAGCAGTTAGATTTCACAGTATAATCATTTCCTTCCTCCTCACATACGCAGTGATATTTATTGGTCCCAATTAGTCCAGAAAATGGAAAATAATTTCTTACCTCAGTGTCAGCACTGTTGCAAAAAAAAAGATAAAATTGTTGGCATAACTCTTTTTTAATGCAAATAAATGCTCACTAATTATATTTGACCACAAAATAAATATGAAAAATGTCTCAGGAAGATGAATGCTGCCATTACACAGTTAATTAAATTGCACAAACTGTAATAATAATAATCAGATGAGAAGCAATATATCTCCAGCCCACTACAGCAGATGATAAAATAGAGATTTTTGAAAAAATAATGAATTCACCTCACTATCCTGCAAAATAAATGTATGTTGAGAAAGCGTTTTTTTGCCTGAAGGGTATGTTGAGCTGTAGTTATTTTAGAAATCAAAATCAAATTCCTAATAAAGGTCAAAACTTTGTTTTATTTTAGATAAATTAGATGTTGTGCTCAGAGCTGAGATTCTTCACTGTTCCTGTAATCACTGTCGACATCTGTTCTTTCCACAATTTGATAAATGCCAGTCAAGCCAGAATACTTAAAAACTGATATTAAAGTCAACCAACCAAGGTAAAGGAGCTGTAACATTGGCTATATGTAACCAAATCTGTTTTTTGAGTATATGACTGAATTAATGAGCCCTGGTATGTCACACAATTGCTACATAGGAGAGAAAATTGAATATGACACAGTGATTGAGGAATTATTGATGGACTGTCAGGGATCTTGCCTACTGTGGATTGTTATTCATTACTTTTCGTTGCATTCCTGAAAATACCTTTGTCATTGTTACTGTACCTTTGACACTGCAAATCTATAAATTCAGATCTCTGAATGCTTGATATTCCTGTTCCTTTGCAAATGTGTTCTTCTTTTTCTCCTCACTGCATAATGGTATCCAATCAAGGATCTGTCCCTCTCTGTATCACCAACCATCTGTGGAGGAGCGGATTCTTCACCAAAAATGCTTCTCTCAGAATCAGAATTTGGTTTATTCGCCATGTATGTTACACAAACACGACATTTACTGTGGCAGGGAGGTTCAAAACACTACACATACAGAAATCTTGAATCATGTGAAAGTATAAAAGTTTAGCTATTTCTAACAACTAAACAATCTAAGAATACAACAATTTAAAAATAAAATAACATATATATACAAATAAGAATAAGAATAAGCAGCGTGAGTGGTCAATTGGATCGGATACTGAGATGAGGAAGGCTCAAGGCTTCTTCCATTTTTTTCTCACTTGTTTTTTTTCTGGGAGTCTTTCCGTGTCTTGCTTGAGGGTTTGGGTTGGTCATAGATGACGATCTGTGGGCATCTATGAAGCCCTCTGTAAAACACTTGTAGAAAGGGCAATACAAAAACATTGTGTTTTATCTGAAGGGTCTCTATTCTGGTTATGTCCTGGCTTCAGCAATAGAGATAAATAACTTAGGGTAGACTAATTACAGCATAACTAAATATTTGTTTTCTACAGCTGGTTTAGCACCTCTGAATAATACAAGAACAGATTTAAAGAAAGCCCTCTGATTCTGGGCTTGTTCTTGTATTCATTTGAGTTTCACTCGATCCCTTCTGAGAACTAATGAGAAACTGAACCACTCAGACCTATGTTCCTGCTAACTAACATCCGGTGTCATCATTAAGACAGCATGAAGCCGCATTGCTCTCCCAGTGAGTTAAATCTGCATTAACGCCTCCTCCTCCACACACACACCCACATACACCCACACACACACACACACACACCCACACACACCCAACCTTGTCCCATGCTGATAGATGTTTCCTCAACAAAAGCAGGAGACGATAGAAGTTGAAACAAGAAAAGACACACAATTCTGAAACGATTTATTACTGCCAAACATCCCATTCAGACATCAATTCAAGAAGTCACCTTCAATATCCCCCTCCCCCACGCCCCCAAAAACAAAAAACAAAAGAAATGCGACAGGGAGAATTACGTTGTGAGGACAATTGACATTTTTACCAGGAAAATCCACAAAATGCAAAATGCAGCAGCTTTCCTAGATAAGATAACTCTCTAGTGGGACATATAACACAAATAATTAGATTTTCAAAACATATCTTTCTATCAACCTGTTAAACACGAAAGAAGCTAAATTAGTGGACTACAGAAGAGCCTGCATCTGGGTTTGAGATAGGCCTAATTTGTAATCATTTTTTTTCTCAAAGTATTTCTATTGTCTCTTTCTTTTACTCCTTCATATTAAACATGGTCTTCCAATTAATTGTGATCTTGATAAGAATGCATGCGTGGTAGGTCAAAATAACACAAGGCTTCATATGTCGTAGCCGGATGCTAACAAGCACTGATAACTAACCGCCTCACGTTCACGCTAATGTTTAATAGAGAATGGACTTGAGGCTAACTCATTTCTTTGGAAGGACCCTCATACTTTATTTCTAGAAAAGCTGACATTTACCATAGGCTAAACTGTAACCTCAAACAGTAGTTTGCCATTTGGCTTTGGGTGTGTGCTAAGTACATAGACCTGGATTTGTAGATAATGCTAACATCTTAGCAGTGGAGAACTGTGTAAATGTAGCAGGCCTCTCAGGGTGTGTAACACCGTACATAAAGGTTACATCATACCAAGTCACTACATTACACTTACCCCTTTACATTCCTTCCCCATTCTGGGGTCCGGAACACATTAACAATCAACATTATGCAAACACTTAACAACAGGCCTTGCTATATAGGTAATGTGACCTTTAATGTAAAGTGTTGCTGTTTACATTTTTTACACATTTGATTCACAGTGACAGATAAGTGAAAAATCCTGGACAAGAAAAAGTAAAAGGTCTTTAGCACTCTGCAAGATGAGTGATGGGGAAGATGTACTACCCAGAAGGGAAAGAGTCCTGGAAGAGTTGAGGCTATCAAACTAAATACATTAAATCACTACTTTTAAAAAGACGGCCCTGGCTACCCTGGTTCTGATCTAATCTCTCAAAACTCTCCTTTTGGAAAATGGATGCATTATTCAAATTCCCCAATTTTAATCCAAGGTTATCCTTGACTTTTCACTGGCAAGCTCTGGTCAATTATGCTCCTTTATCAATATCGTCCATCTATATTGCATCAGCTTATTTGAATTTCATAACCAAATACTAATATTCTCCTTTTCATGAAACCATCAGAGCAATAAGGCAGGGGTTCTTGGGGCTATCAATTACAGTGTGTGTGTGTGTCTCTCCCGCTCTGGGGTGGGAGAAAGTGGAAGCTAATTCTTTTTCCCTTGAGGTGCGAAGAGGAACAATCCTTTACCTTCATTTTATAGCAGCTGCAATGACAGAGTCTTTGTCTTGGGGGCAAGTCAGTTAACCTCCTGCCACCTCAAACAGGCAGGGTTGAAACACGCTAGGTTGAAGCTGGATGATGACTGGAGGCTTGAATGTCACCTAGAGGTCAGGAAACAGGAAACAGGAAGTGGTTTGTGTCCCACTGCAGGATAGCGTCAGGCTGAGACTGGGGTCACTGTTGAGTGGGTGTAGCGGCTGAGGTGGAGCATTGTCACTGGTGTCTTCGGACTAGCAGTGTCCAAGACCATGTTGTTAGATTCTGGGTTAGATCATTGGTAAGATAATCATCTGGACTTGAGGTGGAGATGGCGAGTGAGAGAGACAGAGAGAGAGTAATGGAAGGAGGAGGAGATGGAGAGAATCACACATTAAGAGTAATCAGCCAGACAGACATGGGGAGACAGAGAGAGAGTGAGAGAGAGACATTAAACCAACTGAACAAAGACACAGAGGTGCCTCCAGACACATTCTAAATTATTAAGCATGTTGTCTGTGTGTTGCCTTTCTGCCCTGGCCCAGAACCCCAAAACTAAAACACACTACACTGGCACCTGGCTGTCCTGCAGGTTTTATTCTTTGTAATGTTCCAGACTTTTGCATTTGTTTTTGTCTTTCTCACAGTTCAGCTTCAATCCCCTTTGAAATTACATCTTTCTATCATCTAACATGATCATGTCCAAAATGTACAGTTTGTCCATTGTAAAAAGAAGGGAAGGTATTCACCGATGCGAATCCTGACGTAATCCGTTTGTGCTCACGTATAGATTGTTGTCACATGCTTTGTGTGACTGTCCAGGATAATATCACTCTTGTCAAAACAAATCAAAATCTATTTTTATAGCCCTTTATACAAGCAATGTCACAGAGGGCTTTACATACACCCATAAGACTGCCCCTTAACCAACCTCAACCCTCAAGGAAGACAAGGAGAAACTCCCAGAAAAATTCACTAGAGAAGAAAAAATGGAAGAATCTTTGGAAGGAATTCAGTGAGGGATCTCCAACTCCAGAGAGAGTTGACTCTTATCCATCCAGTCTTGCATGTTGGCAGTTTATTGCTGCACTGCCCCTTTATTTACATGGATGCTGTTCATGACTGTGTGAGGAGACCATGCATGTGCATTCATGTGCTTGGCCCTTCATCTATCCTGGTGTTTTTATTCCCAGGGTCAAAATCTAACTATGCTAGTCATCAGTACACTCGGCTCCAGGAACCCAGTTTTGGATTATGTGTGTGTGAAGGTGTGTGTGTGTTTGTGAAGGTGGAGGTGTGTGTGTGTGTGTGTGGGCATGTGAAGGTGGAGGTATCCATCCATGAAATAGCTCTGTTCCTTCATCATTCTATGGATGAGTTCTCGTCCTCGCAGCTTGCTTGCGATGTCACAACCCTCTTTCCATGGACACATGACACATAATGCTCAAGCTGCGATGTATACAAGGGCAGCGCTGCTTCTTCCTCCCACACACACACACACACACACACACACACACACACACACACACACACACACACACACACACTCACACACACACACACACACACACACACGCACACACACACACACGCACACATAAACAGTATGCAAAATGGACAAACAACATTCTGTTGGAGAAGGACCCACGCACCCTCAAGATGCCCATAAATACAGACCCCTCCACAACGGTGCCTGGTATTAATGTCAGATTTATTAATATGACTTTGTAAGTTGGCATGTTTTTTATTACCTGCTCCATCTCCATGCCAACCACTCTAGTTCTCAGTATTGACACGTGAATTTATTGGTGTGACAGACCCTGTCTCTGTCGGCTGTCACAGAGTAGCAATGAATCATACTCGCATCTTGTGTTTTATTGCTTGGTGTGAATGGACAGCATGAGTGCATGTATAGCTTGGGAGGGTGTATTCCTATGAAGGAAATCCCAAAACCCAGTCACGCTGGTGTTGTTGTTGTTGTTTCGCAAACATTTTTGGCCTTGTCTGCTCTTTGTGGCTCTCTGTATAGAAATGGATGATTCTTATGCATTTTGTCCACGAGACACATCTGAATTTGTTCGACCGCCTGTGAAGAACTGACTCGTGAACTTTTTCTTGGACACCTTATGTTCATCTTCTCCAAGGCTTTCCTCTCACAGTTCTGACAATGTGTGACATTGTCATCAAAAAGTTATTGTAAACCCCAAATAAAAAAATATTTGAGTGTAAAGCCTTGTCTGAACTGTCCATTAGTATTCATCCAGCCTGCTGTTGGATAACACAACAACCATAGCAACAATTATCTCTGCACACAGTCACTGTGAAACAACACAGAGATTGAACATATAAATCATGGTTATCATGACTTGGATGGATCTCAGCTCACAGTGTGGATTGAATTAATATGTGTGTGTGCATGTGTGAGTCTGTTCTTGTGTGAGTGGGGCAGCTGTAGCTTGCCGTGCATCTGCGAATTTAAAGTGTGATTGCATTATCAGCTATCTCCTACTGCAGAGAGAGAGAGAGAGAGAGAGAGAGAGAGAGAGAGAGATAGAGAGAGAGAGAGAGAGAGAGAGATAGAGAGAGAGAGAGAGAGAGAGAGAGAGGAAGAGAGAGAGAGGAAGAGAGCAGAGAGGTCATAAATAATGTGTGACCGAAACAAGCTGTTGAATTATTTAACATGGTAATGATGCTATGAGAGAAGATGAGCAGAAAGGCTTGGAGCTGGATTAATGCCTGTTCAGACCATGGAAGAGAGAGCAGACACATGCACCAGCCACCCCTCCTTCCCTCAAATAGTCATCTCACTCATTAGTGAAGGATTCCTGAAAACTGGACAGGGACTCCGCCACACTCAAACTATGTTCCCTGGGGGCAACGGAGAATCCTAGAATCAGGGGTTTGATATAAAACACGATGGTTTAATGGTACGTTTATTACTTTGGTGACCATGGAGACAATGTGCTCTCAAAGGAGCAAATTAAACTTGAATATACTGCATTATGCTTACAATAAAACTGCTTTGGTGGTTGACTTGCCCCTGGCTAGTTAAATTGTGACAGTAGGTGAACGTAACGTTGTGTGTGTACCTGTGAGAGTGTGTGCCTTCACAGACAGTGTGTGAATTTAAATGTGAAAGTCATGGTCACAAAGCCAGGCTTTCTCTCTCTCATAACACGTGTGATGATGTGGACCAGCTGAGGAACCCACAGACATCGTTCTCATCTCTGAGGAAGCCTTGAAGTTTCTAATCAGCGCAAATACTTATTCAGCGCTTGATATGCACAAGTGAGGATGGAGTTTACTCCCGTATGTTTCTCCTCCAGTCTAATTAGGTTAATGAATCTGGAGTCAGATCCAGAGTGCAGGCAGATTAAGCGTCCGTGATAGCGGTGGCTGGACTTTCCAGCCCATCACATTTGTGCACTGGCCCCGGGTGATCTGTTTGTTTTCAATTAGGACTAAAAGTGGTGAATCCTTCTGGCAGAGCAGAGCAGAAGGAGGAGGGCAGAGCTGGAAAGGAGGGTAGAGGATGAGAGCAGGGCAGAGCAGAGCAGAGGAGAGGAGAAGGAGAGAAGAGAAGAGAAGAGAAGGCTGCCTGCCTGCCTGCCTGCCTGCCTGCCTGCCTGCCTGCCTGCCTGCCTGCCTGCCTGCCTGCCTGCCTGCCTGCCTGCCTGCCTGCCTGCCTGCCTGCCTGCCTGCCTGCCTGCCTGCCTGCCTGCCTGCCTGCCTGCCTGCCTGCCTGCCCTTCTGTCTGTCAGTCGATCCAAATGATCGTGAACATACACAGTTGTCTACCTGTGTATGTTATAACTGCTGCTCACATAACAGGTTAAAGACAGCCCGGACAGGTCCCTGAATCACGCCACTTTTCTGTTGAAAAATCTCAATGTATTTACAACGTCAGAGTCCTCTTAGTATGTTCTCCATGGGGCCCTGAAACACAACACTTCCGCCTCCTTCACCATTGTAGGAGGCTAAATAGTTTGTATTGTACAGAGAAAGAGCAATCTGAGGCCAACCTAGATGCCTTTTTTCATGCCCACCCCGGCACACAGAAAACCACAAAAGGTTCAGGGTCTATCTCTGGTGACGCACACACAAGCCCACATAGACACAATTACAGTATCTACACACACACACACAAACACAGAACGCACTTACTGTATGTACACACAGATAAAGCGACACACACACACACACACACACAGCTTATTGTGCACACACATTCGATGTAAGGTGACATCTTCCGGTGTTTCATGCAGGCCCTGGCTCCCTCTCAACAACCTCTATTGATTGTCTCTGTAGCAGGGTTCAATGTGAAGGAGACAGCCAATACCTGAGTGGGAGGAGGGGGAGGAAGAGGGGGAGGCAGGGGAGGAGCAGGAGAAGGAGGGGGAAGAGGAGGGGGAGGAAGAGGGGGAGGCAGGGGAGGAGCAGGAGAAGGAGGGGGAAGAGGAGGGGGAGGAAGAGGGGGAGGCAGGGGAGGAGCAGGAGAAGGAGGGGGAAGAGGAGGGGGAGGAAGAGGGGGAGGCAGGGGAGGAGCAGGAGAAGGAGGGGGAAGAGGAGGGGGAGGAAGAGGGGGAGGCAGGGGAGGAGCAGGAGAAGGAGGGGGAAGAGGAGGGGGAGGAAGAGGGGGAGGCAGGGGAGGAGCAGGAGAAGGAGGGGGAAGAGGAGCAGGAGGAAGAGGGGGAGGCAGGGGAGGAGCAGGAGAAGGAGGGGAAGAGGAGGGGGAGGAGAGAGGGGGAGGCAGGGGAGGAGCAGGAGAAGGAGGGGGAAGAGGAGGGGGAGGAAGAGGGGGAGGCAGGGGAGGAGCAGGAGAAGGAGGGGGAAGAGGAGGGGGAGGAAGAGGGGGAGGCAAGGGAGGAGCAGGAGAAGGAGGGGGAAGAGGAGGGGGAGGAAGAGGGGGAGGCAGGGGAGGAGCAGGAGAAGGAGGGGGAAGAGGAGGGGGAGGAAGAGGGGGAGGCAGGGGAGGAGCAGGAGAAGGAGGGGGAAGAGGAGGGGGAGGAAGAGGGGGAGGCAAGGGAGGAGCAGGAGAAGAAGGGGGAAGAGGAGGGGGAGGAAGAGGGGGAGGCAGGGGAGGAGCAGGAGAAGGAGGGGGAAGAGGAGGGGGAGGAAGAGGGGGAGGCAAGGGAGGAGCAGGAGAAGGAGGGGGAAGAGGAGGGGGAGGAGAGGGGGAGTAGAGGGAGAAAAGGAATGGGAGAATAAGGGGAAGGGAGAGGAGTAGAAGGAGGGGGTGAAAAGAAATAGATTACGTGGATGAAGGAGGAGGAGAATGAAGAGGAGGAGGATGAGGGGCAGATGGATGAGGCGGAGGAAGAGGAGGAGGATGGGCAGGAGGAGAAGGAAAGGAGGAGGGAGAAGAGCAGGAGAATGAAGAGCAGGAGGATGACGAGGAGAAGGATGAGGGGGAGATGGAAGAGGAGGAAAGGGAAAGTAAAAGAAAAACATGGAAGATGAAAGTAACGCAAGAAGGAAAAGCAGATAAAGATGTCAGAGTGCATGTGAGAAATGGAGTAGGATGGTGGTGAAGACAGGGTGGAAAAGGGAAGAAGGGAGCGGATTATGAATATGAATAAAAAGCTCAGTACATGGCTTCCATGTGAATAAACCTTCAATTATTCTCTTATTCAGAAATTCTACTGCAATCCTGTGGCTTTTATCAACATTGATGTAACCACAGAAACATCGGATGTTTGAGGAAATTGATAATGGATGTGTGATTTAATTTGGACTTCAATTTCAACACCTTTGCCAAATGAAAGACTACCAAACTTGCAAGTACATTCGTTCTCTCTCTCTCTTTCTCTGTCACACACATGCAAACAACACACAGGCAACAGGCGTAAAACAAGAAGACAGTCAGGAACACAAGTAGCAGATTACTTCAGTAGCTAATGACCTACAGCGGAACCATTTCTCACAGACAGGAAGTTGGAGAGAAGATAGAGAGAAACCTCACAGTGCAACAATAACATATCAATACAGTGCAACAATAACATCTCAATACAGTGCAACAATAACATCTCAATACAGTGCAACAGTAACATCTCAATACAGTGCAACAATAACATCTCAATACAGCGCAACAGTAACATATCAATACAGTGCAACAATAACATCTCAATACAGTGCAACAATAACATCTCAATACAGTGCAACAGTAACATCTCAATACAGTGCAACAATAACATCTCAATACAGTGCAACAATAACATCTCAACACAGCTTAACAGTAACATCTCAACACAGCGCAACAGTAACATCTCAATACAGTGCAACAATAACATCTCGATACAGTGCAACAATAACATCTCAACACAGCTCAACAGTAACATCTCAACACAGCGCAACAGTAACATCTCAACACAGCGCAACAGTAACATCTCAATACAGTGCAACAATAACATCTCGATACAGTGCAACAATAACATCTCAATACAGTGTAACAATAACATCTCGATACAGTGCAACAATAACATCTCAATACAGTGCAACAATAACATCTCAATACAGTGCAACAATAACATCTCAATACAGTGGAACATTTGGATGAAAGTCGTTGGCTAATCAAAGTATGACGCACAAAAATAACAAAAGTACTAGTCCAACTGACGACTGAACCAACCTCCTCTGCTCTCCAGCGTCACCAAAGCCCAGTACCTTCTTCATCAGGACAAAGCCTGCCTACCAGTGCTCAGGACCCAGCTCATAAAAACACTCAAGGTCAGCCTTGAACAACACAGACGCTTGTCGCTGACCATCAGCCACAGGCTTCATTTTAGGCGGCTCTCAAAGTGCCGGTAAAGAAAAGAAAAAGCGTGGCCAAGGCTTGGCCTCGTCTGTGTGTGATGTCCTGGGTTTGTTATTGATGGTGGGAGTTGTGTAGGCAGGGACTGGCAGAGCGGCCAGGTATCCAGGAGGATGCATCACAGTGAGCGGAGCCAGACACCTTCAGCCCTCCTGGGCAATAAATCTGTCAACTGGAGGCTCTTGTGGGTTGGGACAAAAACGGTTCTCTTGACCGGACCAGGGGGTTAGGCAGGCATAAAGACCGCTCCATCACCCGGGTGCTGTCGTGGCCTGCCACTAAGTCAGACTGAGATGGAATCAAACTGTTTGTTATAAGATCGAGGAGTAGAGGAGTGGGGGAAGAGGAGGGAGGGAGGGAGGGAGGGAGGGAGGGAGGGAGGGAGGGAGGGAGGGAGGGAGGGAGGGAGGGAGGGAGGGAGGGAGGGAGGGAGGGAGGGAGGGAGGGAGGGAGGGAGGGAGGGAGGGAGGGAGGCTTTGGAGATGTACTCGATGGATAGATAGATAGATAGATAGATAGATAGATAGATAGATAGATAGATAGATAGATAGATAGATAGATAGATAGATAGATAGATAGATAGATAGATGATTTGTGGAATGGAAATGGAGAAGTTGAAGATGATGGGGGAGAAGATAGGAGGAGGAGAAGTGCACAGAGCGTGTGGGAGAGGGTGATGGAAAAGGTGAGTGAGGTAGACTGATAGAGAGATGGAGCAGAGATGGAGAGATGGAGCAGAGATGAAGGGATGGATGAGAAATGGAGGGATGGAGGAGAACCGTTAGGATGGCAGACAGAAACTGAAGGGTTTGACAGGGCAGACAGGAACAGGAAATCATTTCAGTCTTGTTTAATAGGACAAATCCCCCTACTCTCTCTCTCACTCTCCCTTTCTCTCTCCCTTTCCCTCTCTCTCTCTCTCTCTCTCTCTCTCTCTCTCTCTCTCTCTCTCTCTCTGTTTATCTCACTCTATTATTCGTCTTTCTTCAAATAAACATTCAGGCTCCTGCTATGAGAATCCTTGAAATCTCAAGAGGTAAGCTCGCCTTACTTATATTTGTGATTATGCAGTTATTTTGTCACAAGTGGGCATACACACAAACACACCACACACACACACACACCACACACACCCGCGCCCACTGAAACTCCAAACCCACTTATGGACGTCTCTATAGTTATTTTTTGATCAAATGCATTCCAGTTTCTGGGCGGAACCCTGCATTGAGCTCAACAACACAATGTGCCTCTCAAACCATTTCTTCATTTATTCCATTTTCAGGTGATTACCTTGTGGCCTATGATCGTAAGATTATCACTGACGCACACACACACACACACACATACACGCAACAATAAACACACACATACACTCACACACCTCCACCACCATAACACACATCGCCCGCCCTACATACCACCATTTGTAATTACATGAATTGATTAAAATGACCTTACAGGGCTATAATTTATTTCGAAGAATCCAATTAATTTGACCGGGTGTGCCTTCAGTAGACATCGCACATCAGCGAGTGTGTTTTGGGGTCGCAGGCATCATCACGTAGAATGTCACTCCAAGGCTCTCTGTGTTTGACGGAGGTCAGCTGCTATCAAAACGCAGAAAGACACTCAACCTCTGCACACTTCTCAGGCGCTGAGAGAGAACCATCCGGAACAAAGAGCTGCGTACAGGCTGCCTGCTATCCTTAGAACCCCGGGTCGTTTGTTTTCCATGGAAACCTTGTTGCTGTATCTCTCGACACGTGGAAAACATCTGGAAGGCAGGCCCACGTGAGATGGGAAGCGCGAGAGCGCGGTTTGTGTCCGCCGCGAGAGACGAGACAGGAAGGAACGACCACCGGCAGCAGACTCCACATCTGTCCTCAGACTTCTGCAGGCGCGACGCGCAGCTCTCTGATGGATTTAATTAGATCTGTCCACAGAACGATTCAATTTTGAAGGAGTTCGTCTAACCAGACCGACACACTGCGCGTTACATAAGAGGCCCCATTTGTACAGCTTGATAACTAATACACATGCTTCAAAACCCCCGTATTCCTTGTAAGCCCCTAAATTATTTGAGTCATTTTAACAGTGGCGTATTAAATCTTACCAAGCTGTGTGTTTGCTTTGCAGCCCCATCAATCTAAGTCTGGATCTCTAATGGGATTATAACTGGATTGATGAGCTTCTACCACCCACTGGTCCAGTATCCCACATCACACACTCACACACACACTCACTCACTCATATACACAAACACTCACTCAATCATACACACACACACACACACAAACACCCACACACACTTGGAAAATTCATTTCAGCACGCACACAGATGTGCACAGAGACGAACACACGGACATAGTGGCACCATGCAGTGCACCTCGTGTATCCACAAACGCAGAGAAGCAAACTAACCTCACTCAACTCACAATCAGATATTCATGTCTGTTTCAACCCGACACACACAAACATGCGCAGCAGAAACAATATTTACTGTAATCACCAACACACAGATGTGCACGCACACACACAAAAATACTCTCACACTGAAAATACACACACACTGAAGATACACACACACTCAAGATACACACACACTTGCCTAAGATATAAAAATCATGTGACTCTTTCCACTGTGATTTGGCTGACTACACTCTGTATACTGTATCTATCGTGATATCTATTCTGTGAGTTGTGAACTATAATTAAAATGGTTGGATAATGGCAACCGACTAATCTTCTGTATTATCCAAACAATCTTACAGTACTTTTTATAATTCACCAGAACAGCTTGGAGGCTAAAGAATTTAAACTTATCAAGACATTGGCAAAGTATAAAAGACCACAACATAATGGAGATTTATCAACTAAATCGAATTTAGAGGCCAGAAGATGAAACAGGATTTCCAGTAGCAGATGAGAAGAAGAAAAACATTTGATGTTTGTAAAGAAAAACAATGTTTCATCTCCAGGTAGGAACCTGGTTGGTGGACTGGGTTTGTGCTCTGACCTCAGTGAGGAGGGAAAGTTTACCGTTCCAGATTGAATCTAACTTTAGCTACAGGTCAAACTAAGAAGGTAACAGGGGGAAAGAAAGAGGGAGTGAGAGAGAGAGGTAGGATGAGTGTCAAAAATATTAATCTATCAAGCATTGCACAGTCAGTCGGTGAACAAGTTTAAGAAAGTTTATTGCTTGCGGCTGGCCCACAAGGAGACAAAACAACACACGCCATTGTGCTACAAAGTTTGTCTGCTAGCATGTTGCGCTAACTAGCTATTTAAGCAGAACCGCTCTTTACAGTCATTGGTTAAGACAAAGGCATGCAAATGTTCCATGGCTCTTCTTCATTGGCTCCTTGCATAGACCTGGCGCACGTGTGTGCGTGTGTGTTTGAGTTTGTGCGTGTGTGTGCCTTTTGACCCCTGTAAGCTTGACCACATGATTCACCCAACACAGATAAGGCCAGACATCTTTTATGGCCTCTCCAGTAAGAGAGTGGTCAGCCCAGCTCCACCTTGTTTACGTATGCTTAATGTCACCCAAAGTTCAGATTTGGGGGTAGGCCTCTCTCTACACACAAAGAATGCTGAACACAGAATAATTCTTATATAGGATGAATGTGATACATCTTCAATTTTCCCAACAATGAGGGAGGGAGAAAGAGCAGAGCAGAGCAGAGAGAGGGAGAAAGAATGTGTGGAAGAAATTTAGATTTCCTGTGTGCTTGCATTATTCACTAATCAAGAGAACTAGTCATTGGATACTAGTTAGTATGTTCTCATGTAAGCTTGCTATTAATAAGAGTAGATTGTGTCTATGTGTCAGGGTTAATAGTGGGGGCTCCACAAATGAGAGAGAGAGAGAGAGAGAGAGAGAGGGAGAGGGGAGAGGGAGAGAGAGAGAGAGAGAGAGAGAGAGAGAGAGAGAGAGAGAGCAAAAGAGCAAAAGAGCAAAAGAGCAAATGTATTCTCTGTGTATGTGGATGTTGTGGACGTGTGTTTATGTGTATGTGTGTATGTGTGTGTGTGTGTGTGTGTCTCCTAGGTTCTCCAGGCTGAGATCTGAGGGATAGCAGACGATGAGAACAACACAGGCCACATCTGTGCTCTCCCACATCCCAACCCCTCCAATTAATCACAGTCATCTTTCCAGCTCTCCTCCTCGCCATTGTGGTTAATTCCTTTAGCAGATCAAAGTATTAATCTGTCCTTACCTCTGTAATCTGTTCATTTCGACAGATTTAAAACAGCAGAGAGTGTCGTAGGAGAGAAGGAGATGACTCCATAAAGGCATTACTCCCTTAAGCTCTTTTCTTTTGTGCAGAGAAAAGAGAGACACAACTAAGCCACAATCAAGTCTCCAAGTTAAGATGTTGAATAATGCAAATGTCTCTAAGCAGCTTATATGTGTGTACAAATTGCAGTAAGCGCTTTACCTGTGAGTTATAACCCCTTTCACCTGGTTTAAGGACTGACGCTGTATGTTTGTTGTGGTGTTTCATGTCACTGTCGAGGAAAGACATTGATTTGAAACAAATTCTTGTCAAGTACAAGGGGTGAACATGACAAAAATTCACTGAAGCTCTACTTGGACAAGGCAAACATTGTTGCTATTATCTCATGATCATCCACTGAGACACATTAACATCAAATCTTCCACAAACACTCACTATGTTGTTGCATTATGGTGAATACTGTAACTGTAATAGGTTATGTGAATGTATGTTTGCTGTTTTTTTTGCATCAACAGAGATGAAAGCATTTTCTGCAGTAACAGTCTGTAAAAGACTGTAACCGCTAAGGTATTTGATCCAACAACTTGAAAATTGTGTGTGTGTGTGTGTGTGTGTGTATGTGTGTGTCTGCCTGCCTACCTGCCTGCCTGCCTGCCTGCCTGCCTGCCTGCCTGCCTGCCTGCCTGCCTGCCTGCCTGCCTGCCTGCCTGCCTGCCTGTATCTGAATGTGTGAGTGTGTGTGTGTGTGTGTGTGTGCTGGCTTGTGTGTCAGCATGTGGATGACCACACCTTGAAATTGATTGTACGCGGTCAGATGTTTGATGCAACCCTGTTAAACCAACTCGGCAATCCAGGATGAAGGACAATTATTTCTATTGGCTGTATGCACATATGGGGCAGTTAGCCGGCCAATTACAACGCTTCTGTTCTGTCTCCTCCAGGATAATAAAGGTGATTATAATGTGTTCATTGGACTTTATTGACAAGCTCCCTCACTAACAGGAAGGCTCTGCTGTCCTGTAATTGCCAGAGAAAACAGCCTCTCATCCCAATGCTATCTGACATTGGAGATGGTAGTGGTGAGGTCAGAGGGTGTACTAGCATGTAGCTACTGTGTGTAGGAGGATGCGTGTTCAGCAAGTCTTCAACATCTAGCACCCGATGGGCTTGGTGAAAAATGCTTTAAATAATTTGGAGGTATATCCCTTGGTATTTTCTTCAAAAGGGATCTCAAACGTGGAAGACCATTTCAAAAACATATATAAGCAATAATATTACTAGCTAGCTGGGGGGTTAAATTGAACAATATGCTGAACCTCAAGGTACAATTAAATGTTACAAAAACAATGTTTGAACCCCCAAGAGTTTAAATGTCCTTTAAATGAACTTCAAGTCCACTCTTAACAGAACCACATAATGTCTTTCTAGTTTTAAAATAAATATTGTACTTATTTCTTTTATCATTGTGTGATCAATCAAACCACTTTGATGTCTGTATGTTGAAAACTCCTTTCTATAGTCAGTATCCTCCTTGCTCCAAATGTACTCAACTTCTATATGTATAAACTTTGTACTCTCTGTGTCTCCCTTTCCTTTCTCCCATGTACTTTCCCAAGAACTTCATCACTTTTCTGTCTCTGTCTCTGTCTCTCTCTCTCTCTCTCTCTCTCTCTCTCTCTCTCTCTCTCTCTCTCTCTCTCTCTCTCTCTGTCTCTCTCTCTCTCTCTCTCTCTCTCTCTCTCTCTCTCTCTCCATCTCTCCTTCCCTATCTCTCTCTTTCCTCTCAGTTTCTCCCTCTCCCTATCGCTTTCTCACTTTTTTCCCACACTCTCCCTCTTATCTCTGCCGACCCCCCCCCCCCTCTCTCTCTCTTCTCTGCCTCCCTCTTTCCCAGTGTCCAAGCCCTGGGGGCTTTGAGAGGTCTGTTACGGTCATTAATAACCATGTGCTTTAAATGCCGTTTAACCTTATCTCTGCATGCTTTATGTATGCCTTGTGACTGATTGTCCCTGGACTCCCCTCGCTCTCGCTCTCTCTCTCTGCATGTCTCTCCCTCTCTCTCTCTCTCTCTCTCTCTCTCTCTCTCTCTCTCTCTCTCTCTCTCTCTCTCTCTCTCTGCATGTCTCTCTCTCTCTCTCTGCATGTCTCTCTCTCTCTGTCTCTGTCTCTCTCCCTCTCCCTCTCTCTGTCTGTCTCCCCTTCTCTCCTTCTCTTTCTGTCTCCCTCCTCTCTTTCTCTATGTCTCCATCTTTGTACAGTGTCTCCCTGTTTCTCAACCCCTCTCCTGTTCTCTCTCTCTTCCCATCCAAGCATTCTCTCTGTCTCCCTCCCTCTATGTCCTCCTCTCATATCACCTGCATCCCCTTCTCCTCCATCTCTTACTCCCTCTTTCCTCTTCTCTCTCGTTCTTTCTCTCCCTCGAGTGTTGCAAGCAACCAGCCAACAAATCTTAGTCCATCCATCCCTCGGTATCACCCGACCCTCAACACACACACACGCTCGCGCACATACACACACACAAACACACCGCAGGACAAATGGCGATAGGGATGACCAGGCCCCTATCCTGGAGGAGTCGTGGTGAAGGACGTTTACACGTCAATGTCACCTTACGGTTCTGCTTCGCTGTTAGGGGGCTGTGCTCTCCGCGCCGCTCCACGCCCCTTTGTCTTTGCTGCCTCCGCAGCCTTAGGTGAGGGAGGGGGGGCTAGGATGAGGAAGCAGGCAGACCGGGAAAGGGAAGGAGTGAGGGAGTGAGGGAGGTAGGGAGCATTGGCCGACTGCTAGTTTTTGCCTCTGGTGTTTAACGAGGCTTGTCCAACAGGAGGCCTCTCTATGTGTGCTTCTCTTGTCTGGGGAGGTTGTTGTGTTGCAGATGGTAGCACTGTGTGTCTTAGAACGTGTGTGTGGAAAGGGAGTGTGTGGGCGTGTATCTAGGTATGCGTGTGTTTGTGTGTGTGTGTGTGTGTGTGTATGTGTGTATGTTCATGCATGTGTGTGTGTGTGTGTGTGTGTGTGTGTGTGTATGCTTGTGTCATCTCATCCTAGGGAGGGTCTTTTAATGTGTTTTCATTTTGCATCTATAAAATCATAGTCCATTACCCTCTTAATAGAAATGTCATCTGTTTGGGCTGTTGGTAAAGGACAATAGACTATCATCGCAGCTCTAATGACCTGGAGATAATCCCATTTACACAATCATCTCTTTTTTAGTGCCTTTCCAACACATTCCCACTTCGTCATAAAGTATCCTTTTTGTTGACCAACCCAAGGATAACCCTTTACCCCAGAGAAAGAGAGAGCACGAGAGAAGGGGAGAGAGCGAGGGAAAAGGACACAATGTCATTGGTGTGTTGGGTCAAAGCCAGATGACCATTTCATTGTTAGCTGCACATTGTTGCGATGAGTTGGTGTGGAAATGTGGTTTCTCATTTCACATCCGATAGAGGACATTTTATGTTCGATAGAGGACATTTTACATTATGCTAATACATGACTTACAGTTTTGAGGATTTATTTTCTATTTTAAGGCTAGATGTGGAGTATGTGTAAGAGAGCATGTGTAAGAGAGCAGGGAAGGAGGAGGAGGAGGAGGGGGGGGGGGGAGACTTGTGTGCAAACTGGGGTTTCTGTGCATATTCTGCCACACGGCAATATGCAGATCATGTACCAAAGCAGAGAGTATAATTGCACCTAATTGTCAAGGGCATGCTCTCACTTATACACTCCCTGACTGGTTTCCCTTTCTGTGTATTGACAGTTGGCCTCACTGTACTATAGATGTGTGTGTGTGTGTGTGTGTGTGTGTGTGTGTGTGTGTGTGTGTGTGTGTGGAAGGTCCTCTTTCCATGTGTGGTCATGGTATCTTTGTGTATGAGATGTTGGGCGTGTGTGTGTAGAGGGAGCTTTTATGTGTGTGAATGTGGTGTCTTTGTGGATGACGCGCGCGCGCGCGTGTGTGTGTGTGTGTGTGTGGATGTGTCAGTTGAGACAGGCCCTCCAGCCACTGTCAAACTGGTTCAGTGTGTCCCTGTGGCCATGGTGCTGGGCAGGGGGAAGAGGGACCAGGGGCGGGGCCTGGAGGACTGCTGACAGATGAGCTGGCTGGTCTCCTGGATACTCAGCCTCAGACAGGCTGCTGTAGAGGAAGCCAAAGCCTGCAAACAAACGTAATCACTTGATAAATGGAAAAATTACCATCCTGTTTGGTGAGTTGCTGATGGAAGCCAAATGAACCTCTCACTCTCTCTCTCTTTTAATATGTATCTCTCTCCTCTCGCTTTTACTATTTCTCTCTCTCTCCTCTCTCTTTCTATGTCTTTCTCTCCCCTCTCTCTTTTACTATGTCTCTCTCCTCTTTCTATGTTTCTTTCTCTCTGCCTCCCACTCTCTCTTCCCCTTTCCCTTTCTACCAGTTTTTTTTTAAATTTTCCTCCTGATCCTCTCCCCCCCCCCACACTCTATCGTTCCCTGTCTTTCTTGTTTCTTCCTCTGTCTCTTTCTCTCCTACCCTCACTTCCCCACCACCAGCCTCCCTCTTTTTCCTTCTCGATCCCCATGCTCTCTGTTAAAACTGACAGTTGCTTGGATACCCCGAGCTTTTTCCGTAAAGTACAGTCTTCAAGTGTTCTGAGTGGATAACCGCGTGTCCAGTAAAGGGACCACGTGTCACATTAGCACTTCATCGCCATTCTGGTCATGAGAGAACGCTGTCCTGTCACAACGTGGACGGAAGCTGTTTGGTCTGTCTCTATTGCCCCAAGAACATAATCTCTACCTAGCTCTCTTCTGATAGTTTAAATATCCAATTTACTTTTAGTCATTTAGCAGACACTCTTATCCAGAGCGACTTACTGTAAGTACAGGGACATTCCCCCCTGAGGCAAGTAGGGTGAAGTGCCTTGGCCAAGGACACAACGTCATTTTGCACAGCCAGGAATCGAACCGGCAACCTTCTGATTAGTAGCCCGATTCCCTAACCGCTCAGCCATCTGACGCCCATCTGACACCCAACTCAAGACAATGGAATGTCGTATAGGCGGGCGTCTTCTTACAAACGTATTTCTGTGCGGTTAAAACATACCTTGAGTTCACGGCGTGGACGTGTGACATTTTGACGTGGCCTGTCAGAATGGTTAGCGGTGTTCTCGGGCCATTTGGTGGTAATCATGCGTGACTGTGACTGGCTTGGCCAAACGTATTGGATGGTCCCACTTCGGTTAGTAAACATTTCCTGGTTTGCCTGGCCAGTATCGGTCAATCACAATTGGTAAATGTACAGTACTGACACTGCATGACCGTTCATAAAACTCCACCATTGATACAACTGTCTTCCTCCAGATGGTCTGCTTCCATGCCTAACCCCAGAAGTACAGATTTTACAAACACAGTTCTAACCGAATCTATTTAGAAGGCAATTATGAGCACACCAATTGTTAGTGGAAACTGAACTGCAGAATTACTGCTGTAGATGAAAACAAAATTGCACTCTGAAAACCACAGAAGAAGATCATCATCAATGGCGTCTTCTTCTGTGGTTTCCAACTCTTCTATTCCCAAATGAAAGATTTGCCATTTGATTTAACATTGTAGGAGCTTCGATCTCGACCACTCTACTAACATGTTGTCTTTTGGCTGTGTGAGATGTGGTGGCGTATTAGCCAAGCTGGATGAACAGATAGACACTGTATTATGCATAGTGCGCTGACGGTCTGTTGAAGCAGTATTTGACTTTCTAAATACACAGAGTGTCTGGCTGTTGGTGTCAGAAATGACTTGGTGCCCTGTCCAGCTGGGCCAAACGGACGCCTGATTCCGAGGACAGAACTTGTTTTCTTCTCATGGCTGTTTCTTAGCGTCGGATCTTCAAACCCTGGCTTTATTTTACAGTTACATTTAGTCATTTAGCAGACGCTCTTATCCAGAGCAACATACAGTAAGTCACTTACAGGGACATTCCCCCGAGGCAAGTAGGGTGAAGTGCCTTGCCCAAGGACACAACATCATTTTGCACGGTGGGGAATCGATCCTGCAACCTTCTGATTACTAGCCCGACTCCCACACCGCTCGGCCATCTGACTCCCTCCCTTGTAAGGAAGGGTTTGAGATGGGAGGGTCCGGATTGGGAGGACTTGGTCTCAGATCGCTCTCCCAAGACAGTGTTGGTGCAACGAGCGGAGAGACACCTGGACACACACCTGGACACACACCTGGACACACACCTGGACACACACCTGGACACACACCTTTTTGGGACACCATGTGTATGGAGAGTTTTTCTTTCATCCTTTTGGTGTTTGTTATTACATTA